>NC_134410.1:7437846-8037846 GCF_038048845.1 Mixophyes fleayi
TTGAGTAAGTAGTCTCCTGGACAAAACCATGTTATAATGCCAGGGGTGCAAATTAGTTTTCTATTTTGCACCTAAGTTAAATACTGTCTTAACTTTCCTTAATGAATCAGACCATTAGTCATCAATTCCAGTTTGAAAGCTTAGATGGCTTTCAGGCATGCCATAAAGACCTTTATTATTAGTGGAAGATGTCATGTAAGTTAGTCAATTGTACAAAGCCAATAATGAAGAGTGCTCTGGAAGTTTAAGTGATTTCTGTAATACTTCAATACAATGTTCTGTAGAATGAGGTTCCATTCATAGGCACCCAGGTGGTGTGATAATACTATGATTTTGCTCTGTCCAAAGAGAGTATAGAATGTCAGCATTCAGACCTGCAAACTTTCCACAGTCTATTAAGAAAAGGATTCCATAGATTTGCCACAACCATGGTTCATTGAAGTCACAAGAATGGTTTTACTATAAAGGTTTCCAACTCTTACCTACAATAAGGGATTTATAGGATTTATACTGGGTTCTGGAGATCTGTGGCTGGTGGGTCAGGACCAGATGAGACAGAGAGATTTAGATTGGAGGTAATCATCTCAATCAGCTACCGAACTTGTATAATCCATATATGTTCCTTGTTACAGGGATAGGTGAGCAACCCTAGTTTTGTAACCAAAGCCTATTGCTTTCTAAGCAGCAGCATAAGTGGGTAACAAAACAATCAATTCCAATTGCGCTAAAACGTTTTTGCTGATAACTCTCGGTTGAGTTAATCAATAAAGCTCTGCTTTATAAAAGGAATGGAGCGTGGCTTCATCAGAGGCATCAGATGTCATGTGGAGAAACGCGCCTGTCCTCGATGTTTGATGTTTTATCAGCTTTTATATCAATTTCCTGGATCAGAGGTTTTTTTTATAAAGCAGAAATGTACTGATTGACATACACAAAACTTATTGCAAAAGCATTTCAGCACATTGTGAGTTAATTGTTCTGTTACCCTCCCGAGTTGTTGTCACTTCATCTATTTTTCAAAGATCTTGGAGTGTTTTTATATCTTTATAGTAATTTATCTATTGTCTGGATTCTTTACCACTTTACTGATGGGACGTTCTTAATGGTTCCAAACTAGATGTAATCTACGATGGGGTTAGTTCATATTGTTCCGAGTGTCAGTGTCGTTCTTATGCATCCCTACAGTGCTCCATTTATTATTGAA
Organism: Mixophyes fleayi; assembly: GCF_038048845.1. Classification (NCBI taxonomy): domain Eukaryota; kingdom Metazoa; phylum Chordata; class Amphibia; order Anura; family Limnodynastidae; genus Mixophyes; species Mixophyes fleayi. The sequence goes on from NC_134410.1 coordinate 7,439,051, forward strand.
ATTTTTTGGTTCTGAATAAGTTATTCTACAACCTGGATCGATGTTATTTTCACCACGACTTCAAATTTCTATACCCTGATCTAGATAGATGTTTACATTCCTAAAGAGTAGACTGTAAATTCCATGACTTAATTATTATATACCTCCTTTTGGTAATACTATATGTTGATCTTACCTGGTGGTAATTATGTTAAATCTCTGCTGTGATTATTTGAATGTACCAGATTTTATGTGCACAAGTTTAAAGAGTTTTTCAAACATTGATAATTACTTGTAGGTAATATAGTTTGGCATGATACATTTCTGGCTTATAATCTTTCCGTTGACCTACATCGTTACAGGATAATCATTGTTTGTCCTTCTCTGTTTGGTTGTTACATATATAGGATTGCAGTTACTTTGAAGCAACAACTTTATATGCTTCTTTATAAATATTTATTATTATTATTATTATTATTATTAACTGTGTTTATATCACCTAGAACTAATTGTATATTGGTTTTGTTTTAATAATAGCAGATTCTCTTATAGGCAGATATAGCTATATAACAATTAACCCTATTAGATAACCAGAATATTCACCTGTATCTTACAAGCTGTTGAATTTGAGTTTTCTAAATAAGGAGCTGAAGGGGTTTTGCTGTAAGGTATAAGGTAACTCACAACACCTGTCCTACATGATATATTGTTGAAAAGTAGTAACGTGAGCATCTGAAAGCCTCAAAGCATGAAATATACACAACATATTACATTAGGAAAACATCACTGATACAAAGGGTCCGGTGAACATTCCTATTGTGAACTGAGACCCCATAGAGAGCAGCTGGTGGGGATCCTGTTATCACAGACATCAGTCGGACAATACACAGCTGATGTTACTGACCTGCACTTCTCTACGTGTCCAGGGAGATGTCAGCGAGAGCTGGAGATATATATATATATATATATATATATATGTGTATAGGCATATAAGAAATCCACGGAACTCTGAGATAACTTCTAATATCTGTAACAATTTAGGTTAGTTGGTAAATTATTCTAAAGAAACCACACAGATTCATCTATTTTTTCGGATTACGTCCTGTGCTTAAGGGGACCATTTATCTCAAATGGGGGATCCATTTATCTCAAATACCTTCATTGATAAGCGATAACATATATATATATATCTATATATCTATGCATATATATATATATATATATATATATATATTTATATATATATCTATAATATAAATGTCTAGTGGCGTGTGTTAGTCTGTCTGTGTGTGTGTGTGTGTGTGTGGAAAAAATAAAACCAAGCTGCAGCGCTACCTGTTGGGCGGAGTTATACACTGACCTACTAAATTCTTAGTGTGTGTGGAAAAAAAAATTCAGAAAGGGCTGAGATTTGGTATACTAAGATGTTTTTAATTTGTTGATTTAATTTGTTAATTGTTAAAAGTGTTTATAAAGATTTTAAAAAAAAATATATATATTTCTTGAAGGAGAAGTGACAGTTGGGAGTGGTTGGTGGTTGCCGGGGGTGACAGTAGGGAGTGGTTGGTGGTTGCCGGGGGTGACAGAGTGAGAGGAGTGTGATACTCAGGACCGCTGAGAGAGATCCCTGTGTCTGGATAGACATCTGGATAGATGTGGCGATGAAAATGAAGGATGAGGTGATGGAGAAGAATGATGAGGTGGTGACATGTGGACAAAACCACGTTAAAAAAGGGCGCTTACGTCGGGAAGTAACGCTCTTCCCCTGAGGAGGCCTGGGCTATGGCCCAAATGCATGACAAGAACCTTTTTAACACCTTAAGTAGCTTGATTTGACTAGAATGCATGAGTATCATGCACGGGTTAACTTGTATATATATATATATATATATATATATATTTATATAAAACAACACATATATGAACACAATTGGTGCTCCACTAGATATCTGATAAAGACGGGTGAATAATTCATATAGAAGTAAGTCCTATATGTACAGGTAGCTGCACTACTTCAAACCTGGTAGGTTAGTCCAGAAATACAATAAATGATTCCAAAGAAAATATGAAGTAGGTGCCTTCGGTATATTGAAACATCCAGATTATATGCGTACCAGAAAGAGGAAAGTAATAGATACTTCAGGAACTGATTACGTTGAATCGATGATCCTTCTGGATATCAGAGTCCTCTCACAGACATCAGGAGAAACAGAAAGAATCACATCATAGTGTAATAACTTCAACTATGTGGAATCCTCCACCATAGACCACTCCAATACAAATATGCGTACCAAAAGAATAAAATATGTAATCTGTATTATGATGTATCCTCGTCCAAATGTGTCCAGAAGAGGTGAATATGACAGATCCCTCAACAGCTGATTATGTTAAATAGATGGTCCTTCTGGATATCAAATTCTTCTCATGTCACCAAGAGGGACAGAAATAAATCTCACAATAGTGTAATATCTTCAAAAATATATGAGACACTTCACCATAAATCACTCATATATAAATATACGTACCAGCACAATAAAATGTGTAGGTTTATCTGTGTATCCTTGTCCAGATGTATCCCAGACTTACAGGCAAAATGAAAAAGGCACATATATTGTAATAAATTCCATAAAGATTTAATTTAATAGCCTCAAGTAAAAATGCATGTACACAATATGCGTTACTGCCCAATGTAAATAAAACACGCATGTAGTATGCCCCAGGGATGTGTAATACAGACCCTGCAAATAGGCAGTCGTGAAATAGACAATAATGATGCGCAAGTCTGGAGTCAAAGATATATATCAGACCCTCCAGCCAGCGTTAAAACCAATAACTTAACGCGTTTCATCTCTAATAATAACGAGACTTCATCAGGAGAATTAAAAAAGAAAAGAACTATTGTACCTTCCGAAGTTTTTATAATGAGCGCAACCATCGAGCACTTCCAAGTATATTTATATATACATAAAAAAAAATTATGTATTTATTTTTTATTGAACAGTAGGACTGGAATCTCAAATGGAGCTTACAGTTTCATGCATACCCCAGGCTCCTATGTCCTGTATTTTTTTCCCACAGCGATAAAAAATAAAAAAGTAAATCACAGATCAAGGGCAAAACAGTGAAACAACATACCACTGAACCAAATTATAATTATTCCCGATTTAAGTCATTATATACTGTATATTAAAATATAAGCTAAACGCTAACAGGTGTTTTTGCAATTGTCAGCATAAGCTCTGGGATGTTTTCTCATTTTCGTTATCAGGTATGAACTAAATTTATTACCAATGCACTTTTTTCAGGAATTGAATTGGACTTTCCACATTTGCCTATATTTGTACATAGGACAAAAAAGGTTGCGAGTATTATGCTTAAATACGGGAATTGTATCGGGCAACATGAAAAAACATTTCTGACTACTTAAATTTCTCCCTTAAGAATATTTGGAGTCACACTGAAGTTTTTGGGCCAAACACACTTGTTATTTACTTAAAACTCCGGTTTAACTTTAAATTTAGTTATACTCTTTAGAAGTGGATACATTAACCCACATATTTTATTTTACTGTTATATTGGGCACAATATGCAGTCCTGCATCAAGCAGGTTTTTAAAAAAACTTGTATACCCCTTACAGGTAGAGTGGGAAGTTAATTTGGGGGGAGGTTTCACCCACAAGACAAACCCAATAGCATTGCACATGTTTATTGTACATATGGGCTTTGCAGGGAAGGAGGCCGGCCTCAGCTTTGGACCCTATAGCAGCTATGCTCACTATATATAGGGTAGTTACGCCCTTGGCATGATGGGTATGAAGTAATTATGTTAATGTGTGAAGTGTGAAGTTTAGAGGAACGGGCGTAGTGTGGTATCTTAGCCCTTAGTGGCAGAAACCCTTGTCCCGCCATTGTCGATCCCTATAAATTCCCAAAGTCTTTCATCAGTGTTCAATTAGGTTCTTATGTTCAATACCAGGAAAACGCGTTTTTTGTGTGAAGGACAAAACCAAGATCGCCTCATGCCAACGCTTTGAAAAGTAGAGAATAATGATAAATCTCATTAGCCAGTATCCCTAATGAATGTGTTTCATTGAGTCTGCACCGGGGTCTTATTTCGCACAGTGCTTTTCAAAGTTCAGTGTGTGTGTGTTTTGCTTTTGTGTGTTAAGCTTAAAGCCACAATTCACCACTGTACACTGATATGCGATAGTGCCTTAAGCAGCAAGGGACCTGTTATTGTGGAGGTTCAATGAGAGTTCATACGTGAGTGGCGCTTATGTATCCGGAATTAAAGCAAATTAGCTGTGTAATTTGTGTGAAATTTCTGACTTGTTATTTACCCTTTACTTTATAAGTGCAGCAAAAGAAGAAGAAGCCGGTTTGTGAACATGTGTGAAAAAGAGATCAGTGTTAGCAGTATTGAAACATTCAGGGTTAACATTAATTATCCTCAGAAAATAGTCACACAATCCATAGTATTCACAAACAGGTTAATTTTATGATGCAATGATCATATATCATCATCATCATCATCATCACCACCATTTATTTATATAGCGCCACTGATTCCGCAGCGCTGTACACAGAACTCATTCACATCAGTCCCTGCCCCATGGGAGCTTACAGTCTAATTCCCTAACATACACAGACAGAGACTAGGGTCAATTTAATAGCAGCCAATTAACCTACCAGTATGTTTTTGGAGTGTGGGAGGAAACTGGAGCACCCGGAGGAAACCCACACAAACATGAGGAGAACATACAAACTCCACACAGATAAGGCCATGGTCAGGAATTGAACTCATATATATACAGTATGTATGTTTAAGTTTGATTAATGCCATGATGAATATTTGAATATACCCCCTGCTGCAGGTTCTCCTGTTATAGTGTCATCAGCCCCGGCTGGCTAAGCATAGGGCTGGGTGTAAGAAAATTGAGGGGGGGGGGGGGCATGCTGATTATTTCCCTATTTTTTCTCCAGCCAGTCTTAGGCTGGCAGCACTAGGGTTAATATGATTGGGAAGGGGGTGCACTTTTTTATAACATTTATTTATTTCAGTGTTTACTGCACGCTCGCATTGCTGTTTTAATACCGACAATGTGACTATGTGACTATGTTTGGGGCAACTGGAAAAACGCTTGTCCGGAGAAGGAAAGGTGAGTGTTACCATCAGTCCTCTGTCATGCCAACAGTAAAGCATCCTGAGACCATTCATGTGTGGGGTTGCTGCTCAGCCAAGGGAGTGAGCTCACTCACAATTTTGCCTAAGAACACAGCCATGAGTAAAGAATGGTACCAAAACATCCTCCAAGAGCAACTTCTCCCAACCATCCAAGAACAGTTTGGTGATGTACAATGCCTTTTCCAGTATGATTGAGCACCTTGCTATAAGACAAAACTGATAACTAAGTGGCTCGGAGATCAAAACATCAAAATTTGGCTCCATGGCCAGGAAACTCCCCAGATCTTTATCCCTTTGAGAACTTATGATTAATCCTCAAGAGGTGGGTGGACAAACAAACACCCACAAATTCTGACAAACTCCAAGCATCTATTAGGCAAGAATGAGCAGCCATCAGTCAGTATGTGGCCCAGAAGTTGATTGACAGCATGCCAGGGCGAATTGCAGATGTCTTCAAAAAGAAGGGTCAACACTAAAAATATTGACTCTTTGCATAAACTTAATGTAATTGTCAATAAAAGCATTTGACACTTATGAAATGCTTGTAATTTTACTTCAGTATACCATAGCAACATCTGACAAAAAAGGTCTAAAACCAGTAAAGCAGAAAACTTTGTGAAAAATAAATACTTGTGTCATTCTCAAAACTATTGGCCATGACTGTAGACTACACAGGAATTAGTTACTTCTGTTTTGTTTGTTTGAGGGGCATGCTTGGCATCAGTGGCTGATGTGGAGTGCTGGTCTTCTATTGCCATTTGGAGGAGTTTGGGGTACCTCTTGGTAAATTACCTCTCAATTTAAAAACACATATATGTATGGCCCAAAAATAAGGACTCTCATTGGTTAGAGTTAGGACCACCCTATTAGCAGAAGCACTTTGACGGGACGAGTGGCTTACCATACATTTGCAAAATGTGTGCAACTGGGATTTCTGCATTTTTATGCACAAATAGAAATAGCAGCTTGTTTGCTGGTCTCAGCAGTGTACTGGGGGGTTGTCTTTTTCTGATTGAAGCTCGATAAATAAACAACAATATTAATCCAAGACAGAGAGTGACAACGATACTGAACATATATTTCACATTTGTTCATAGACTACAAACAGTACTTACAGCTTCTCTTCTTCATTTCTGTCTTTCTCCTTCAAATTTACCTTAATTAGACATTACACTACATGAATAATGCATATAATATACATATAGTTCCTGCACCTGGCCTCTCCTCCATGCAGTATTATTAACAATAAAGAGAAAAGAAGATATGTAATTAAGCCAAAAACGTCAACACTTTATTTAGCACAATAACAATTACCATACTAAAATATTTTAATTCATTTGTACTAGTTTATTAAAACTACTGCTCATGCACAATGATAAATAATGGGCCATTTACTTGGAAATATGAGGATAAAATGAGTTTTTTGACTGGTATTACCACTGAAATAGCATTTTCAAGAAGTCAGTTCCCCTCTTACTTGAATGTAGCTGAACGATAAGTGAAGAAGATGTTTGTTTGGCTGCTTGGTTTAACAGTCATTTAGTTTTACAGAAGAAATGTGACCATAACATTATTTCTAAGTTCATTCCATAGATAAAAATGTTGACAACTCCTATTGTAAGGATTTCATTTTTACCTCTCTATGTATAATGATGAGATTTGTGTATGATTTTACAGATAACGTTGTGATTTTGTCATTACAAAAAGCATTTTAGAGCATCACAATGTTTTTCTGTTACAAATCCTGTATTTTGTGCCTCAAAATACATTTCCCAGTGCTAAACATTTATTTTGTAAGTCTAAGCATGTATTTTGTTTTATAAAAGTAATTTGGGACCGTTAAAACCTATTCTACCATGCAAATTGGATTTTGTTGTACTGCAACACATATTTTGTGCAACAAAATATATTTGGTGTATGTGGAAAACATCACTTAATGTTGGAGACAACATGGAGGAATTAGAGTTAGACACAAGTTTATTTTGTGTGTAGAGTGCAGTACAGTTGGGATGTTGAGACGCAATTTTCTTAAGCTGGATACACACTACAGAATATTACTGCAGACTTCTGTAGCGATTTTACCAACTACTGAAAATCCCGATGAGCATGCCGATTCATGTGTACACACCTACACACTTTACCTTTAGATGTGTTCTCTTCATCTCTCATAACCATCTGCTGAAAAGATTGTGACTCTGTACACACTACAGATATCTGCTTACGCTGTCGGTCGTGAGTGTGTACACACTGCCACATTTGCCCGTCATCGGTCTATGGTCGATCATCATTATCATCATCATTTATTTATATGGTGCCAGCAGTTTCCGTAGCACTTTACATTTGGGACCAAATAGTAATAAAACAATACTGGGTAATACAGACAGACAGAGAGGTAAGAGGGCCCTGCTCACAAGCTTACAATCTATGGGACAATGGTTTGATACACAAGGGTAAGTGCTACATGATATTGAATATTTGTCCATCTAGAATGCAAAGGTTACAAAGTATTTAGTGGGCTGTATGCTCAGTCACACAACTATGTTGTTCAGAGAGTTATTGTCTTGTGTAAGCTGCGTAGAAGGTGGTAATAGGGTAACCTAGGGAGATTAAGAGGGTGGTAGAGGAATGTTATAAGCTTGCCTGAAGAGGTGGGTTTCCAGAGAACGCTTGAAGGTTTGTAGATTAGAGGAAAGTCTTATTGTGCGATGGAGGAAATTCCACAAAGTGGGTGCAGCCCAAAAAAAGTCCTGTAACCGGGAATGAGTGATGAGTGTGGAAGAGAGACGCAGATCTTGTGCAGAATGGAAGTGTCGAGTCGGGAGATTTTTGGTCGCTTTATAAAATCAAATCAAAGGATGCATTGTGCTTTGGTACAATAAAACATGATCGTGGGAGCGTACACACTAATATGATATCAGATTTAACAGTCGTTTATCGTGTGATTGGCTCGATAATTGGCTGAATAATCTGCAGTGTGTACTGTGGTTGCATAAATTGAGTGATGTGAATCTTAAACTAACCTTGAGACAGAAGGCTGAGCTCTGGGCTTTAAATCAGAGCTGTCTGTCTCCTATCAGTGATCTTCAGCAACTTCGTTGTATTATTGTCTAATAAGTGTACTCTTGGCAGCCTCTCAAAAAAGCTGCATTGGTCGAGGTCTTTCCTTTTTTATTCCAATTCATTGCATTGTTAAACATGGGGCATTGAGAATCTCCTGTGTCCTCTAATGATAATTATCTTGGATAACAAATATCTATACCAAACCTATTGCAGGTAATTACAGAGAAAGCTGTAAGAACTGATAGATCATTTTGAACCCGAGGGCCTGGAGGAAATATATAAATTAAAGACAACACTCCTGAAATATATTCATTTTTGGCGTCCACAGCATATTCTAAATTATATTTAAATTGTTTCAGTAGCACAGTAGAAGCTCTTTAGAAAAAGGATAATGCGCCTTACTTATATGAAGAGAATAGTTGCTTATAAATAATACGGATGACTACAGAGATTTCATTCTGCATTAACATATTACAACGGATTGCATTCTTTTTTTTTCTTTCTGTATAAATAAAAGATGTTGAATGTTTAATAATTTTTTTTTTGCGTGTCAGAAAATAAAGTATGTAAATTGCAAAGTGAATTTGAGTTTCATTTGCAAGGTCTTATGTAATTGTTATTATTATAATACAGCGTTTTAAGGCACCTCTAAATACAGAATGCCGTATAGGATAGGAGGCAAAGTTCAAACTCATGAAATTGCTTTAACTTCCGTTCAATATATCGCTGGAGATAAGAGTCTTCTGAATCTCTTGTTGGAAATGGATTGGAAATTGAAGATGATGCTATGGCATTAATATACATGTGGCCTAAGAAATAGAATTCCTATCTGCACTTTCGGTGAGCCCCTGTTTCCCTTGTTCAAGTGGACATGAAATCTCAATATTAACCCTCTCACAGCCAAATTACTTAACAAAATCAGGATTCTTGTTTTGGTGACTTGCTTGGAATGTATTCAACCAGTGAAATATAGATCTGATTTTATGTTGTGACTCTCAGTGGCTGGTTCATTTTGGCCGCCACGCTCCCTGGCAACCTCGCGGTTCTGATTCTGTGAGCATTACCGTTAACTGCGAGCAAAAAATGAGCGAGGATCGTTACCAAGTGATCAGGCGCTACTCTGGCATTTCGCTGTTAATTGGATCAGCTATTTTTATGTTTATAGAAATACAAGATAACGGATACACTGGACACCTGTCTTTCACAAAGGGGTACATAGGTACACACTACCAACCCCCAGTCGTTTACCTTTGCAAAGTTTTAAAAAGATTCTTCCACATCTTTTCATTCCAATTTTTATTGCAAAATCAAGTTTGAACACAGATAAATAAAGACAAAATGAGTGTTATTTGTAAACGAGTAGAGACGAGCGAAGTCGTAGCAGAATTTTGAGCGAATTCACTTTTGCGGCAGAAGAGGCTGTTTTGTAGGGGAAACAAAGTTCCCGCAATACAATCTTTGAGCTTTGCATTGCATTTGAAAATTCCGCATTCTGCATTTTGTAGATATCTGCAGTCTCTATATAGAGCTGGGACGACTATTATCTTAATTAATCCTGCTCTTTGGTGTGGTTGGGGCATATAGTCCGAATGGAATACAAATAATAGGGGAATTCCACGCAGAACTTATAAGGGCAAAATACTTAAAAATATTTGTGTCTTAAATTGTGAGTACCCTCTCCACTCTTTGAGTATATATATATATATATATATATATATATATATATATATATATATATATATATATATATATATATATATTTATTTATTTATTTAAAATTTGGCAGTACAGTGCAAACTTACTAATTGCTAATTCTTAATTCTTAAACTGTACTGAGAAAATTAACTGAACAGGGATCTGAGTCTCAGCAAACATCATGATCTACTATATTTGGTTGTTTTTGTGAATAACATACAATACGAAAATAATGACATTTTCTCCATTCAGGCTTCTCTCCAGAGACTGTCACAGGCTTATGAAAAAAAAAAATAGAGAATATACAAACAGTTTATTTTCCTTATTTCAGTACGGTTTTACGATAGGAGTTTTGACTGAATGCACTTTTACAATAAATCCGTAATGAACTAGATGCCATGAAACCGATGTGTTTTGGTTCATCAGCAGAATTGTAAAAAGATTTAAATTTGTTTTCAGAATTTTCATTAACTGTTTTTTTTTTTTTTTCTTTAAATGCTGCGTCTTTAAGCTTTAATGCTAATAGATGCCCACTCTCACAGACATGCCTATGTGCACGGAATATCACCAGGGATGCAGTGAGCAAGTTAGGGGCCCATTCCGGCCACTTCAAGGGGCCCCCTCTGGTTATGCACATAGCCTTGGCAAAAGCAGTTGTTAGCAAAACATGTGCTGCATAAATATTTGTATATATATATATATATATATATTAGTGATGCTCAGGCTCGTTTTCCCAAGAACCGAATATACCCGAACTCAGCAGATCCTTCGCCCTTTTTCGGATTTAAAAACGAGGCAAAATGTCATTTTTACGTCGTTGGATCTCGGATCTCACGATTTTTGAATTCCTTTTTAAGATCCATCATAACGGTAGGAGGGAGGGCCCAAGGACAATTCCATCTTGCACCATTTTTCTTTTCTGCCACTGCTGTGTGCCAATGTGTCCTAGATGTGCTAGGAACTGCCGTGTGTTTGTGTCATTGCTCTGTCGCTTACCATCCAGCCAGGACGCTGCAGTATTTGTCCGAAAGTGTATGAAAATAATATTGCGACCTGTGAGGTGGTCAAAATTGACTGCGAATGACTTGAAATTAGTGTTATTGCAGTTAAGAATAATGTTGGAACAAAAAAAGAGCAAAATTATGTGATTTTAGCATATTTTAGGATTTTTTCTAAAAAATCCAAAACCAAAACACACGAGGGCGGTTTTGCCAAAACCAAAACACGAAGCTAATCCAGATCCAGAACCAAAACCAAAACCAGTTCACAGTGGTCAGTGAGCATCTCTTATATCTATATATATGTATATGGATATTATAGAAAACATCCAAGTAATTCCTGGAGACCAGCACTCCTTAAAAAAGGAATGTGAGCTTGTGGACCTAGAGGAAGCTGTTGGTCTTCATCCGAATCAGATGGTGCTATGGGGGGTCGGATCAAATGCACCAGAATTTTTGGGAAAGCCCAAAGAAGCACAGACAGTTATTTTCTCCCTTCAAAATTTGTTTTCACAACTCTGATGTTGTTTAAATCAGGGGCTAAATTTACTAAACTGCATCTTGGAAAAAGTGGAGATGTTGCCTATAGCAACCAATCAGATTCTAGTTATCATTTATTTAGTACATTCTACAAAATGACATCTAGAATCTGATTGGTTGCTATAGGCAACATCTCCACTTTTTCAAACCCTCAGCTTAGTAAATATACCTCCTGGTCCCGCTCTGTACGTCAGGGGAGAAACACTTTGACCCATGTAAAAAAAAGTCTTTAAACACACAAAAATGATATATGTAAAAGAGAGTCAGAATGTCCTCACTCTCATGACTAATGTAAGACATAAATGAAGGTATTTAAGGAGAAGAAGATTATATTAATAAAAGCTTGGACTTAGAAGTGTCGTTTTGAATGTTTTTACCATGCAGATTTTCGATCTGGAATTTTTTGTGGACGTTAGAAATACAATTAAGCGCACTTGCACACACACAGATGCATTCGTGAGTTTCCATGTTTCTGCTTCATAAATGAGCTTTAATGACTCAAGCCACGTAATTATCATCATCACCATTTATTTATATAGCACTACTGATTCCGCAGCGCTGTACAGAGAACTCACTCACATCAGTCCCTGCCCCATTGGAGCTTACAGTCTAAATTCCCTAACACACACAGACAGACAGACAGACAGACAGACAAACAGAGAGGGAGAGAGAGAGACAGACTAGGGTCAATTTTTGATAGCAGCCAATTAACCTACCAGTGTGTTTTTGGAGTGTGGGAGGAAACCGGAGCACCCGGAGGAAACCCACGCAAACACAGGGAGAACATACAAACTCCACACAGGTAAGGCCATGGTCGGGAATTGAACTCATGACCCCAGCGCTGTGAGGCAGAAGTGCTAGGCACTAAGCCAACGTGCTAATTCACCAAATATCAAACACCCCAAACATATAAATTGTTACAAAAATTTAAAGCATAAGTGTCGATTAATTCAAAGACAACCCTAAAACTTCATATATCAGAGTTATTGAACATAAATTAGATGACTGAGAGAGAAAGGCGGACAGAACACTATAAAATATGGATGGAGCATAACTTATTCTAAGCGGGTGGAGCAGTAGTCATCCCAAATTAACTTGATCAAACTATCCCAAATAGATCCAGCTGAAAATATTTACTGTATCTATTGTTTAATATATTAAGATGGCTCAAAACAATTTGGTCTCGTTGGAATAACTGATGCTCATTCAGAACCTCTTCATTCTTAGTAGAAATGTTATTCTAGGAAAACTGTTCAGCTTTTATTCGAGTTTTCACAGGATGAGACAGTTTTAGTGACAACTTAATTCTTCCCACACATCACATAAGACCATTCACACTTGAAAGTGTCTATTTCAAAACCGTGAAATAAATCTGTAGCCGAAAATAAAGAAATAAATAAACATAGTAAATCTTATATCTAGCTCGGAGTGATAGTTGACAATGTGAAAGTTTTCTGATAAGCAGCTTCTTCTATCGCTGAGCGGAGACCCACATTTGAGTGATCACCGGTATTTGTGCAGCCTCTTAACACTGTCAGCACTGAAGTAACAGTCCAATGTCATGGTGAGGATTTATAAGATCGGAATAAATGGTCAATGAGCAAGTTCAAAGGGCATTAATGCTTATAGTTAATTTTATGGCTCCTGCAATTCATGCCACCTAAAATAGGAAATAAAGTTGATTTTTAAATGAGATGTACGTGAGATGTTTGAGCAACTTGCAAGCAAGACTTTCACTTGTTGAGCGCTGTAGAGCTTTTCTAGTGCAAAAACAGGCAAGGTTTCAGTACAGGACAGATTTTCCAGGAGTCCTTGTTTTCATTTGGGAAAGTATTGTAATTAAAACCTTAAAACTGACATATCCCATGGATGAATAATAAACATCTCCAGAAACCCCTTGACCTCAGGGTCAAACAAGCATTTAAACTGCAGTGATTTGTTTCAATAAACATTACCATCGGCATGCAATGCTTAGATGTGACTTTGTATGAATGCACAGGTTGTACAAATTCAATACACATAAATTATCCACAAGCCTATTTCCTGCAGAAAAATACAGATGTACAAATGTATGTGCATCATGTCAGAGCAACAATATTTATGTATTTTTGTGTTGCACTTTCTCATTGACTAAGAAAGCCAATATAAATACAGAAGAACAACATATGGGTAGGAGTTGGAGATATGAGGAATATACTCAGCAATCTCAGGAAAATGAGGTCAACCTGTATATTACTATTATTATTAGCATTATTTTTTTTATGAGGTGCGACAAGAGGTCCGCAGAGCAGTACATGAAATTTATAATAACATACAATAAACAGACAGCAATAATCCATAAAACGTTACATAATGCACGAAAATCAAAATAATACATAGACCAGACATACTGATTAAACAAGATACAAAGCTACACACAGATAACATGGTAATGCAGATCAAGTTATTTACGGGACAGTGAATGAGAGTAATGGTAATGTCATATGTGAAGTAGGCAGTACCCTAGCCCTCTCAATAAAAGAGGACTAGAGTACTGAGGGTGATGGAAAAGTAGGCGGAGAACACGAGGATAGAGACCCCTGCTCATGAGCTTATATCCTAACGTGAAGGGGACGACACAGATAGGGTGTAAGCGAATGGTGGAGTGGAGGTGATAGCCAAGGTAAAAGTTTACCTTGGAGGAGGAGGGCAAACAGGCTGGAATAAACTATTGAGTTTCAAGGGCACTTTTAAACCTTGGAGAGTGGTGAGAGATCAGCCCATCATCATCATCATCATCATCATCATCATCATCATTTATTGATGGGAGTGGGAAGAGGTGATCCGTGTGGTACTGAGGCGCGGGGATTGGCAGAGCGGAGGGGGCGGCAAAGAGTGTGGGTAGAGATGAGGTTGGAGATGTAGGGGGGGAATTATTTTTAGCTTCGTAGCTTGAGTGCTTTGTTATTTTCTTTCAACACATTCTAGAGCATGTAACCTTATGCCACCCGACCCCCATATATACATCTGTGTGCTCATGATGAATAATTAAAAAAACTGTGCAAATTTTGCATTGTGTTGAGCTTAGCACTGATTATCCAAAATTTGTGTTGAAAGAAAATAAATACTTTCCATTATAAACATGGAATCAGTGAAGAATAAGAACTATCCTGGACCCCCAAATGACCTCAATAACCTCTGTAGACAAGGTTAATTATATCTAAGAATTAAATTACAAGTAAACCAAGTTGCTTTTACCAACAACACCTCCAGACATCTGACTTCCAACATCTGTGGATCACGGTGCAGAATTAATCCTTAATTAGGACTCTTCGCCCAACTTATTATTTTAATAACTGTTTCTACTAGTATCTGTGAATGTATCTAGTTATTACATCTCTATTTATTATTTCACAGATCCATGTACACAACCACATCGTTTGAGACATATGGTATTCATCAAAATTATAGAACCGGGACAGCCAGGTTGAACTCCGTTCACATATAACGCTAAATAAAATTAGATGAGGCTGGTGAAGCAGTCTCGGCACTTTTGAAATTTCTTCTTTCAAGCTTCCAGATAGGAAGGGAAATGTTCAAGCATTTGAGGAAGATTAAATGATGGGAACCACAGATGTATAAACTTTAATGAAAATGATTTTTTTGTTACGAGATCCAGGCTGCGCTTTGTTCCCAGAAGATGGTTTATATTATTGCGGCACAGTAGTAAAAGATGAAAGGTTCTTTAAAAAAAAAGCATAAAGGATAAAAAAAAAGAGAACACTTGTCACTAACTGACAAGAGAGAAAGAATAATCAGTCAACATAAATGAGAATGGAATGGACATGATTACAGATGCTGATGACGACCCTATGGTAGACCCATGAATATAACATGTATATACGTAGCATCATTAGTTGCAGCAAAACATATGCAACATTTTGAAGACTGTTTCATAAAATATTTATCTCATTCCACATTTGGTGGCAAAAGTGTGCAACGTTTATTTATAAAGTGCAAACATATTACGTAGCCATGTACAAAAAGGGGATCATGATAAAAACAAATGACAAATCTTGAAATTATGTCAACAAGATAAATAATACTATAGCGCTCAATGTCAGGCCATCGCACAGACAAAACAAACGAAAGAAAAACATAAATATAAATATAAATACGGATAAATAAATAATAATACTGATAAAAATATTAAACAAATTTTGTGAAAATGGATTGGTCATAGTGATCGATATTAACATCAATAGAATATTAACATCTTGGTTACACAACTACATATGTATTGTTGTTATTTGATCCGCATTAATTGCTATTGTATACTGTTTATTATGTTCATTGTTGTTGTGGTTTTTTCATTTTATGCTTTTGTTTTTATTTTCACAAAATTTGTTTATTATTTTTATCAGTATTATTATTTACTTATCTGTATTTATATTTACAGTTATGTTTTTCTTTTGTTTGTTTTGTCTGTGCGATGGCCTGACATTGAGCACTATAGGATTATTTATCTTGTTTACATGCTTTTTTGGGATATTGGGAATATCTCCCTATATGCTGCTTGTCTCAGGTCGAGAGTGATTTAGTGGATTAGGGCGCTCACTCTTTCTTGTTTGTATCTAAATATTGAAATTAAACAGAGGCTAAGGAAGGCCTTGCGCAAATGAGCTTACAATCTAAGAGGCGGGGGGTACACTTAATATATAAGGTAACCGGATAACAATTCTAGCTGTTGTTGGTGAACACATTTTCATGTATACCGACAGTGCGTTAGTTCTTGGCTCCAGAGAGTTGGTGATTACTGGTACAGCACTAGTTCCTGACTTTGGGCAGTGGGTAATTACCGGTAATGTGCTAGTTCTCAGCTCTGGGCAGTTGGTAACTACAGGTACTGTGCCAGTTCCTGGCTTTAGGCAGTTGGTAACTACAGGTGCTGTGCTAGTTCCTGGCATTAGACAGATGGTAAATACAGGTGCTGTGCTAGTTCCTGACTCTAGGCAGTTGGTAACTACAGGTGCTGTGCTAGTTCCTGGCTCTAGGCAGATGGTAAATACAGGTGCTGTGCTAGTTCCTGGCTCTAGGCAGATGGTAACTACATGTACTGTGCTAGTTCCTGGCTCTAGGAAGTTGGTAACTACAGGTGCTGTGCTAGTTCCTGGCTCTAGGCAGATGGTAACTACAGGTGCTGTGCTAGTTACTGGCTCTAGGCAGATGGTAAATACAGGTGCTGTGCTAGTTCCTGACTCTAGGCAGTTGGTAACTACAGGTACTGTGCTAGTTCCTGGCTCTAGGAAGTTGATAATTATGGATAGTGTGCTGTTTGGCAGTTGGTTATAAGATACACTGAACTTATACACTTACTACTTACATACATGTTATCTTCAAGGGTGCACCATCAGTTTATCCTGGCTATTTGTTGCTCAGTGAAATGTGAAGGGATTTGTTGATTCACAAAATGGCAAATGAGCCACATAAAATCCTCTTTGACAGCATCTTGCACCCAGATTTGTGCAAATGCACTTACATTCCTGCCAAACACACGCAGATTTATGGAGCAAGGTAGCAGCATCCATGGAGAAGATTGCACCAGCAAGTGGGAGGTGTTGAGCACAGCATGCGTATTCCTTTTGAAGTCCAGAACAGATGCATGGGTCTTATTTCGTCGAGTAATGCATAACAGAGATCTTGTGGAGTAAGATTGCTGAAATTAGATAAAGCATCATCATATGTCATTGTTAGACACAAAAATACTAAGTAATGACCATTTTAATCCCTCAAAAAAGGAGTATTGAACAAGATCTGTATTTAAAAAGACACCAAGAACCATTGTCTTATGAAAATATATTAACTTTCTTGCGAAGAGAACTGTCAGCTTAACATGATCAATACAGACAACAATAAGACTGAAGAGAAACAATTGTGCCAAGTGTGGCAGATCTACGGACTGTTTACAGAGTGCTTCTTCTAGCTGCCCGTTCAGATGCCAAGGATACCTTGTCAGTGTTTATCACACACAGAAACATAAGTTAGATAAACTGTTAAAATAGATATAACTTTCTCCATCCATCAGAAAAGTTTCAGTTCATCGTTTTATAACCTTCACCATTACAGATATAATTAAAGAAAATCCCTGTTTATCACAAGTGGATTAATTAGAGAGGAATTTACTTAATCATCATCATCATCATTTATTTATATAGCGCCAACATATTCCGTAGCGCTTTACTTAATCGCTGACAATTTCAACCGTTAATTAATCTAGGTGTGGTGAAAATGAGGAATCCTAAAAAAAATGCACTGTTGGTTATTCAACATCCCTTCTGGTCCTTTATTAGTAATTATAATAAAAAAGCTTGATGGAGGTTTAATATAATATTGACTTTCTCTACGTTGCCGCTAGAAGACCCTGAACCCAAAGATAGCTCACTGAATAATTATTTCTTCTGGATAATTGAAATTAAGAGTGAACCTCACTAAAATAAGGCTGTCATGTGTCCTTGCTTTCCTAAGACAGTCCCAATTTTTTGCCCCTGGAAATCTTACATGTGTAATAATGATTTTTCCAATGCAGTGATCCCAACTTCTATAAATATAAACAACTGTTTAATTGCACTAAGTACTGTGTAATACAGGAGCGATGTATGACCAAGTCTTACTACACAAAGCTCCACCCACCCTAATGTAACCTTTATGTCCCACATACCAATCAATAGTTGGGGATAGGTTGTGACTATAATATAAGGGGGATAAAATAGACCACCTTTACATCAAGGAGAACTGCAACAGGGTTTAATTACTGAATTAGAAATAAAAGGATACAACAGGGACACTTTTAGGGTGTTTTTTGCTGTACGGAATGGAGCACATCTTTTTTCATCCTTTACTTTTGCACCAGTTTGGAGCTGGCAAAGGGTGGGGTCTTGTCCGATACTTTAAACCGAACATATTTTGCACCTTCAAGTTACACTTCAGCAGTGAAGCCCACTTTTAGCTGCACTTTGCCCAATGTAAAATAAATTTGCAAACATACCAAAGTGCTACACACTCGTCGCTCTCAAAATTAATTTGAGCAATAAATTAGGTCGATCAAACCAGTATTTTAGGATAAAGTTTATTTAATGAAAAGGGTGGATCTAAAGTTGTAGGAGGGTGGATTTTAGCACAGTGTGTCTTTTACACTTTTCCATATCTGCACACCTAGGCACTTACCAAGGGCAGATTGGTGGTGTCCACATTCATGTACACTGAGTGAGTTATCTAGGCTCCCGATGGAAACCCAAGGAATTCTGCGTTGCACATAAATGGCCTGATTCATTAAGAAACCCGAACGCAGATATGTGTTGTATTTTGCATAAAATTGCTCCGATCATGCAAAGAACTGAACAATACACCTGGGAAAGCAGCAATATCCAAACTCTCTTTGAGTGCCAAGTTCCCTTACTACAGCCTACGATTTCAAGGGAGGAATAGGGAGGGGACTGGGTGTATACATGTAGCCAATGTACAGTATGGGTGTGCCAAGCTCGAGTGCACGCAGAAATGTCCAAATTAAGCTTTGGGCATCTCAAAGCTTTGTGTTTTTTTGTCGTATAACTTGTACTTGTACAGGTTAGGTGTTAGTGCTGATTACTAGTGATGACGGCTGTGTATACAGCTAGAACATGTGTTTGTCACCAGGAGCAACTGTAAAAATGCATTTTATGTACAGTAGACATCATAATACATTTATTCTATGGAGAGCAATGTGTTGGATGTTAGAGCCGTATTCATCAACAGATGAATCGTCACATCCGCTCCTTGTTGAATAAAATGACGTTTTATTATTGAAATTTTTTTGAAATGACGTTTTCGTTGGGGGTGTGGAGCCAAAATGCCGCGATTGGCCGCGCCGCGCCCCTCCCGGCCTCCAAACACGCCCACTTCCCGGTTTCTCCCGGAATTCACTTGTCAAAGGTTGGCAAGTATGAGGTCTGTAATGGACAGCCTAGTGTTTCACAGTGCTAGGCAGTCATCTGGGGGATTTGCCATGCCCCCGTTTCGATGTTGCCACACCTCCATGTGTTATGTTCACGCCCATGTCACGCTGGTGGGGACAGACATGTTGGGAGTTATGCTGTCACCATTGTTGAGTGTGCAGTGTGCCTCACCCTTGCCGCCACGCCCTGTAGCCCACTGCAACAGTGTGATGACCCCACTGGATGGGACCTTGAATATATTTTTTTATAGTTTATTTTTTATGTTTTGCTTTTACATTTTATTTAAATCATTTTTTCAACTTAATGCATTATTACAGCTGTTCCCTTTTCTTCATGGAAAAAGCTGTGTGTGTGCAGTTGTGGCCACGGACCTCTCTACAAGCTGAAGGGCAGGCCAATTACATCCTAAGCAATTTCCTCTTTATTGCTTTCATAGTTGTAGATGTGATTGGCGAAGACAGAAGTGACTGCAATTTAATATTAGGCCAATTTTGGCCATTCTTATTCTCAGCTTGTAGTATTTCTGCATTAGTCACTATATAAAACGGACATTACATTTATTGTGTATTCATCACATCTAAATGTTTAATAACGGAAATTTCTTTCTAGCCTCAATCAGTGCTGCTAAACACTTGTCTCTGCTTTATGAAGGTAAAAAATTGCCAATGATATTAAATTGTGCACATCGTCTAACCACTAAGAGTGACGTCACTGAGCATAATCGGTGCTTTATGCCTTAGTGCTGCACGTCTTCCACTGAGGTCTCCGTGCCGCTAAACCACCCACAGACAACTTATAGCTTAGCTTATTCCACTCCCGCCCGCTCCCTGCGCTCGGCCAATGACCGCCGCCTCTCCTCCACTCTGATCACCTCTTCCCATTCCAGAATCCAGGACTTTTCCCGTGCAGCCCCCCTTCACTGGGACGACCTCCCTCGCTCCATCCGCCTCTCTCCTACTCTGTGCTCCTTCAAGCGTGCACTCAAAACTCACCTCTTTCTCAAAGCCTACCAAACATCTACTTAACCCCCATCTCCTCCACTCATTCTCCCCTCTCTCCCATTCCCTCAACTGGCTCCTCTTGTGTCTGGTCTGTTTTACCCTCCCTTAGGATGTAAGCTCATATGAGCAGGGCCCTCTTCCCTCCTGTCTCCTTACCCGTTCTTCTGCTCCGTGTCTATTGCATCTGCCTGCCTGGAGTTTCTGAAGTATTGGTACTTTTTGTTTATTGTTCTGTACAGTTATACCCTGTATAGTCTACTGTTTGTACTATGTGCGGCGCTGCGAAAACCTTGTGGCGCCTAACAAATAAAAGATAATAATAATAATTTAGTAATTTTTTCTGCGTTTTTGCTGTAAACCAAAGAAATACATATGTGGTCACCAAAATATATTTTTTTCTATAACAAATTTCTGGAAGAAATGGTGCATTAAGAAATGTGGCCACTACTGTAGGTCCCCAACAGGCCCTGAAATATTCTTCACCAAAATATGAATTAGCTATGTAAAATGATATCAAGTTCCTGTATTGATTTGTCAGTATGTAGGACACGTCCTCCCCACACAGCACTATAATGACAATTAAAATAGTCAGCCAATGTAATACATTTTACATTAAATGTAATTCTCTTCTCTTTAAAGAACATTAGCCAACTCCGAAACTTAGATTCACAGACTCAACCTTTAGGAGGGAGCTATATATGCAGTCAGATCATTAAGAGTGTTTAAATCATTTTCATTGAGACTGTAAATTAAAGGTAATTATTTAATAAACGGTTTGATGTAGTTTAACACCCTGAACGTAGAAAGTATTAATGCATACAGTACTTGCTGATTACAATAGATCATCTATTGGCAAATGTTTTTGCTCTACATTTTTATCTAAACCTCCTGTGATGCAGATTTATCAGATGCAGATTAAGAGGCACACATTGCAAAAGTCAGAATATAAAGAAATGGAAGTTGCTCAATCAATTTATTGGCTGGGGGATCTTTGTTTGTGTGTTCCTTTTAAAAGTCAGAATATACTCTATTGTTGTGGAGGCAATGCTTCCAAATGATCTTTCTTTAATAATTGTTCTTTGATGACTATTACGACAAACTTGTCTACTCTTCCAGAATGTCTGGGAGACTCACGAATTATGGGGATCCCTCCTGAACTAACTTTAGAGAAGGTCACCCACCCGCATCCCACTGACTTTCTTAGTGAAGTGAACGGGGGAACTGATGACCCCGTAGCCCTACCCACCACTGCACAATTATGGCATTGCAAATTAAGGGGTGGGTCTGATGATCCCTCCGCCCCACACATGTGCTATAAAAATGCTAAAAGATTATGTTTCATGACTCTGAAATTCCGATAACTCATGGGGGGAAGGGGGAGGGGGGGCACCAAACCTTCAAATACATGGATGGTTACCAGGAACAAACACCATCATCTGTTTTAGACAAATTGGCTCTCTCTCAGCAATATAAAGTTATATCTTGATAGGGAAGCCATACTCAAAAGAATGAGTATATGAGCCTCAGGGATTTAAATCACTTTATTAAATCTAATTTAAGCAGGTGATTTCATTAATAAAATAAATTATATTGCATTCTTATGTACATGAAATCATTGCAGAGAATAGTGATGATTGAAACTATTTTGAGGATATCAAGACGATTCATCCTGGTAGTCGACTGTCAACTACAGAATACCTAAACCAAGAAGACAAGGGTAAGGCAGGGACTGACTGGGCTGGGGGCAAGGGTCACCTGCCCCCCAGGCTGGTCCTATAGTGGACTGGGTCACTGGACTACCTGCATATTAAATCATTTAAAATATTCCTAATAGTCTGCTGAGCCGAGTCTTGCCCTGCCAGGCTAAAATTACCAGCTCTACCCTGGGATAAGGAATATAGGAGTCCGCATCAATTCATTAGGAAATATGTGAGCCGCGGGGCATTCTGTGCCTCGTGCCTCGGTGACGTCTCTGAGTGTAGAAGATGGTTCACTTTAACGCAATCTTTTGCAAAGAAAGAATCGCAACTGAATAATAAAATTAAATTATGAAAATTAAACTATTCTTTCAGATAATTCTAGTATAGATTAAAAAGTAGCAAAAAGGCAATATTACCTTTTTCCAATCTTCATACACAATCAGGGTTTGTTTCCTGTATATATATCTAAGACTCCGAGTGGCCATAATTCAGGCTAGACATGAAATATTACTGCAGATATCATCCTACAGAAGGAAGATAAAATAAAAAAAAAAGTATAACTAATCGTCTCTGTATAAGACGTCTTATCACAGATTCTCCCAGCAACAGTCGCTTTTTAGTTTTAGATCAGTCTTGTGTTCCTGACTTCCTCCAATGCCTCATTAGCCAAGTCGCAGTCTGGAACGCAGGTAAGACAGTTTTTGATTCCACTGCAGCAAAACATTTTATGGTGTCACTTTAAATGTCATCATTTTAGCATCGTCAAGATCAGATAGAACTGAAACTAAGCCACTTGTAAGATGTACATTGAGGAGGTGTCGTTGTGAAACAAAGAGCTCTAAAGCGCATACAAAGAATTTGAGTTACAAATAAAAAATATTCATATATGCATTTCTTTCTAATAGCTCGGCCTTCCCTGCGTTCTGTGTTTAAATTGTTTTCCGCTGCCAGAACTGCAGAACACTTGGTATTTTTAGGAAAAAATATTCAAGAAAAATCTGTTTTGGACATAGTTCAACAATTTCTCCTAGTGCTATTTTGAATGTGAAATTCACCGATATCACAAGGTGAATCTATCCTTTTATACCTTTTTACAGTTTAAGGGGCCTATTTACTAATTATCATTTAATGTTCAATGTTGATCGCACCTCTTTACTCCTTATTATTATCACTATTTACCATTTAATATTATTCTTTAGCCAGGACAGCACATATGAAAATGGTTGTCCCAGCAAAGTATTCCCCTCCCAACCAGTGATGTATTTTGCTGCAGTAGCGAAAGACATCACATCCATGAAGTGGCGGAACTACCATTGTTGCAGCAGGTGCTTTGCACCGGGGCCCATGGAGATAATAGTGCCCAACTGCACGGGGAACTAGTGAGCTGTGGGTTCCTGTTCCCTCCTCCCCGCTTCCCTGCATCGGGGCTCACAGCTCACAAGTTCTGCCTCTGCGTCCATGTTTGGCTGGTCTGTGTCTACTGCGTATGTACAGCCGAAATATCGCACATGCACAGATTCAAAGTGCCAAAAGACTACAGCCTACGGCGGCCATAGAGCGAGGTAAGATAACGTGAGCATTTTGCTGTTGCTACGTTTTTTGCAGCTTGGCAAATAGCTGTCCTCATAGACATCTACGGGGACAGCGGTAGTCAGCACTAAGTTAATAAACACCGTAGAAATGTATGATTTATGGCCGTCTTGCTTTGATAAATGACACAGATACATAAAGTGGCCATAATCACGCGAAGCTAAGTAAAAAGAGAGCAAATGATTATGCATAGAATAGGGGTTACATTTGCCAAAGGGACCCTTTACATCTATTCTGCACATTTAACTCCTAAATAAAGTCCACAACTTTGGCTAGGGTCGGGACAACGATTTATCTCCAGTTTGGAAGTAGGTGGCGACAGGAGCAGCTGTAGCTCATCAGACCTTGGGATGCCTACAGCAGCACAGATTATTTCAGGAGACTAGTGTGACTATCATGTTGGAGGCAGTGTCCGATCTACATGTGTGATTAGGTCTCAGGACGGGGCTGCATATGACAGAAGCAGCGTTGTGATGTAGGGAGGGAATGGAGACCAGCAGAAACGGTTCTATTTATTAAAAGTTGAAAAAATTTGGGTTTAAAAAATGAGTTCTTTCCGTCTCCGATAGCACCAGTGAGAAGATTCACCAGGTGTCGTCAGAGATAATGAAAAGCATGGTGAAGAATATTGAACATAGATTACAAAGGTACTATCCTTCTTTTGTTATCGACATCAGGGCCAGACAATGAGGCTATATAAAGCAACTTCCAGGACAGAGGTGGGAAGAGTTATAGGGTGTAATTATAATTATTTGGAGGTAGGCAGTTGATCAATGTAGGACTCGCTGTATAAGGGTGCTCTGTGTTCAGTTTAGGTGTATGGATTGTCACTTTGAACAGGGCTTATTGAAAATGGCGTGTGAACCATTGGAGA
The DNA here is from genome assembly GCF_038048845.1 of Mixophyes fleayi. Classification (NCBI taxonomy): domain Eukaryota; kingdom Metazoa; phylum Chordata; class Amphibia; order Anura; family Limnodynastidae; genus Mixophyes; species Mixophyes fleayi. The sequence continues at coordinate 7,463,643 of NC_134410.1, forward strand.
TGAAAACTTCATTCTCAACTTCAACATTTATTTTTATAGAGCCACCAAATACACACAACTGTACAGAGAATATTTGTTACTCACATCGGTCCCTGCCTCATTGGAGCTTACAGTCTAAATTCCCTAACACACACTAGGGTTACTTTTGTCAGAAGCCAATTAACCTACCAGTATGTTTTTGGTGTGTGGGAGGAAACCGGAGCACCTGGAGGAAACCAACGTAAACATGGGGAGAACATAAAAACTCCACACAGATAGGGACCTGGTAAGGAATTGAACTCATGACCCCAGCGCTGTGAAGCAGAAGTGGTAACCACTGAGCCACCGTGCAGCCCAAAACTTATAACCTAACCCTATAAAACTAGAATTACACCCACAAATCTAATGTTATGTATTTCAAACTTTAAGGATTTATCAGGCCGGTAAGAATGTTCTATAATATATTTTTAATCTTTGTGCATGTGGCACTATAGAGTCATATCATGTTAAAACATTTTGTCTAAATTTATCTCTAACATGGGCAGCATGGTGGCTCAGTGGTTAGCACTTCTGCCTCACAGCACTGGAGTCATGAGTTCAATTCCCGACCATGGCCTTATCTGTGTGGAGTTTGTATGTTCTCCCCGTGTTTGCGTGGGTTTCCTCCGGGTGGTCCGGTTTCCTCCAACACTCCAAAAACATACTGGTAGGTTAATTGGCTGCTATTAAAATTGACCCTAGTCTGTCTGTGTGTGTATGTTAGGGAATTTAGACTGTAAGCTCCAATGGGGCAGTGAGTTCTCTGTACAGCGCTGAGCAATCAGTGGCGCTGAATAAATAAATGGTGATGATGATGATGATGATATGGACAAAAATACATATTTATAAGATGATTATGCTAATCGAAACCACTGTGTACAATGCAGTGTTCAGTTCTAATCATGCAGGGGCGCACGGAGGATTGTCGGGGCGGGGGGGTTTCTCCCCGCCGACCCAAAAAAACCCAAAAAACGAGAGAGCTGCTGCGCATGCTCCGTTTCGCCAGTGCTGTCCTAAACAGCAGCCACAGCGCTGTCTAAGAAGCGTCTGCTGCGGTGCTGTATACAATACAGCACCGCCGCGGATGCTTCTTTGACAGCGCTGCGGCTGCTGTATAGGACAGTGGCCGCTTAGTTAGCGCAGGGGGGGTTCCTAGAGACTCAGAAACCCCCCCTGCGTGCGCCACTGTCATGTGTCTGCTAAATCACAGCACTACAAATGTCGTAAGACAAAGATGACTGCGCCAACGAAAGACAGTTTGCGGCACTGTCTGCTTCGAAGTAACTTAGTGTTTGCATGTATAATTAGATCAGCAGAGAGTAAGACTGGTTCATTCTTTTCCACCTTACCTAGTTCTTCATCGAGTGTAACAGAGGTGTCAGTCAATGGTCTGTCTTCATAACAAGACCATAAATATTTAAAGGACTTTATGCTACTTATAATTTTATATAGTATTTGTTAGATATAAAGGCATTTATTTATTTCTGCAGACAAAGGTTTTTATGTAATAAGATGTACTACGGTTTGCACTGTGCCCTATCCATTCTGAAGTTCAATATCCACGTTCCTCGGTTAATTTCTTGACCACCTTGTTTAATTTTAAACCTAGAGACCTAAGATAAATGGATTTGTAGCCAATTAGATTTCATATCAATGCTGCTAATTGAAATCAGCCAATCAGCCTGGCAGCAAACTATCTATTCCTTTCTGAATCTGTTGATCTGGTCTTTCTGTTATAAGCAGAATTGTCTTAAATGCAGTGGTAGGGAAAACCCAGATTTGGGAAAAAAATAAAAAAACATAAAAAAAGAAAATAGAAATATAAACAAATTATTTAAAAACCATTGAACACTGAAAAAGTAATTTATTTAAAAAATAAAAAATACTAGTTTTAGGCAAGCAACAGAGCTTTTCACCCTTTGATAAATACGTCCCCATATGTCTATATGTGTCATTTGTTTAAGATTCCGTTATGTTTTCATCTAGTAAAACTAAATGTGAAAACAAAGTGTCATTTAAAACATGAGCTGTATAGATAATAGACCGTACCAAGACAAACAGATGAGCTCGTCTTAAGAGATGTCAACACCCCCCCTTACGAAATCTACCATTTCATAAAACTCCTCTAGGCTATATTCCAAAATGCTAATTCTCATCAGACACCTATTAGAAATACATGTTTATTATCTGACTCTTTGTGATCTAAAACACATAAAAACATATATTCTCTTTAATTTTTTCAATTTTCTTCTGGAATGAGTGGGTTTTTTTTGTAATACGATTTGTGATTTTATAGTTTTCTATAATGAGAACGTATTCTTTCTTTTAACAGTTCAATCCTGTATAATTATTCCCTTGGCAAGTTTCAAAAGCGATAATTATAGAATTGCCATATTGGTAGTAGCTGTCACTCACAACCACCAACAGGCAGACAGAAAAGGCCTAATTCTTCTGAATATGTCAGCTCCCTAATTACAAAAAAGCTAAGAAATGAGCTTTCTGCAAGAAATGTTCTGATAAGGAATTAAAGGGTACGCTTCGGAGACATTGAGGTTTGGTGATAGTGTTTAAGGGGACTCGGGACCTTAAATGGGCAGAAATGAGAAATGTTAATGATAACAAGGTTTGAAGTTTCTCTGTTGACGTGTCGTGTTTTGATACAACATGTCGGTTTCTATTCATCAAGGGCGATCGCGCTAGCGACTGCCATGGAAAAAACCCAAGTGATTGATGTGAGTCAAATATAATGTCACCGAAGAGGAAGTTAGCTTTAGGCAATTAGAACATTATGTAAATGTGGTACTGGCTACATGATACATTAACTTATTTTGCTATGCTTTAGAGTATTGGGGAGAATGTGTATGACAAGTGATGGAAAAAGTCTTCCTGGGGCAATAATTCCCACCCTCCAAGCCTCAGATTAGATCTATTCTTGACTACGTAGGCAGTGAGTGATGACAATTAAAGGAGAGGGCAAAAATATTTTTGTAAGGAATAAATTAGTAAATATTCCTCAAACCCCTCCGTAACAGCCCCATAATGGATATACCTTTATTGACAATAGCCCATTGGTGATTCTAGCGCTGATTGAGTAGAACATAATCTGTTAATGTCTACATCCAGGGAAGATTCTGAGGTCACCTTGGGGTATCTAGGGAACCTCCCGTAGGATGTGATAACTATTTGGAGGGTTAAGATAAGGTGACTTTATCCCAATTTGTAAATGAGAATTGAAGTCAATGTTAATACTCTCATTAATTGCAATTACGAACAGCCTACAAAAGCACCTTGAAAAGGGTGGATGACTTATACATGCTTTACAAATTATGCAACTAAGACCTTTATTTATTTTATATGCAAGTTTTCAATGAGATATTTTTGCAACCAGGCAACTGAGTACAAGAGGAACTTCTTTGAACATGTTATGGATTATCCCTCCCTACATTTAGACTTTCTGCTGTTTATAAATTGATTAAGAGGCTTGGCTTAATTTTTGCCTGTAGTTACAGAGCACGACAGAGTTTCATATCAAAGTCGCCATGGGCTGAAATAATCAGATTTAGTAGTGTTCAATATTTTGTGGCATAGGATAACGCCATATACCAACGTTGGGCACGTGTTGTCCTTGACCATACTTGCCTCCTTTTCGGAGAGTCGTCTCAGACTCCCAGGAGTACAGGCCACCCTTCCCAATCCCGTCTGATTTTCTTGCAACGTGGGTAAGGCCGTGATGATGAGATTTGCAACAAATTATCTCATCTCAACAGGGCTGCGTGATGGGAATCATGTTGTCAAGCCCTCTTCACATGCCCCTTGGACCTGCCCAACGGGACCTCACAGAGTGAAGGCCTAAAAATAAGTAAGAATGGCCTGAACCCACCCACTTCAAACTTATGTCCAGATAGGGCCTGTTTCATGTCCAAATCTAACTTGCACGTAAGTTGCGTTTAAAGAGTACTTGGAACTTGAGCATAGATCCGGCCGTATTCAAATCCAAAACTTATCTCAAAATTTGATATGAATCTGGGTGTAAGCACATTCTGGCTAAACAGTACTTGCCATACGTAAAGACAGTAGTATACGAACATGTACAATAACAACTAAAATAACAGTATAATAATTTATAGAAAAAAATATTTTCACATATAATTTTTAAAATATCTTTTTAGAAACCTTTTAAGTTAAAAAAAATATCTTTTTAGATTGTTTACATAAATAAAGATTATTTTAATGCGCTATTTATAGTATTTCTCAGTACCATACAGTGACTACTAGCACGCATATGTGTCATTTTTAAATCAAAGGGGGAGATTCAATTGCTGACGATGTGGAGAGGACATCCCCGCGACATCAGGTCGCGCACTTACGGTAGGAATATTCGCTAATTTTTCTGCGAATCTCTATGGGTTATTGTGGATAAAAATGGAGTTGTGTGTATCCATAGGCGCTACAGAGACACCTCCCACTGAATTGATTCTCCACCAAAGACTATGCGGGTCAGTCATCACTATCAGTCCGCACTTTCACCTGACCTTTGGTGGGTGCAAATGACATGGCTGAAACCAAGCGTACTTGCGGCAGACACAGGACTTGAATCGTCCGTGTTTGCGTTGCTTTCTCGATTACTGCACTTGGCCTACGTTAGTTCGCCCCTTCCCTTCCCCGTTCCACCTCTCAAGTTGTAGATAATGGTAAGTGTCATTTGCGCGTGGGCATGAATTGCACTTCATGGAGTAATGTCCATTTCTGAGTAGTGTGTAATCACTCAAGATGCTCTACGCAAATGGATGTACGGACATGCAAAGATGAATCAGTCACAAAGCCATTTATTGCTCTGAAAAATTTGGTGCTGCTGTTAACTTTCTAACCAATCATGTGGGCCCCGTCTGGCGAGCCAGGCGATGAGAATCTCGTCATCTTAGTTGCACCACAAGAGAAGAGGTGGGATCTGGGAGAGTGGTCTAGTCTCCCTAGGGTCCAGAAGGATTCCCTGTGTTTTTCACAGAGAGGCAGCATGCAACCATGTCTGGCCTATATATTCCCTTGTACGCGGTACGATTAAACACAGAAATAGTTGAGGCTTGTATCCCTTTAAAAAAAGAACAATTGACTATAAAGCAAAGAGCTGTCTCCACATTTCTTAGCATCATAATTGACCACTGCCGTGAGTGAATAAATCCTTGTTTGATGTTTTAAATACACACACGTGTCTGTACATGTGGACGATCGATCCATTTTAGCAGCAGACTTTTATTTATTTTTTCGTTTCCTTTAGCTGAGCATTCATATCATTACTTATTTCCTATCTCCTATCAAATACAGTGGTTTCCATAAATAAATTATCTGGTGCATATGAGAACATTGGCTAGGCAGAGAATATGGAACACTTATATGGACAGAGGATTGCCTGGCAGGTCCTCAAGTAGTAACTGCCTCTGAGAACACTTCTTATCTCCCAATGTCAGACCTCGTTTTGAGTAACAATGCATTTAGGACCAAATAGCTGCAATCCCTTAAGAGCCAGCCAGTAATCCTACTGATTTCCAAGAAACTCGCAATCTGTTTAGAGTCAATGTTAACGCCAAAGATAATTAGTCCTTGTATATTGTGTGTTTACTTTGTGGCATGTGATAAGCTTATCGAGCTTCTACATCTAAAAAACTAGACGAGCAGATATGAAAAGTTATATTGTTATATAAACAAACAGGCTAGAAAACGATATACTATATAAGGACATCATTGATGATGTGTAAATGTTTGTCTTGTTCTGTCGCATACCATACAGAGTCATGGAGGTAACAACTGCGATGGTGACCAGAAGGGGCATGTGCGGCCCTCCAAACATCAAAAGGGGGCAACACGGTGGCTCAGTGGTTAGCACTTCTGCCTTACAGCACTGGGGTCATGAGTTCAATTCCCGACCATGGCCTTATCTGTGTGAAGTTTGTATGTTCTCCCAGTGTTTGCATGGGTTTCCTCTGGGGGCTCCAGTTTCCTCCCACACTCCAAAAACATACTAGTAGGCTGCTAACAAATTGACTCTAGTCTGTGTGTCTGTGTGTGTGTGTCTGTGTGTGTCTGTGTGTATATTAGGGAATTTAGATTGTAAGCTCTAATGGGGCAGGGACTGATGTGAATGAGTTCTCTGTACAGCGCTGGGGAATTAGTGGCGCTATATAAATAAATGGTGATGATGATGATTAGTCCAGGTTTATGTCCATTGAATACAATGGCTTGGAATGTGCAATTTCTCAGATTTCAGATGCATCCTATAAAAGCTACTGTAGATCTGTTTCTGTAATAACCATATTTCCTTTATTTACATAATCTCCTCCACCCATGTTTAAGGCTGGATGTGCATATATACAGCAATTTATCATCAGCAGCAAATATTTTAGAAAACTATATATAAATAAATGGTGATGATAATGATGATGAGGGGCCACACGGAGGGAGAGAGCAGACCACTTCCTCGACATCCTGGTATGCCACGTGACCTTCCCGCGCTGTGCAGAGAAGGTCACATGATACGACATTCGACTGCCCCCAGTTCTGATAAGATCGGAAGATGCCAGCTGGGGGTGGGGAGTTGGATGGGCCGCCTTTTGCCCACTGCTGGTACAGGTCTTGGGGTGATTTCCGACAATACATTCCTCTGTTTTTGTTTCATCGTTCCACAAAATGGCCATTCAACACTGCATTTGAAAACTACACATAACGCATTTCGCTGGATTTATACTCTAAAGAGCTGAGATGACGACCTTTTCAACTCATTCTGCTCTGTAACATGATTAGAATATAATATGTTGTGGGACAAAAACGATGAGTAAATTCCTAACAGAACATTGCAAAAACCATGACATGCTTTTTTTTTTAGATAGGGTAGGAAATACTCCTTAATCATATATGGGTTATTAGCATCACATTTTTAAAAAGTGTGCCCCCCAAAAAGTACTTTGAAGTCTATTTGTTTTGTTTGCATAACCTGTAACAATGGTGCTGCGTCATGATGTTAAGAAACTCAAAAGTAAATAAAAATCAGATAATGAATTAATACAGTGGGTATATTCTAATTACACAAATCATGTATAAAACTAAAATATTCCCTTTACTACATCCTTTGGTGGCGTAAGAATGCCCCCTCCCCTTAAAGATGAGAAATATGTTTTGACAAAAATCCAGATTCTATGAATTTCTATCATGTGCAAATCAGTTTGTGAAGGTTAAGATGAAAAAAAAATTATAATTGCGAACAAAACTGTCTTTTAAAATGTCATATATGAACACAGTAATCTTTTAAAATGTTGTTTTGAACAACAGCGCCTAACATAAAAACTGACCCCCTAAAAGAAAAAGTTTTTAAAACTCCATATTGAGAATAACTCCCAGTAACGCAAACATTTGTTCATCTCTTAGCTAATGCAAAGATCTCTACTGGATTCGAAATAAACCTCCAAGTTCAGGGTGTAAGTTTTCTTGAACATTTGCAGAAAACGGTAGAACAATCTTTACTTCTAGTTACTGAACATTTTACCAGTACATCTGCTTGTACAATGTACATAGATCTATAGTTATACTTTGCCTAAAATTGGAGTGCTAGATTGATATGCTAATGTCGATAAGGGGGCACGAATGTAAAAAAAATAAAAATGAAAAAGGAAGCTGTGGAGAAGTGAACAATTATGTAATGTGAGTGACCTTTCTGTTTTCATTTAATTGCTAATTATCCTCCTGGCTGCTAATGGACCTTGAGAATAATATATGCATGTCTCCTAATGTCGAGGATGTAAATTGACTTTGAAAAAGGTGCGATTTTATCTGGTTTTTGTGTGCAGCGCGCAGCGTGCGAAGCGTCACGGAGCAACGCGCTTAGAACAGTCCAAAATACTGTTTGCACTCAGCTGAGCCAGTTGTTTATGTGAGTAAACAGTTCTAATTCAGTTTGCTGTTCATTAGCTGTCACTTTGTTGACACGGACACACTTGTCAGCGTAGGCTTCTGTCATCGGACATGATTCCTATTTAGTCTGCTTACGGCTGGCACTCTGCTTTACAGCGGTATGTTGGCTGGAGATTGACAAAGCTCTTTCAGATTAAACATTCATTTTAGACTTTCAGTGACAACAAAGTGACTAAGGGTCAATTGATGAAGATGCAGAGGCGCAGGCCCCCGTTCTGGAAGTAAAAGCTGGAATGGGGTTATGCTGCGAATGCCTTGGCACCTGAGCATGATCAGAAAAGAAAAGAGGCAGTTAACATAGTGATTGGACTGGCATTGCTGTGCCAATCTTACCTCCAGGCCATATACCGGTCGCAAACCCGGAAACAGCTACAGCTACGCATCCGGATGCACCTATGAATGCACTAAGCAGATGTCGAAGTCGTATAATTGGATAAAAGAAAGTATATTGATTAATATTGTTTTATCGTGCGATTGCGATCAATACGCCACGTGTACGTGTCATGGCGCGATTTCAAGATAAAACACGCATGCGTACATTTGCACTTTCACATTCATTTATTTATATATTTCATATTTTAAAATGGTTCCATTCCACAGTTGTTTATGAGCAGATGTTATTTGGTTTATATTTATATATTATAAGGTTATATGTACACTTTAGTGATATTTAAGGTTCAGGTTACAGGAAACATATCATGTTTAGTATCATTCTAATCCCCAATTTATTCGCAGACATCCGGTGCAAGCGCCAAACAGAACGCACATTGCGTATGGTAGTTATAGATTGTAGGAATAAATGATTAGAATGATATTGACTGTGTAGTGAGTAAATAGACTAGTTTAAACTGGATTCTGGGTGGGAAAATCGGAGTGTATCCCCTGGAGAGCTGAGCCCCACCTTTGGATATTTTCGTTTGAACTGGCCTATGACCTGCATTACACTGGACCCTCCTGAAGCCTGAGCCTATAGAAGCAAGCCATATTATCTGCATTGTTTTCTCTGTATCACTGAGTGTATATATACAGCTCCCTGGGACCAGCTAAAACAGTTATCACTGACCACAGTCTTCTGGACTGAAGGACTGTTCTAGCTGGACCCAGCAGAGAGCGCAGCGTATGTATGTATTTGGTATCGGCTGTACTGTACTGTATTATAATTGTTTATTGAACTGCTAAAACTTTTGCTTTTGCTAAATAAATTGTTTGTGCTTTGGAACCACAAGAAATCGCTTTGACAATGCTTATTGGAAAATGATGAAATTACTTTAATACAGATAAGCAGGATCATTTATGCAAATTTTTGTGCCTGTCTGAAATGCTGATAACAGAAAAAACAACAGTCTGTGCTCAGTTACACACACAAATATAAGTAAACAGTAATCCTATGTGATAGTGCTCAAGACAAGTCGCCCTCAGTTCCTTCTCATGTATGAGTGTGAAGTAGATGCGGGGTGATGCAGAAAAGCAAAAGCAGCTTCAGCTGACAGCTGCTCACACACATAAATAGCCTTATTGTTTCAAGTAAATAGGTAGCAGAAGAATGAGAGGCCTCCTTCAGAGCAACCAGTATTGTCTATTCACTGGTGATCACTGGGTGCACTAAAACTGTGCACAAGAATTCTGGGGGTTTGTGACAAAACAAGTTTGATATCACCTTAACCAACCTGCGCCCTCTTTTCTCACAAAATGTGGAGTATAACAACATTTATTTTTTATAGCCCTGTTAATGTTCCCCAGCTCAACAGAGTACTAGTGCAGCGTCTCAGTACAGGGGTTGGTGGACATTGTAGCCATGCCTATAAAGGAGGCTTCTTCCTTCTATCTTACCCATGGTAAAAATGAGTTTTATTGTTATTGTAGTAATGCTGTTATCCACTGCTCTGAAATTAAAGCCAGGTGGTTTATGGGTAAGGATTCGGTGGGGTCCAGTTCCAGGATACAGGTGAGGGGGCTGTAACAGCATTCACCCCCCCCCCCCTTCTCTACAGGAAGTCCTGATCAGCTGGAAGCTAGTTCTGGCTGAAAAAGTCTGCAAGGGGTTAATACTGGGAATGTCACTTAATTATTTTGGCCTTGCCCCTTAATTAAATTGAGCATGTCCCCATTGTGATTCAGAGAGAAAAGGATATTGTCCCACTAGCTAGACACAAAAACTACACATCTCTTTAAACATATTATCAGCATCATACTCTCAAAATTTCGAGATGTATATTTCAGTCACTCTTTTATTGAGGTTTTACCATCCAGTCAGTAGATAATCAGAAATAAACAGAAAGAACTGGATCTGAGAGGTGCAGTATGTATTATCAGGTCTCTTATTTGAAATGGGCATTTACCAAATAATTTGTATTATTGGAATATTAACACATTTATGTAAATGAAGGCTTATTTGGAGGTTGACTTCCCCTAACTTGATTTCCCCTATGTTGATTATCAAAGATAAGGGGGTAAATGTATTAACATGCGGGTTCTTCAACACCCGCGAGTTCAGCGTCTTCAGCGATTAAATTAAAAGCGGCGCTGCATTGTAAAGGAAAGTTTCCCTTTACAATGCAGCGCAGCTTTAAATTTAATCGCCAAAGACGCTGAACTCGCGGGTGTTGAAGAACCCGCATGTTAATACATTTACCCCAAGGTGTTTCATTAATTATATGTAAGTATGGAAGAAGAGTCATGTACAGCAAGTTTTAACAACACTTTACTTTCACTTTTTCACCTTTACATTTCGCTGCTTACAACTAAACTTTTTACTCTTGTTTAATAAAAGTTACATTTAATTCCAATTATTTGGTACATGCCCATTTCTAATAAGAGACTCGGTACTACATAGTGCACCTCTCATATCCAGTTCTTTTTCTTTTATTTATGTCCCCATTGTCCCAGGTTGTACTCCACCAGACTCCTTGGAGTCATCCCAGCAGGGGACCAAGGGAGGTACCGGGATGAGGAGGGACAGCCATGTAACAGCCCCTATTGACAAACAGCCACTCTCAGGATCCTACTATCTAAGGCCTCCACTGACCCAGCCATTGGCGGATGGAAAGTCATCAGGGTATAGAGGATTGAGTGAGACACAGGGGTGGTGGTTGTTTTTGTTTGATGCTGGGCAAAACTCCAGCGTTGAAGTCTAGGCTTCTGCTAGACTGAGCATCCTGCTGGAACATCTGCAGCTCTGAAGAACTCTGTGGGTCTTGTTACTTGGTGGGCCTGATCTAGAAGGGAGACCAACGGCCTGACTCCTACCACTCTGGTAGAGGAGAGATTGTCAGGTTGAGTGTCAGAGATTCAGCAAGTCAGGACATCCAGGTGACTGTAACTCCTTAAGCTAGTGGGGTAAGGGACAGATAAAGCGGTAAACCTGTCTGACATTTATTTACTGTTTGTATATAGTATTTTAGTGATTGTTTTTATTACTATAAATGTACTGTTGTATCATTCTAACTGCATTTGCCTGTGTGATGTTATGTTCGTTTTGTTGCTACCAATAAACATTTGTCTAGTGTGATTATTGTGGTTCCAACGCACAAAGAGATTTAATAGCAAAAGATAGCAGGATTTACAGCAAGTCATTATGACGCATACAAGGTATAACATAATAATGGAAAGTATAAACCGAATACATTACAATACTTAAGCGCGACCTGGGCCCAGGTCCATATTCAGTCTTGTAGTCAGGAAGAGAGAGATTTACACTGGCCCAGGGACTTGCATATATGCAGTTTGAATTAACATAAACAGTGGTGATGTCACGAATATACACTGATAACCCTAAGAGAGGTCTTCATTGGTCCAGGGATAACGATGTTTCAGTAGACCGCTGGTCATAGGTCAGTTCATTTGATCTTCTCCTAAGTGTGGGGGCTGCTCACTCCAAATGTTGCCTACGTGTCTTCCTGCCGAATAACCAGTTTAACTGACCCAAAAACAAAGTACTTTTGAGTATTAATCTCATAATGCTCATATATTGCGACCGCTAGATGCGATCACTTCCCTATTGACACCGGATTTCAGCTAGTAAAATATGGATTAATATGAGACCACACATTTCTGTGGACCTGAACCATAATTACCTTTACTGTAGTATTATCTATGTATAAATAATCTCTAATACATTTTACTAATAAATAAATGTGGATTGAAACCTTAATAAATGTTTACTATTTACAAGTGTAAGTGTGAATGTAAATGTGAATGTGGTGCCCCAAAATCTGAGTACCCTGGGGTGTATCTATATGTTTTTAATTTGTTAATTTAATTTGTTAATTGTTAAAAGTGTTTATAAAGATTTAAAAAAAATAAAAATATTTTCTTTAGGGAGAAGTGACAGTTGGGAGTGGTTGGTGGTTGCCGGGAGTAACAGGAAGGAGGAGTGTGTGGCTTAGCAACAAGTCCACTAACTTTGGTAATAACTGTGAACTCCCAGAAGGCAGTGGGAAGAGGAAAGTTCTAGACTTCTGAGGGAGAGAGATCCCTGTGTCTGCATAGACTGAGAGAGAAAAATAGGGACAGAATGAAAATCGGACAAAGTGATATATAAGCAGATTAAAAGTGAAGTAAGTATAAGAAGAGAAGAAAATAAGAAGTGAGCCAAAGAGAGGTGTGAGTAAAAAGGAAAGTACTGAAAACAAATAAGCAGTATAGAGATCTGTGACATCACACTAAACAGACTGAGCTATGTACTGAGAACAGTATGAGAGGAGAGAAAATAGAGAGACTGTGTAGTACAAAAGATCATCAGTTTATTTGGCGTGAAAAAGTAATTTATGGGCCCCAACCACGTGCAGCACTTCTACTAAATTCCTGTGCACAGTATAACCCAGGACTGAGTGTAAAATATGGTAACGTTACCAGGGATAATATTGGTGCACCAAATGTTTTAGTTGATGTTAATGTTATGTGATTTACCTGAAAATTGATTTATTGTTATTATATGTTAAATGCTATTGTGCTCTATGTTGATCAAATTTATATTTTGTCATTACCATTGAGTTGAAGGGGTCAGTGGCGCGGTGGCTTACCAAAATTATCTTTACCGCGTTATTAATAAACCCAAGTTATTTGACCAATCCTTGTCCCTTTCATTGAAGTATTTATCTCCTGACCACCAGATGTCTGACCAAAAAAGAACCTGACTCGTGTCTGGAGGACAAGGTAAGGGAAGGAAGTCCCTTCAGTCTCGGCCACCACATGTGTGTTATTAATCTGTGCGATTGTGTCATTACATGTGGAGTACTAATCGCAATCTCACGGTAAACGAATATTAATTAATTTAGCCGTCTTCATCCAATTAGTTGACTTCCACAATGACTATAAGAACCTTAGAAGGTACCAGATAGGCTTCCCTGGCATAGTGAGGCCGCCCTGGGTGCCAGCCAGCGTGAAGTGGGTATAATCGGATAAACCTGGTATACTGACAGGCTTCCTTTGTCAAAGCGCAGATTTGTGCATACGTTTCCTTACTGCTGCCCCTGCAAACACAGGTTCATTCCCTTATGTGCAATACATTTGTTATTTACTTTGCCCCCCATTGTCTCTTTTTCGATCCATGATTCCCCTGTGGATCACCAAACACTGATTACTTTCTTACCAATTGGAGCTTCTCTCATTAAATTGGACTTTCTGCAAATCGGGTGCAATGTTTCACTGGCTTTGCTGGTAAAATTGGGATCTACTTAAATGTTATTAATTATACTAATTATGCAGAAACAATGGAGACAGGAAAACTGGCATTTTTCCCTGTGCAAAACTCTAATTGACAATAATGGATTTCTACCCTTCTGAAATTACATTAAAAAACAAAGCTTTTGTACTGTGTGAGAGCTTTGCACTACTGTGTTTACCAAACCCCATTTAACAAGTTGTGAAAAGCTTTGCTCAAGATGCCATTAGATTACCTTCACTATGGAATCCATAAGTCTCCATCGCCGCTGGATTAGCCTCTCTGGATCTTTTGTGGGGTCCTATCGCTATGAGCATGCGTGATCTTAGCTGCGCATGCGTAGTAGCCACACAGGGCTCACTGAAGGAGTGAAGGAGTATTAAGTTACTTTAGAAGTGGGGTTTCACCAGGGCTCACCAATGAGCACTGGCTTAGTAAATACTAGTGGCAGTAAATTTTGTATCGAAACAGTATGCAGCGATATAACCTGATACTTACTGCTGCTCACTATCCGCCAATGTTAGATCATACTTGACAACTTTTCCTCGTTGGCTTCAGGGAGATCCCGGGGGAGATGGGCGTGTGTGGGCGGGGCTTGATGAATCACATAATTTTGGCCCCGCTCCCTAAATGATTGTCACAATTTTGGCCAATGGCAGCAGGGGGCTGGGCTAAGATGACACAAAATTTGCGTATTTAAGCCCCGCCCCTGCCACTTATCTATTGCAGGGGTGAGAACCAGGAGGTTGCCCTGCTCTCCCGGGAGCTCTCCCAGAAATGCGGGAGTCTCCCGGACATTCCGGGCGAGTAGGTAACTATTCGTTAAAGAAAAGCACCTAATGAATTTCTAGAGACTGAAGTGTCTTTTACATTTCTGTCTCCATTACTGAAGTCATGTTGCCTTACCTGTTAGTCTTTGATTAAATCTTGGTCTCCATGAAAAATGACCACCTCCTTAGGCATCAATACATGGACATAGGACACAATTTCTGAACTGTGTCATCATGCCACAGATGGCGAAGCCAACCGCGTCTTGTACTGGCTCAGCATCAGGGAGAATGCCAGACTCTTCAGGGAGTGAGGGAGATCACCCCTATTTCAGGGAGTATCCCTGGCATTAATGGAGAGTTGGCAAGTATGTGTTAGATAGACCCCTAAGTCTGATCTGACTATAAGTATAGAAAAGTAAGAAGAACATAATTAACTACTTTAGCAGATTGCGCAGCTGTAGAGCAATAAAAAGTGATAATAGTCTTGTATGGACAAACTATTCTGTCATTTCCGGCTGTCGCATCATTTTAACACAGTAGGATATTAAGACGGAGCTGTGTTAGATGCAGACGTTTGCACTATAGCTGCAAAAAGATGTCTTTAGTTTACATTTTTATGAAACAAAGTCTCTATCAAACTCTAAGAACAAATACCAAAGGGCAGGTACAACATATGTGCAGTGTGCAATTATTCCAAAATGTGAGGCTATATTGAACGCGCGGCAACAACATTTTAATCGCAAGGATCGTGAGAAAATATGAAATAAAGTATATTTTAAAGCAAACATTTGCATTCCCAAATCTCGCACCAGAATCGCACTATATGGAACATATAAATGATAATTAAATTTTATTATGAAGCTGTTCCTCGCTGTCATTATTGCAGTTGCGGATATACAGTACCATATGGCCATTAATGTATGTTGTGCTGAATAAGGATACATCTGTTGACTCTGTGTTCATCTTTTAAGAGAGAGGAAGAAATACTTTATAATTAAAATGAAGATGTACAAGAATTGTAACCGGGGGGAAAGTTTTACATCGGAAGCGACTGCAGAAGGATTTTGATCTGCTCAGTCTTAAGGCAGCAGCATTTTTTGTTTCTTTCTTGATCAACAAATTAATTTCTGTACAATAACATTGGAGTATAATTCAGGAAAAAAAGGACTCGCAGTGGATACTATTTCTCGTGAATCTATTTGGCCCTTTTTTTATCTACTTTGGAACTTTTAAGCCACCTTCCTAATTAATTGCAACTTTTTTCTTCTAAAATATTCAACGGCTCATTGATGTCTTAAATAAATCCTAGATTGAAAAGGGGAACTCCATATCATTTTTATCTTATGTGTCACATCGAAATTTGTGCGCCCTTAAATGCGCTGATTTACATAAAGTGCAAGTGGAGTTGTGCGGTGGAGCTGAAATGGAAACGCCACCGAAATTTGCAACATCTGCCACATGGGTAATGTATTTGATTGACATTATGTTTTGTTGCTAATTATGTCCCTTTACAGCTTCTGTAGTTTGTAAATGATAGTTTGATGTTTGAGCCTCTAAAGGGCAGCAAATTGAAAACCATACATCCCCCACAGTCCTGCTTTAGATGGGACAGCCCCGATTTGAGACCTCAGTCCTGACTCCCCAACCGTGCGCACCTTAGAAAGGGGATCTGGCCAAGGGCTTTTTTCACTGTATGTCCCCATTCAAAAAGCTGCAAAGTTGGGAGGTATGGGTAAAAAAAATTGCTCCACTGCCCCTACTTCATCACTTTTCATCCCTTGTTGACGGGAAGAAGAGGTGGGCATTAATCAATTATAAGATGGGCGAAGCAAGGCATATTATGACGCTTATTTCATGCTGGCGGTTGCAGCCACCGCAGATATTATGGGAACAAATATTGGACTAAATGCTGCCTAGTACGAAAACAAATACGTCACAAATGCTGCAAACATTTTGCTAGAATGTGCAAAGGGAGCTACAGATTACTGACTACAGAGAGGGACACTAGGGGTCTGAGTCATTAGGAAGAGCATGTTGCATTGGAGGATGAGATAAATGTAAAATGTGGGGACAGATTTATAGTTGGGTTAGGGCATGTCCTAGAATTTAAGTGTATAAATAAATATATCAAGTATTTGTGTGCTAGATGAAAAAACATTCAGCATTTAATTTATCTGCAAAATAATAAACCAATTTGTACCCCTTGCATTGTAACATGATTTGTCCAGGAGAACATTACTCCTTTTTTTGCCTTACTTTCCTTAATTACTCAAGCCCAAGGACCTAATTTACAGAGCACACTGGATTCACACCGCAATAGCTTTTCAGTTACCATCAGTGCATCTATAAATGCTGCCCAGTACAGTTCAATGTGCATGCCTTCTTGGGGATGCCTCCACGAATTACTCCTTGGACCCACCCTTTTTATTAATTTAACAGTTTCCATTTTTATACTAAATCTTGAAGATGTATTTATTTAACATGAAACATATGGTGTCCATTATACAGTATTAATAACACAAATATAAGGCCTCTCTCCGTCTTTATGTTATGGCTATGACTGGAGCTTTGAATGCCGGGTGGAGTCTCTGGTTCCGGTGATCCCTAGCACCTGCAAACGGCATCTATATGGTTTCTCTGACCTGATTGGCCGAATGGAGAGGAGTTAGCGGCTTCATCCGTTGACTCCTCTCCACTTGACCATCATCATCTTTAATTATATGGCGCCACAGACCAATCAGTACTCAACACTGTACAGCGGAGGGAGATTGGAGTGTGGGGATGCGGAAGGTTCCAAGCAACATAAAACCCTATGTAGTACGTACTGCAATATTGGATGACATCTCATGCAAGCTGGCAGAGACAAAGTTCTTCACTGTTCTTGATGCCCAGTCTGGGTACTGGCAATGACTGTGGGATGAAGTGAACAGCAAACTAAGCACCTTTCAAACTCTATTTGGGAGGTGCCATATCATTTGATATCATGGCTGCCCAAATGATTCTCCAATAAAAGGTAAACTAAATATTACCACAATACATTATAGTCACCTGGGAACAGTGTTGTCCAAGAGATGTGCCAGACTCATACGAAGACATTGAGACATTTATAGCAAAGTGTCAAACATGTCATTGATGGCTTGAGGAATCCTAGAATGGGCATGGGAAGTTTTCGGATCGAACCTGCTCACATAGAATGACAAGTCTTTCCAAATGGTAGTCGATTACTGCAAGCTACAAAAAATGACCAAGCTACAAAACATACAGGAGGCAAAGCAATGCTGGGAAGAAATGCCAGATATGATGAGATGAATGTAGACAATAACCCTTAAACTGTAAGACAAGAGTTCCTTAACTTCACTAAAAAATGTGAAATAAACACACTTCTAGATCATACTTCCTGCAAACAAATGGTCTGTTAGAAAATATGTAACGATTTACAAGAACATTTTCACAAAGTGCAAATACATGGGACAAGATTCAGAGCCAGAGACAAAGCAATCGAAGGTAGGTTTTCACCAGCTTATTTGCTAAAGGGAAGAAGGTTACAATTCTTGATCCCAGTAATACTAGAGAAGTTACTGCCAGGGAGTCTCTTTGCAATATATATGTAAAGAGAGAGAAAGGTACCATGAGACATAGAAAGCTCTTCAATAAAAATGTCAGACCATTGTCAGCACTTGACCCAGGATTGGAAGTAAGACTTGGGAAAAACAGCTAATGGCAACTATGAAAAGGGAAGTAGACACGTCATGATCTTACCATCTCAGGAACTAACTAGAAAACAGATTATCTGAGACCTAGAGAGGCAGATGTTCCCACCAACCAGTGAAGCAAGTGAAGACCAACAGGAATTACCACAAGGGAACAAATACTGAAGTGAAACAAACCTGGACCAGGATAATATCAAAGGGGACAGCGTGAAGGACATTTTCAAATGTGATCCAAGCAGTTTCCATGAAACAGCACAAACTGACAATGACTGAGGCACCAATGATACGTCTAATGAGAGGTCTATGGCTACAGAAGATTATGTCTGACCTCCCCTTAGGATGTATGGAGGACTGAGGCAACCTACTGATTAGTTTTTCTCTTGTAGAAAGTTGTATATGTGAACCAATGTTGGTACATTCACTGAGTAGTGTTAGGACCATCCTATGACCGTAAGCATCCAATAAGTACTGTATAGCTCTCACGTGTGTTTGTAAATGTATGCAACTAAGTTTTCTGCTTTTAGAGGCAGGTTTATAGATTTTAGCATTTTTTTGGCAGATCAGTGCAAGGAAATCCTGTTATCTGTGCACCTTTTTGATAATTCTATAAATTAACAGTTGACTTAGTCAGTTACTGTATATTTGTTAATATTGTGGTCAACCATAGACGTCCGTTCAGTCTGGCGATTCATAAATACACACTGACATTATGTACCTTCAGATCTGTGCTCTTCATCTGGTCCTTCATTTGGTCCTCTAGTCTTCAGAGAATGACAGCACAATATTCATTCATACACAACTCTGTAATCTCTATGGAGATCGTGAGCATGAGGGCATACACACTACATGATCAGTTGGTGATTGGGCGGACAATATTAAACAGTACGACCAACCAAATGAAACTATGATTGGCACTTTGGGATGACTTTAGATTATCGTGTCACTATCCGCACTCACACGATATCTGACCAAGCGGTCCGTTGTCGGCTGATTGGAGGTTTTTCGTGCAATCATCGGGCCAATATGTACCTAACCTAACTCACAGTGGAGGTGGCCATTTTGTGAGCTAAGCCAATATGCGTGACATCACTGATGTCACACAGTTGAGGCAGCTATTTTGTGAATCAAAATAATATTCATGAAAATGCATTCTTGTAACTCACAAGGCACATGTGACATCACTGAGGCACAAAAGCCTAAAATAATATCTTGCATTGAGTTTGGAAATTGAATATGTCCCTTGCTCTCCTCAGGAAGATAATGACATTTGCTATACAGTCAGACACTCTCCATTTTACTGATTATATTAGATTGTAAGCTCCAATGGGATGGGGACTGAATGAAGTTTTCTGTTTGTTGTTATTGTATAAATAAAGAATGATATTTGATGATAAAGATTTTTTCTTTTCTTTTAGAAAAACCCACAATAAAGCTTTAGGTCATTGAGACTGGAAAATAAGTAGAAAGAAAGGGAACAGGACATTATGAACAGGGTAACATGGGTTCATTTGGAAGATGTGTAGTTTAAGTGACACCACACATTAAGAAGTAAGCAGGTCAATGCTATATACCTGTAAACTGGAAAATCCCATTAATATGAGACTTTTCTACACACACAAACAACTTGTTTCCTGCCTGTCCTCTAATTTCCCTTCACATGAGCACAGGGAATGGAAATGTGAGCTCAGGTGCATCTATCAGAACAGCTCAGCTACTGTCTGGCTTCGTCAATCATGATTTTCACTAATGTTAGAAATGATGTTTGTACTGGAGAATTTTGCACACATGCTTCATTCATGGAATATATTAATTAATCTTAAATTTATGCTCATTAACACTAGCGTGACCAGACGCAAGTCTGTTGGTTCAGGATCAATGATCCCTAATTATTTAGACTTTTCCTGCGTGCAGGATCCTTGCGGTTTCTTGAGGAAGGCTACAGAATTCACATGAATGACAGATCATCGTCATCATCATCTATTTATATAGCGCCACTAATTCCGCAGTGCTGTACAGAGAACTCACTCGCATTAGTCCCTGCCCCATTGGAGCTTACAGTCTAAATTCCCTAACACACACACACACACACACACAGACTAGGGTGAATTTGAAAGCAGCCAATTAACCTATCAGTATGTTTTTGGAGTGTGGGAGGAAACCAAAGAACCCGGAGGAAACCCACGCAAACACGGTGAGAACATACAAACTCCACACAGATAAGGCCATGGTCAGGAATTAAACTCATGAACCCAGTGCTGTGAGCCAGAAGTGCTAACCACTGAGCCACTGTGCTGCCCCGACAGATCAGTCAGCACAGATTTGCAACATAAAGCAGATCCACTGGAGCTCTCTGGGGGAGGCACAGATTCATCTCAATAGAAGAAGACCATGGTGGGACTACACTAATTAATTAAAAAGGTTAAATACCACTTTATATTCAAGATCCAACATGACGTTTGATAGTGGAAAAACTGCCCTTCATTAATGAAGGACAATTTTTTTCTTCCCGAAAACATTTGGCTCCTGGGTTCCATAAAATAAAAATGCAATTAATTGACATATTTATAAGAAGTGTCTCACGTGTTATGCAGGACCCCTAATGCTTTACAAGGGGAAGCTATTGCCGGCAAGAACTGGCAAATCTTTCCGTCATTGGGGTCTGTCACCGGTGGTGACCCATTGATGTATAGGGGTATTTGACCCTTCATAAATAGATCCTTGTGACTGAATGCAATGAATGTGTCGTGTCACATTAAAAAAAGCAGTATTAGAAATATTTTTTTTTTACAATTAAATCTTGCAAAACATCCCTGCGTTTCCTGCAAAGAAGGATCATAACTATCTGAGTATGGATTGCGATAAACAAACCATAACAAAGTCTAACATTCTTCCCACTCCTTACATCACGCGGCGCAATACTCAGTCACGTCATGACGGGTCACAGTCACATGTCTGAACTAGATTAAAAAAAAATGAATTTAATATGTTGCAAAGTGAAATGCCTACATTTATAAATAATAAGTAAGTAAATGCATTAAAAATGATGACCAGCTTCACCTAAATACAGCAACACCTTTCAAATGGTCTGCTCGTGAAACGATTAAGCTTCCAGTCATTAATGGGTTAAATGAAACACTGATTTTCACAAAAGGCCTCCGTTCCTAGCAAATTGCTAGGTTACATTTTCGGCAACAGCCCTCGCAATAGGTGTAAAGAAAAACATATTGGAGGAGAGAAGCCAAATAAACAAAAAAAAAAGAAATGTCAGTGTTGCACAGCCTGTACCTGTCAGCTTGCAAATCAGCAGTGAAAAGGTTAAATGCAGAACAATAACCAGAATTGTTTTTATTTTATTTTTGGTCGCAGCACATCAACAAACAAGGACTATAGGAGTGAATAACATCAGCAGGAACATAAAGCTATACTGAGTTGACATTTTGTTCCCACGAGATATAAATCTAGTTACACAGTTCATATAGACGAACAGTATCCACAATACACTCTCTGTAATAGATTTTACATCAGCCTTGCATCACCCTCATCCGCGAGAGCTGTGTCCTCGCCCTCTTAGCATAAACATTCAGCTGTTAACACGTGGAAGAGAATACAGATTTCTGGTGCATATTATTAGACAATACTCAGATGCTGCCGGAGAGATGGGAAAAAAACAAGTCAATTGTCACTTGAATATGCCTTGAACCTTCGCAGAGGTTGACACATTGTCTCATTGTGTTTTGTTCAATTGTCACTTTGTACCTGGATAGAAAACTGAGGTGTATTGTGTCCTTACGTGGAAAGGGATTGAGGCATAGTAACCTTTGATTTCGGGTTACTGTCCGTGACATTATAACAAATGTAATTTATGTGGACAAGGGTCACAAAGGTCGTGCCTTTCAGCGCCTATGCACACGTTTATATGTATCGTCCACATTTAGGGTGTGTTGTCTGTGTAATGGGTGACAGCAGAACCTATAACTTCATCTGTACACGTTCTCCGAGGTGCCGGAGACCAAGAAACGTATATTGCTCAGGTCATTTACTTTAGCAATATTCAGGAGCAATTTAAGGAAGACACGATGGCAGCCGCCCAAGTGCCAATATCATATTAGGCATGAAGACCAACTAGATGTCTCCTGACTTTCAGGACTCCTTTAAGAAATAAATATTGCTCCAAGTAATGGTATTTTGGGGGGCAGGGATGGAAAAGTTGAAATGAACGAAGTGATTGGTCCTGAAGTGATTGAGAGATAGAACTGTGAAGTGATTTAGTCACATTTCCCATCATTACAGTCTTCTGTGATCACAAACTCACATACGTAGGATCTTCCCAGCAACATAAGGTGATCATGCAACTATATATGTAATATGCTAAAATATATTTTTACATACGTCTTACTGCCCTATTTTATGCAGGAATCTAGTTAGTTTAGATATGTTGCAATTCAGTTACCCCTTTATCCGGCACATAACAATCATGGCTGCAGAGGTTACGGACACGTCAGGGCCTGAGAAGTAGGGTTACCAATGGATCCCTTTAATAAAAGACACATAAGATATATACGGGTTCTACGGCTGGCTGACCCATCCCAGAACTTGTGTAATCCATGTATCCTTTAATAAACTAATATGTTTGCAACCTCACATGGGAATTCTGTGCCACTTTCCCCAGCTTACAAGGTGATGAGCACCTTGGAGTCCAAGATTGAGGCTGAATCCACTCTACCTTCTATCATTGGTAGATGCCTGGTAAGGTAGAGTCTGAAAATGTGATCTAATAGCCCTACCAAACAACACAGCAGAAGAATTGACCATCATCGTCATAACTCCATCAATAGTATGTTATGTTTTCCTTGTGTTTCCTCCAGGAGGTCCCATATTTCAAAAGAAAAAGAAAACAAATTTTTAGGTTAATTGGCTCCTGACAATTGGACCCTATTGTGTGAGCGTGTGTTAGAGAACTTAGTCTGTAAGCTCCAGTGAGGCAGGGAATTAATTATTAAATACATAATATGGTGGCTATATATAAAAGATTTTAATAATAGAATATAATTTCTAGAGATGCTCGGACTCGGTTTTCTGAAAACCGAATCCACCCGAACTTAGGGGATGCGAGTAGGCTCATCCTTGGATCTGAATCAAGGCAAAACGACATTGTTGCTTTGTTGGATCTCGTGGGTTTTGGATTCCATAAGTACCTCCCTCCCCAGGAGATCCAGCGCCAATGCTCACCCAGAAACAGGGGTAGCAGTGTTCTTGTCACTCTCCAGTCTCTAGTGACATTGTTCAGTTCCATAACTCATAAAGGAACAGGAGGGGTAGCAGTGTTCTTGTCACTCTCCATTCTCCAGTGACATTGCTCAGTGCCATTGCTCACACAGAAACAGGGATAGCAGTGTTCTTGTCACTCTCCAGTCTCCAGTGACATTGCTCACTGCCATTGCTCATACAGAAACAGGAGGGGTAGCAGTGTTCTTGTCACTTGACAAAAATTGACTCGAAATGACTGGAAATTAATGTTATTGAGGTTAATAATAATGTAGGAACAAAAAAAAGAGCCAAATTATGTGATTTTAGTAAAAAAAATAGGGATTTTAGAAAACAATAGGGATCAAAAACCAAAACACGCAAGGGCGGTTTTGCCAAAACCAAAACCATAGCACGAAGTTAATCCAGATCCAAAACCAAAATCAAAACACGGGGGGTCTGTGAACATCTCTAATAATTTCCATGAAATACAGTTTGTCATGTCATTCCACAAGACTATAAAACAGAACTAGACAGTTGTATCACCAGAACCTCGCACCTCACAGCCCGTTCCACCGCAAAACTCAATTTATACTAAATTTCATCTCAATTGTGCCAATCTCTAATTTAGAGCACAAGATTTGATGACTTTTGTTGAGTTATTTAAAAGGACGTTTGCAATATGGGGTGAACCGAAAGGGGTAAATATCTATTCATAGATGTACCAAAGCTGTTTAACCCTAAAGTTAGTAATTCTGTGCCAGAAAGCTATCAGATAATCCTAGCAATAGTAATTAAGATTTAGTTATTGCATGGCAGGTCTTATTATATATGAGGATATACAGTATATGTTTATATTGTAAACTAATATTAGAGCTGCCATTTTTCTATTTTTAAGTGATTGCAAAATCTCTTTTTGGTGAGCAGAATGCTCCCATGTGAATGTTGTGCTTGTCTGAGTTCAGGAGAACCATCCAGGGCTGTGGTACGGAATAGGCAGTAGAGGCAGCTGGTGGTTAGAGATGAACAATTGTGTGTTGATGTGAATTCCTACCTATCCCTTGACCTCCCAGAATCCTTTGTGGCTATAATAGCACAGACTGGTCTAGCTCTTCCCTCTTTCCTGAAAGCGCAAACATTTACTTTGACACTCTCCTTTCCAAGCCATCTCTTTTCCGCTAATCCAAATAACTATCCAGTCAAATTTACTCTGTCCAATCACCTCATTTGTGATTCAGTCTATTTGAGCAAAATTGTGGTTAATTGATAATAAAACTTGCCATGAACAGACATTTGTTTATTCAATAATATATTGCAAAAAACTGCAGAACTTGCTATGTAGTTTCATTGTGTGATGACCCCTGAATTATGCTGCTTTCATGTACCCCCTTCACCCTTTACACAAACTATAACAAATACTATATAATAGTTAAAATCTGAACTATTAATCAGCAACCAGCAATGTATATAGCACATAGTGAGCCTAATTTATTAGGACACACAAAGTATTGTGATTTTAAAAAAAATCACAAGTAAGACAGGCATTTGCAGGTCTATACTCAGCAGAGGGAGGATCTGGTGATACGGCTGTTGATGAATACAGGTCCAGACCATACACTGCAGGATACGTCCAATACATATGTGGAATATAAAGTTACAAAAGAACAACCAGAGAAAAAATGCTATTAATGTCACCTGTTAATAACGTAGTCATTAATGACAACATTTTACGAAAGTTTTGCTTTTCATTTTTTTTCAATAAAATACAATTATCAGCATGTTATGAATGTCTACTGTAAATAAAATGCATTGCAAACACATGTTATAACATGCACACACAGCCGCCATCGCTATTAATCAGTACTTACACCCGACCTGTATCTGGTGCATGTGACACGACTGAAAATCATGTACCTGAGAGACGCCAAAAACTTGAATCGGACGCTGCTGTTTGCGCTGCTGCTTGGCACGTCCTTACTGTACATTGTATACGCCCAGTCTCCTCCCTGTTTCGTAACTAAAATCACAGGCTGTATGAAGGATCCTTTGCTCTCGAAGATGAATTGGACGCCTCTGCGTTCACTGACGTATGTTCTGGTTCTGAGCATACGCAGAGCGATTTTATGCAAAATACAGCAGGTATCGGTATTTACGTTCATGAACCAGCTCCGTTATGTGAGTTGTTGCAGCAAAAATATTTACATTTTGTTATAATAATTCCCAACATTTTGCTTATGCAGACATCTGCCTCCGTGTCCCTCATTAAAGGTAAAGTCCTTCCATATGCTGCTGTCATTGACAGCGTTTGGTAGAGGTTACAAAAGGTAATTAGAATTAATCTAGGGCATAACGCTCAATTAACTAAGCAAAAAGTTATTTGATGTTTTAAAGGATTCATCGGTCGTCGTTTTGCCATCTTTTTAAGACAATAGTAACAGCAAATAAAATACTTGTGATTGAGGTTTTAGCGAACACAAGAAGTGGAGAAAACAAAAGAAAACTCCTGGAAATGAGGGACACCAAGCATATTGACAGCTAGGATTTCCACACGGGTGTGTTGCAATTTAAAAATGTTGGACTGCAGTGGCCTATAATTATGGCTAGCATGACTGTAGGGGTGGAGGTGGAGGGTTGCATCATCATTATCATCATCATCAACATTTATTTATATAGCGCCAGCAGATTCCGTAGCGCTTTACAATTGGGAACAAACAGTAATAAAACAATACTGGGTAATACATACATACGTAGAGGTAAGAAGGCCCTGCTCGCAAGCTTACAATCTATGGGACAATGGTTTGATACACAAGGGTAAGTGTTGCATCATATTGAATATTTGTCCAGCTAGAATGCAAAGGTTACAAAGTAGAGGGTGGTAATAGGGTAACCTAGGGAGATTAAGAGGGTGGTTGAGGAATACTATAAGCTTCTGTGAAGAGGTGGGTTTTCAGAGAACACTTGAAGGTTTGAAGACCAGAGGAAATTCTTCTGGTGTGAGGAAGTGAATTCCATAAAGTGGGTGCAGCCCGAAAAAAGTCCTGTAACTGAGAATGGAAGGAAGTGATGAGAGTAGAAGAGAGACGCAGATCTTGTGCAGAACGGAGGAGTCGAGTTGGGAGATATTTTGAGACAAGTGAGGAGATGTATGTTGCTACAATTTTGTTGACGGCTTTCTATGTTAGTAGAAGAATTTTATATAGGACTCGTTGAAAAACAAGCAACCAATGTACAGGCTGACAGAGTGACTCAGCAGAAGTAAAATGATTTGCAAGGAAAACCAATCTAGCTGCTGCGTGCAAAATAGATTGTAGGGGCTCAAGTCTGATCTGATTTTGGGAAGACCGGTAAGGAGGGAATTACAATAGTCGATTCAGGAGATGATGAGTGTATGAATTAAATTTTTTTCAGTGTCTTGTGTGAGATATGTACGTATCCTGGAAATGTTTTTTAGATGTATACAGCATGATGTAAATATAGAGTTGATGTGGGGAATAAATGATAGTTGTGAGTCAAGGATTACACCTAGGCAGCGAGCTTGCGGGTGTGATTTATGGTCATGTTGTCAACAGAAATAGAAATGTCAGGCAGTAAGCTTCTATTGTTGGGTGGGATTAATTCTGTTTTTTGAAAGATTGAGTTTGAGTTGGCGAGAGGACATCCAAGATAAAATGGCAGAAAGACAGTCAGTAACGCGAGACAACACAGAAGGTGAGCGATCAGGAGAGGATAGATAGATTTGTGTATCATCCGCATAGAGATGATACTGAAATCCAAAGGAGCTTATTAGCTTTCCAAGAGAAGTGGTGTAGATAGAGAATAGCAGAGGACCTAGGACTGAGGCTTGTGGTCTCCAACTAATAAAGGAAGCGGAGCAGGGGTGGATCCAGAGAAATTAACACGGAAAGAGATATTAAATAGGTAGGATGAGAACTAGGATATGACAGTGTATTGAAGACCTAGCGATTGTAGCGTCTGTTTGAGGAGAGAGTGGTCAACAGTGTTGAATGCAGCAGAGAGATCCAGGAGAATGAGGAGAGAGTAATCACCTCTAGTTTTAGCTGTGATCAAATCATTGACAACCTTGGTCAGCGCAGTCTCTGTGGAGTGTTGAGAGCGAAACCCTGATTGAAGAGGATCCAATAGGTTGTTTGCAGAAAGGAAACTTGTGAGGCGAGTGTAGGCAATTTGCTTGAGAAGTTTGGAGGGGCATGGGAGCTGAGAGATTGGGCGGTAATTTGAGAGAGAGTTTGGGTCAGAATTTAGTTTATTTAGAATAGGAGTAATCACTGCGTGCTTGAAAAGTGATGGAATCATACTAGTAGAGAGAGATAGATTATAGATTTTAGTTAGAGGTGAAATGAGCACATGAGACAGAGACCTAACTATTTGTGTGGGTATGGGATCAAAAGGACAGGAGGTAGAGTAGGAAGATGAGAAGAGAGTAGAAACTTCCTCTTCATTTGTGGGATCAAATGAAGAGAGGGTGTCAGAGGATGCTGGGAAGGAATTTAGCTGATTCTTAGTCGAGGGAGAAGATATAATTTCAAGTCTGATATTATCAATCTTGTCCTTGAAATAGGAAGCAAGATCCTGGGCACTGATGGTAGTCGGAGGGTTTGGGGTGGGAGGATTGAGAGGAGATTTAAATGTGTTAAAAAGGCTTTTGGAGTTAGAAGTCTGAGCATAGATGAGAGATTGGAAGTAGACCTGTTTAGCGGTGTCCAGAGCACTTCAATAGGAGTGGTAGATAGCAGTATATGCACGGAAATCGTTAGTGGTACAAGATTCATGCCAATGGCGTTCAGCTTTACGAGAAAGTTTTTGTAGATTCCGTGTTACTTTAGTGTGCCACGGTTGACTACGAATTCTCCGCAGAGTATGAAGAGTTGCTGGAGCCACTTGATCGAGGGCAGTTGCTAGAGTTTGGTGAAATTGAGGAACTGTCCTATCAGGGAAGCATAACTCATGTTATCAGTGCTTGGCAAAACAAGGTATGCAACAGTAGCAGCCGATTTCCAAATCAGCCTGATGAGTACTCTGCAGAGCAGGATATCATAGTGATAGGTTGCAGGGAAGAAATCATTCATCACATCAGTTAATGCATGTTTGCACAGGCAGTGGACATCCAAATGGTGGGGAAGGTGATATAGTCGGATGAATCATCTTTCACCTTCAACATGTTCTCAGCATATCGAAAACCACACGTGCGATGCCAACTTATAGAGCTCTACAGCTTGATTCCACCTGTGAAGAGCTCTGGGGGTAAATGTATTAACATCCATTTTTTTCAACGTGCCGCTATTCGGCGAGTTTGCAGTGAAAATTTAAAGTGGAAATGGCTTTAAAGGTAAAACACTGCCTTTAAAACCATTGCCGCTTTAAATTTTCACTGCAAACTCAACAAAAAGGAGCGACGAGTTGAAAAAAAAAAATCGGAATTTAATGCATTTACCCCCTGGTGTGTACGTGATTTTCTGCGGTGTATTTTCCTGGCATGGTTTAGGTGCAGTCATTCACTTAGAAGGCAAGGTCAATGCTAAACGCTACTTAATGGTACAATTTGATTGTCTGCAACCTACAATGCAGCATTTCTATCCTGTCAGGAGGGGGTGTCTTCCTGGATAACAATGCCCCAAACCGTAAAACACGATTGTTTGTCCAATGGCATTGTGTCCACCAATTCCAGAACTGGTGGACTCAGTGCCACTAATGTTATAACCCAACTACCTATTTCGTGACTTTATATGGTTATTTTTCCATTTTTTTCGTCCACTACCTCTAGATACATTCAGCTGTAAATATCCAGATAAAGTCATCAGAAATGTTGCCATGCAAACTAACAATTGACATTATTACTGTCATCTTCGTGGGATACTGAGGCAAACTATTGTGGGTTTAATAAAGACTTTATGCCACATAACAATATCTGCAACATGTTATCTGCTGCGGAAACTGAACTCAAAGTAGAATAGAAACCGTAACTGATGCAGCAATGAAAATATTTAACAAAGAAATCTACGCAGCACTATCTTCCTTACAGACTCTCCCAGATTATAACAGTGGAGTGACGTGCCGTGCATGTAAACCAAAATGATTGAAATCAATTAGCAATGAGTGAAGTTGTGAATGCATTTCGCATAAAAATAAAATGCATGACACAATGGGCTGCCTCACACTTTGCAGAGATACAATCTTCCAGCTCTGGTTTTCGTTTATCATTCGATAATTTGCAGTTTATATATATATATATATATATATATATATATATATATATATGAGTGTTTAAGCACAGAGCTAGCAGCGTTGATGATTGTAGGTGCAGCAGATAACTTGTCGTGGAACAGGAAGGCTGCAGAGCTTTGTTCAGCATGTTTGATGAGCCTAGGAATAAAAAAAGGTTTAGGAGCCCTGATCTAGATGCATTTGATAAAGGGAAAAATATCAATATACATGCAAAAAACTATGCAATTATTATATATAAATATAAAATAAAGACTGATCAGTGCCCTTTGAAGAATTAGGGGTCCCCTGTCCATAACTCCTACCAGCAGCTCACCCTACTCATCCTTCACATTACCCAAAGGGAGAGCAGATAAGTATACCTAATATAGGCAAACCGAAGGGGGGTTTCCTAGTGCCTGGAAACCCCCTCGGAGTCTGGGGCACTGTATAATTAAAGTGGCTCGACCCTGCCCCTGCTTCACACGGCTCTGCTTGAAAAGGGAGAGCTGTGTGCACCTAACAGTAGTGCAGCATTGCCCATGTATATTATGGGGATAGGAAGAGTTGGAGAGCAGCCAAGCACTGTATAATATTATAGCCACGCCCCCATGCATGCTGGTCACGCCCACTGGTGGTGTGGTGTGGAAACCCCCCTCTACAAATCCTGCGTCCTGCCTAATATAAAATAAAGACTGTCCCAATGTTTAATAGCTATCATGACACAATTATGAAGCACAAGGAAAATGTTGCAATCAAGCAGGGTGCAACGTTCACAGTGAGCAGATTTCTGACTCTATACTACTTTATTTTTTTTCCCATTCATAGTATTACATTGTACTGATCATACACTGAAAGCATGAATACAAAAATAATCAGCTCGATGGCTAACGTTCCCCAATCCAACCACCCAAACTCTTCAATCCCCCAAATGCATGAAAATGCACAAGTGTAATGCATTTTATTGCCTGCTGCTTAAATCACATACTGAGTATGATTTCAAGGTAATATTACATACCATACAATTAAGCAGCCTTATGTAGTTCAACAAAAGAACTATTACTTTTTGTGAATTTAAAAGGTGGCTTCAAAGCAACTCTTTCTTACAGTACCTGTATAGTTATTACAGCGTAGAAAAAGGAATGACAGAAAGCAACAATTACAGGGTCCTAAATTATATACATTAGCTATATCGGTAATATTGCTATATTTGCATTTTAAATTAGACACTTTTCAGGCACCGTGTACATTTGCAACTTTTACGTAATATGAGCAATTTTGACAAATATCAAGCAATAAAATGTACAATATTGACAATATCCATGCACTCTTAGGTAATTGGCATTAATAAAGGATGATTTTCAGATTCAGGGTTTCGTTATTACATAGAATAAGAAATACTTTTTAAGGAGAACACAGTCTGAAACACAGATGTTCAGACGTTGCTTGTTGAATGCTGTCATATTTCTGTGAAAACACTGTCCATATTCTTAGCGAATGACATTAGTCATTAAAAAAGTGCTTTCTTATGAAGATATGTAAAAGAGCAAATGTCCCATAGATGCTGTTGTGAAATCATAAAAGTTGGATCAGAAACCTATTTTTCAGGGATTGTGCATGGATGTGGGCTTTGTAATGTAGAGCAAGTACCTTGTTTTGAACACGATGATGATTGGTCCTGGGCAGACCAGCGACGTTCCTCACCACTGCGGTATAAGCATGAGATTCACCTAACTACGCGCAAGATCTGCGTTGTCTATGTTCTGACAAAGTATTTACATGAGCTGCTAACGATTGGGGTAAAGTTTACACATAATTAAGGTGTCTGATATTAAATGTGACAGTGTCAGATTTTTAAGCCACTCAAAACTGACACATTTATGGCAGTGAAACGTGCAACATTTCACTGCCAAATTTGGAATTAGGCTAAGAGCTCACAGAACAGATTGAAAAATGTCACTAACCTCTACTCCGGTATATATTTTATGGAATGCAATTGATTGTTGCAAGACCACAATTGTACATAAAGAGCCTGACTCATTAAGGCACATAAATGCCGTTACGTGCCATAGGTCAGATGTAAATGACGACTACTAGTGATGACGGCTGTGTTTACAGCTAGAACATGTGTTTGCAATCGGTAGCAAATATAAAAATGCATTTTATGTACAGTAGACATTAATAACATCATGATAAATGTATTGGAGTAGAGAAAAATAAAATAACAAACAATTTTTTTTTTTAAACAGTTTTCTCTTTACTGACTCTATTATTGACAGGTAACAATCATTGATTACCTTTACTTTTTCTCTGTGCTGGGACATTATATTCAATATATGTATTGGACGTATCCCGCAGTGTATTATCTGTCAAACAAGAGCGGACCTTGACCTGTATTCAACAAGAGACATATCTTCAGATCTTCTCCTAGTTGAATACGGACGTGCATCTGCCCGATTTACACGCATTATTAGGAAAAACGCAATTTACGTTCGTTTTGCCTGGCTTTGTGAATCAGGCCCAGAATTACTTCTACAGTGTATCAATGAGCTGTAAGCAGATACATGCATGGTAGCCTACTGCCACTAGATGGCGATAGCTATTCCATTTTCAAACAGGAGGCAGTCTCACATAAGATTGCTGATTAATAGGGTGTAGGATTACGTATGGAATTTAAATGTGACATTAGATACACCACAGTACATTTGTGCATGAAAACCCTGTTCTTCATACCTAATCTTCGGAAATGATTTATGGGCAATTAAAGTGCAAATGCATCATTTACTGGCCACAAAATGTACTGTACTTCTCGTTATGGGAATTCCATTTGAATATTCTACAATGTATATTGTATATTGTTTTATAGTGAACTCTTGTTACATCTGTAGCTTCTTGGATTAATGCTAATCACAGGCCTTGGACATACATTTTTGGCTCTACAAGTCTTTGAAATGCTTAGGTATTTCCTGCTCTGCAGAAATTAGGGTGCAGAGCTAGTTGGCAGCTCACAAATTGTATTACAAACATGTATTGAAATTGGAACTGCAAGTAAGCAGTGTTCATTCATGTGTTATTTTTCCTACCAGTTAATATTCTCTCTTGTGCTTGACTAGAGTGTAGACACAACGCTTTTAAAAGAGACTGAGCTATATTAATCTCTTATGGGCTTATTCCAGAGCATGAAAACAATTTAATTACTTTTCTATCTGTACCCCTTATTGACTGGTTTTCTATCTCCATCTTTCATTGACTTCTTGAATGAGAAATAACGACATTAGATGAAACAAACTATCACATCCGTGGATATTAAACAAGGTCCTTTGTGCCTTATATACCTTAGTACAATGTTTTAATTGCCATGTAATAAAAACAGTCAAACACAGAAAATTGTCCCATATAATAAACACAATATTCCGCCCTCTTATAATCAATTTCCATAATCATGATCATATCGTATTTAAAAAGGCAATAGGGTATATTTAGTAAACGGCGGGTTTGAAAAAGTGGAGATGTTGCCTATAGCAACTAATCAGATTCTAGTTTTCATTTATTTAGTACATTCTACAAAGTAACAGCTTGAATCTGATTGGTTGCTATAGGCAACATCTCTACTTTTTTTAAAAGTGCCGTTTAGTTATTATACCCCAATGTCTTTACAGGCATGTTTTGCCTGTTAAGACTTTGCCATTTTTAAATCTGCCCTGCAAAGTTGGGGAATATTGGCGACTTGCAGAATGCGCAGATCGATACATTTACCCCCAGGAAACATAATTGGGAATTACTGGCTCACAAAGAACTGTTTTCAAATCTATCTGTTGATACTGCAACATTAAGTGATTATCTGAAAAAATACTTTGCAATTTTTTTATCTTTTATTTTATATTTAATCTTGCATTTTCCTGTGTTACCCTTTGAAGACCCGTGATATCTCAGCTTTACGTGCAAGCTTCCTTTTGATTAAATGATTCATCTCCTTCATTTCGAGCTATATTTCAGCCAAGGCATCATATAAATTGCTTCTGTGTACAACTGTTTTGATTCATTTTCCAATTACCTATTTGTGCTCACTTCCATGTTTAGCGGTGGGGGGATGTAGCTTTCTGATAAACTGCTTTCATTGTCCTGTGTTATTTCTCCCCAGCTGGAAGATTCAGGTTAGTCAACATGTACCTTTAATAAATATGACATTTTAGGGCTGGTTTGCTGAGTGTCTATAACATCTCACAAGGAAACAATTAAGATCTAGGAAAGCCCTTATTTGTATTATAAATATGCTTTCTTATATAGGCGTAATTAGTGGAGGCTGATAACATCCTATGCATGGAATAATTTTCAGCAATTGGCCGAGCAATTAGACAGCTCTAGACTGGGTTGTATATAGGTCCTTTGTTGCTCAGTGCGCTGACCATAAAAAAATTTAAGTGTATCTCTTGTAACAACTGTATGCTGTATGCTTTGTGTATATATATATATATATATATATATATATATATATATATTAAGTGTAAATGAGTACTAGGCAGTTTATGGGGGTCCCAGGATAAAAGTATAAAAGTTTAATAAGTGGGTGACATCAACAGGAGTTTGTGAGGCGGCGTGAAAGGGAGAAAATATGTGTATATTATTTTTTTAGGGAAAAGATACTAAGTTCTGCAAAGACATCTCTTGGCCAAGTATTTGCGAGGGAAAAGACCAAGACCAAAATAGGTCAAGGAAAATAATGTTGTGACTTTTACAGAAATAAAGTCTGGAAAAAAGAAAGAGAAACTCAAGCACCGTATTTACTGAAGCGCGGAGCTCTACACTTCTAAATCTGTGAGCAACCTTTTTATATTTTAACTCTTTATTTAAGAATCTTGGATTACAAACAAGCAGAGAAAGCAATGAGACAGGGCCGGGTTGTAATCACAGGGAAAAACAATGCCAGAGAAACAAATGAACACTGTCGTCTAAGTAGATAAATGAACTGAATCCAAGAACAAAACTTATAGTATGTGTTAACTGGAGGGGGAGAGGGGTGGTCGTCATGAGACAACTTTTTGTTTTAAGTCACCTCTCAATGGCAACAGCCTGCTCTTGTACACACCACCATCATGGTCACTGACAGTCCAAGGGTCTTGTGGATGGGCAGGAACAACGTGATCTGGTTCTTGTCCCTGTATGCACAGTGCAAAGTAACCTGATGATGTCATGATTGTCAGGCGCCGTCCCCGCACTATGCATAGGTGCTGGGGACGGACGCCTGTCTCTTGCGACGTATTTCCGGGTTCGCCAGGCACGCATGTGCAGAAGGTGCGTCCTGTTGCTAGGCAATGGGACGCTTCTGTACTCAGTTTGTCGCAATCTCTCTACACCTATCAAGGGCCAGGTCATGCTATATAATGCACCTCCTTTTCCATATCTGTGCCAGAGTATTGGTTCACCTACTCCAGTGTGCTTTATCCTGCTCCCTTGCTCCTATTGTTGTTTACTGGTTCCTGACTCCGGCTTGCTTCTGACCTCCCTCTGTCTTTTGTGATTTGGGCTCCGTTGTTATCTGGATTCTGACCTCTGGCTCACTTCTGACCTACCCTCTGGATCACCCTCGTGTACTGCGCTATCGTTTGGCAACTAACCCGGAGTGTAAGACCTTTCCTGCTCTCTCCCACTGCACTGTTAACTAGATTGGAGAACCGCGTCTTGTGCACCTCACACTGCCAAGCCCATACTCCCTTGCGGGGACCCCGGGGGAACACTGGGGGTGCGTTAGACTCCGCGCCTCCTGTCTAGTGGTGTTAATATCAGTCAGTGGCATCCGCAAAAAGTCATTAATGTGACAATGATGAAGCCTATATGAATTCCCATTGGGAGGGGGGGGGGGTCGGGACCTCAATGTCTGTATAGTGGAGTGCCAAATAAGATCGTATAATTTAACGTGCAGATGAGATCTATCAGACCCTCCACTCCCTCTGAGGTGCTAATCAAAAGTTAAAAAGAAAACTTTAGGAGTAATAAA
Organism: Mixophyes fleayi; assembly: GCF_038048845.1. Lineage (NCBI taxonomy): Eukaryota > Metazoa > Chordata > Amphibia > Anura > Limnodynastidae > Mixophyes > Mixophyes fleayi. Next base: position 7,499,220 of record NC_134410.1, read on the forward strand.
AATAAATAAAAAGTAGAAACTTCCTCTCAAACCTCCTACCAAACATTACAAGACCACATTATGTTTGTTAGGCAACATATACACACTCTGTACAAGTATAAAACATATGTGCAAGAATGGGAAAAAATTACTACCCTATGAACAAAATCTGTAATTAGGAACACAAATTACTTTTAAAACTAATCTTCATCTTTGTCCCTTGGTCCTATAACTATTTCAATCCTTGTATAACATTATACTATTATTTAGTATCACTATACAAAGGAAAACTAGGTGATTACATTTTGGAGTCAATATTTGGGGTTGCACTATTTGGGTGAAGGTAAGTATGGAAAGAATCATGGGAAAAATTATGCAACCAAATTCTGTCACCCAACTCACTGTGCTCTGTAGACCACTGATACCAAGCGCTTAGACATGAATAACTCATCTTCTACAACAGCAGCAAATAACCTCGATCAAGTCTAGATGAAACGCGTAGGGTTGCAGTGCTGCTGTACTGTTTACTATGCAACTGGTGGTATAGTCCGACTGACATTCTCCCGCAATTTCATAAACTTACGGATCTTCAGTGGCAGAGAAGAACCTCACCCAGGACAACAAGTAGTGGACTAACACCCCCACCTATGCATACAGTACACAGATAAGCTGTTACAATTATATTATACACATTTATAATCTTCTTGGGAATAAAATCATTTTAAACAATACTATGCTGTCACTGTTCCCTGTAACTCTTTTGTTCCTGAGTCACAGTGAACCATCACCATCATCATCACCATTTATTTATATAGCGCCACTGATTCTGTAGCGCTGTACAGAGATCTCATTCACATAAGTCTCTGCCCCATTGGAGCTTACAGTCTAAATTCCCTAACATAACCATACATCAAATACCTTTGAAATTACATACATCTGAGACAAGGACGTACCCTAGATTCCATTAACTCAGATAAGCTAATATTAAGCCTATACCTGGTATGTTTATTTAATAGAATTAAATAGAATAGAATTAATAGAAACTATTCCAAAATGTACTTCGCTATCATGCCATTGATTTCCCTTTACACACCAATATACACAGATAAACCAAATTTTTAAAACCACCTGCCTAATATTGCTTAGATCACCCTCAAGCCACCAAAACAGCACTGACAAAGCATAGTCTCCAAAAGACCTCTGAAGGTGTCCTGTGGTATCTGGGAAGAAAAATGTGTGCTACGGACCCTTTAAGTCCTGTAAGTTGTGAGATGGGACCTCCATGGCACGGACTTGTTTTTACAGCACATCCTACGGATGCTCGATCCGAAGGATATCTGGGGAATTTGGAGGCCAAATCAACACCTAGAACTTTTTGTTATGTTCCTCAAACCATTTCTGATTAATCTTTGTAGTGTGGAAGGGCGCATTATCCAGCTGAAAGAGTCCACTGCCATCAGGGATTACCGTTGCAATGAACAGGTGTACTTGGTCTACAACAATATTTAGGTAGGTGGTACGTGTCAAAGTAAAATCCACATGAGTGCCAATACCCAAGGTTTCTCAGCAGAACATTACCCATAGCATCACACTACCTCCCCTAGCTTGCTTTCTTCCCATAGTACACCCTGGTGACATCTCTTCCCCAGGTAAATAATGCACATGCACCTGGCCTTCCACATAATGTAAAAGAAAGCGTGCTTCATCAGTCCAGGCCACCTTTTTCCATTGCTCCATGGTCCAGTTCTGGCACTCACGTGCCCATTGTAGGTGCTTTTGGTGGTGGACAATGGTCAGCATGGGCACTCTGACCACTCTACGGCTACACAGTTCCATATGCCAAGCTACAATGCACTGTGTGTTGTGACACCTTTCTATCATAGCCAGCATTAACCTTTTGTGGTACAGTAGGTCTTCTGTGCGATTGGACCAAGCAGGCTATCATTCAATATCCTTGTGCATCAATGAGCCTTGGGCACCCATGACTCTGTCGCCGGTTCACTAGTTGTCCTTTCTTGGATCACTTTTATTAGGTTCTAACCACTGCATACTGGGAACACCCCACAAGACCTGCCCATTTGGAGATGCTCTGACCCAATCCTCTAGCCATCACAACTTGGCCCTTGTGAAAGTCGCTCAGTTCCTTTCTCTTGCCCATTTTTCTTGATCCCAACACATCAACTTCAAGAACCGACTAATCACTTGCTGCCTAATATATCCCACACTGTGACAAGATAATCAATGTTATTCACTTCACTTGCCAGTGGTTTTAATGGTGTGGCTGATCGGCGTATATTTGTGAGGGCTAAAACATTTATTATTTTCAGAGAGGAGAGACTTGCTTTTCAGATGTGTTTGTGGCTGCACTATATCTTTAGTTTTGTTTGTGTGCGTAGCGGAATTTAATTCCTTGTTCTTCTCGCCTCATCTTGTACAGTGGGATAGAAATCAATCACTTCAGACAAATTTAGAAAATATTGGATCTCATGTTATAAGCATAGCAGTAAGGGACAAGTTGTCCCTCAGGCAAGAAGGTCAATCGACGGGTCCACAGTCATATAAGAAGTAGCCACTGGTCAACCTCAGGTTCTGCAATGTTCCTATAATTGAATTTTAAAACTGCACACTTGGATAAGGTTGTCTAGTGTTCTCTTTTTTGTTCTTAGAAGATAGAAAAACGAAAAGACATATTCTACAGGAAAGTTTACACTAGAAAGTAATTGGTTATGGCAGACTGTCACAAGGACAATTAAGTTCAGAAGAATGATACAAATGCATTGTTTTGACCTGAGATAAAGATCATATGACAATGGAAAAAACGATGTAGACTGACCTGATTTGCAGTTAAAATTGAAAAGTCAGTATATTATTTGTAATTCCTTACTAAAGTAATATTCAGCAATGTATATTAGTTGGATATTAATGTTCATAAATATATATTTGTTTAATTTAAACAAAATAACCTTTTCATGCTGGCCAGAATCAGGATCATCTCTGCCCAGTGTGTCATCTGATGACCTTTAGCCACGCTGTCTTCCTGGCATTTTCTATTATCTACTCTCCTCTTCCTCTTCAGTTGCACTATTCCCACATGGCAGAAAACACACTCATAATATATTGACAACATGAGGATGTGCAATGTATTCTGTGTTACCATGCATCTCTTCATTCGGTCACTGCGGGGTAGGGATGTACAGGGATGTACAGAGGTGTATCGTGTTGGTCAGAAGTGGGATAAGTACCAGTTCTCCATAGATGAGGTTCTCACCATGCCTTGTGGTAGGCTAGACACTGATTTACCTTCTTTATCAATGGATGCAGCAGAGGTCTGACCATCCCATGCCCCACTAACAGCACAATTATGTAACTCTGGTAAAAATGAAGTAATAGGAGAACCCGTTAATTGTTGCTTATGGGTCACATTTCTCCTTTCAATAAATTGAAAGTAAAACATTTATTCAAGAACTAACATTCTTATTCTATTTTATAGGTCCATTGAAAAATATTTCTAATTATTATTATCTTTTAATCATTAATTTATGAGGCGACACAAAGGGTCCACATCATCATTATCATCATCATCATTTATTTATATAGCGCCACTAATTCCGCAGCGCTGTACAAATAACTCATTCACATCAGTCCCTGCCCCATTGGAGCTTACAGTCTAAATTCCCTAACATACACACACACAGACAGACAGAGAGGGAGACAGATAGACAGAGAGGGAGACAGACAGACAGACAGACAGAGAGGGAGACACTAGGTTCAATTTTGATAGCAGCCAATTAACCTACCAGTATGTTTTTGGAGTCGTACATAGAGCATGGGATAACAGTACAGGGTAACAATATATGGTGTACAGTACTAAAAAAAAAAAGTGTGGTAATAGCAAAGTGCAATAAGTATAAACAAAGTGCAATAAATGTAAGAACCAACTAAGCAGAATATAAGCACCAACTTTGTAATGGCTGCAAAAGAGTATGGGAGTCTAGATAGGGAATTGCAGTGTGTATAATACAGGACCAAAGTTTATTTAGGACATGCATGTTTTCTATGCCCCAGCTCCATATAGCCACAGCTGTAATTATAATATACCTGTGACATGACGGTCATAGTTGCATTACTTACAAGACCGCCTTCGCTTCCCTCTGCTGTATAGGTACCTGTCCACATCTTCATCTCTATCGGGGTGTGTTACTGCATGTTGTGGGGGTGCAACCGTGAAGCCTGAATAACAGACATTCTGTGCTTTGGAGTCCTGTTTGTTGCACTGCTGTATATAACATACAAATAACAGAAGTGCAAACAGAGCAGATTTAAATATACCGTTGGGATTGAATCATATAAATGAGAGCACTAGATTTCAACAACATAAAACAGATTTTGTCCAATTTAGACTCCAGAGCACAGGGACAGACCTGGTGTTGTTCCTGACCGCTATGCCTGCTGACCATTTACCTGTCTGGCCTGATATTACTGACCCATCTGGTCTTCAACCATTGCCTATGACCTTGACCATCAGCTTGTTTTCTGACTTTGAAATGCTGGCCTATCTCCAACCACGATTATGGCTCATCCTCTCACTCCCACCTACAAGACTTCTCCTGTGCTGCTTCCCACTTATGGAATTCCCTACCACACCCAGTCAGGCTTTCCCACAGCATTCCAATCTTTAGACATTCTCTAAAAAGTATTTTTTAAAGTTTATATTATCACTGACAATACTACTCACACTAATACACCCTCACAGCTATCCCATTCTCCATTCTAAGCTACACATATTCCTATTGCTTCAGCTGTGCCCTCTTCAGTTTATAATGTATTCTCTTAATGAGCAGAGGCCACCATACCCTTTGTTTCCATGTCTGGATATATTTTGTCTGCCTTGTACGTCCTTGTTTAATGTATGTCTTGTTTACCCTATTGTACAGTGTTGTGGAGCACTGTGTGTAGCAGGAATAACCTGGAAACAACCTTTAGAGACACTCATTATGATGACTACTGGAGCTGAGCAGTGTTGACCTTTAGCAGCAAAGTGGGCTCAGACCCACAGTCAGTGAAATCTCCCACAGTCTATGACATCTCCCAGAGTCAGTGACATCTCCCACAGTCTACAGTCATGGCCAAAAGTTTTGAGAATGACACAAATTTTATTTTTCACAAAGTCTGCTGCCTCAGTTTTTATGATGGCATGATTTGCATATTCTCCAGAATGTCATGAAGAGTGATCAGATAAATTGCAATTAATTTGAAAATCCCTCTTTCCCATGACAATAAACTTTATCTCAAAAACAACATTTCCACTGCATTTCAGCCCTGCCACAAAAGGACCAGCTGAGATCAGTTCAGTGAATCTCTCAATAACACAGGTGAGAGTGTTGACAAGGACAGGGCTGGAGATCACTCTGTCCTATTGAATGAGTTAGAATAACAGACTGGAAGCTTTAATGAAAGATGGTGCTTGAAATCATTATTTTTCCTCTGTTAACCATGGTTACATGCAAGGAAACACGTGCAGTCATGATTGCTTTGCACAAAAAGGCTTCACAGGCATAACATAGCACTTAAATCAACCATTTATCGGATCATCAAGAACTTCAAGGAGAGAGATTCAATAGTTGTGAAGAAGGCTTTAGGGCACCCAAGAACATCTAGCAAGCGCAACGACCGTCTCCTAAAGTTGATTCAGCTGCCAGATCGGGGCACCACCAATGCAGAGCTTGCGCAGGAATGGCAGCAGGCAGGTGTGAGTGCATTTGTACACACAGTGAGGCAAAGACTTTTGGAGGATGGTCTGGTGTCAAGAACTCCAGCAAAGAAGTCACTTCTCTCCAGGAAAAACATCAGGGACAGACTCATATTCTGCAAAAGGTACAGGGATTGGACTGCTGAGAACTGGGGTAAATGCTGATTATTTCCCTATTTTTTCTCCAGCCAGTCTTAGGCTGGCAGCACTAGGGTTAATATGATTGGGGAGGGGGTGCACTTTTTTTATAACATTTATTTATTTCAGTGTTTACTGCACGCTCGCATTGCTGTTTTAATACCGACAATGTGACTATGGGACTATGTTTGGGGCAACTGGAAAAACACTTGTCTGGAGAAGGAAAGGTGAGCGCTACCATCAGTCCTCTGTCATGCCAACAGTAAAGCATCCTGAGACCATTCATGTGTGGGGTTGCTTCTCAGCATTGGGAGTGGGCTCATTCACAATTTTGCCTAAGAACACAGTCATGAATAAAGAATGGTACCAAACATCCTCCAAGAGCAACTTCTCCCAACCATTGAAGAACAGTTTGGTGATGAACAATGCCTGTTCCAGCATAAATGGAGCACCTTGCCATAAGGCAAAAGTAATAACTAAGTGGCTCAGGGATCAAAACATCAAACTTTTGTGCCCATGGCCAGAAAACTCCCCAGACCTTAATCTCATTGAGAACTTGTGGTCAATCCTCAAGAGATGGGTTGACAAAAATCCCACAAATTCTGACAAACTCCAAGTATTGATTAGGTAAGAATGGGCGATCATCAGTCAATATGTGGGCCAGAAGTTGATTGACAGGATGCCAGGGCGAATTGCAGAGGTCTTAAAAAGATGGGTCAACACTGCAAATATTGACTTTTTACATAAACTTAATGTAATTGTCAATAAAAGCCTTTGACACTTAAGAAATGCTTGTAATGTTACTTCAGTATACCATAGCAACATCTGACTAAAAGGTCTAAAAACACTAAAGCAGCAAACTTTGTGAAAATCAATACTTGTGTAAAAACTTTAGCTTTTGGCTTTGACTGTATGACATCTCCCACAGTCAGTGAAATCTCCCACAGTCAGTGACATCTCCCACAATCTATCACATCTCCCATAGTCTATGACATCGCCCACAGTCAGTGACACCTCCCACAGTCTATGACATCTCCTACAATCTATCACATCTCCCATAGTCTATGATATCTTCCACAGTCAGTGACATTTCCCACAGTCAGGGACACTTCCCATAGTCTAGGACATCTCCCACAGTCTATGATATCTCCCACAGTCAGTGACATCTTCCACAGTCTATGACATCTCCCACAGTTAAGGAACCTCCTGCAGTCTATGACACTCTCACATTCTATGACATCTTCCACAGTCTATGACATCTCCCACAGTCAGTGACATCTCCTACAGTCTGTGATTAAAATATTAACAGAATGTTAGGTAGTCCCTGTGCCACATGCTGAGTGTATACATTTCATTACAGCCTACAAGCAGGAAACACTAAGATTGTATACATCAGTGCTGTCCAAATAATGTTATATTCTCAGTGGTTAAATTATAATAAAAAAAATATCATACAATAGAATATATTGGAGTTGTCAGGAGTGATGGGGGCTGCAAGAAGGTTTCGGGATCGGAGATCCATAAATAGCACAAAAGCCACTAGTTGGGCGCTCTAATGCATGATAGAAGCAGGATGGTTTCCTATTAGGATGCGATACAGTTCAAAAAGTTGCCTGCATTTGAGCTACTGTGACATCACTGGCCCTGCCCCTATATTTAAATACTGTACAGTAAGTCAAGCTGTCAGTCAATCTCTGCCTGCTCTGTTAGGTAAGCATCTCACTCCTAAAATGGCAGACTTCTGCAAAGAGATGAAAGAGAACATAATGGACATATTTAGTTAAGGGGAGCAGCACAGTGGCATAGTGGTTAGCATTGCTACCTCACAGCACTGGCGCCATAAGTTTGATTCCAACCAGGTCCTTTCTGGGTGGAGTTTTTATGTTCTCCCTGTGTTTGCCTGGGGTTTCCTTTTTGTGCTCTGACTCCTCTTATTTGAGGTTTAGTAGAGGGATTTTATTTAAAAATGCAAATTTTCTTGCTGCAAAAGCCTAAATTAATGGTGTCCATTTATGGATAGTTTTAATAATGAACAAAGTCATATATCTATTTTAGATTGCACATTACATACAGATATACAAAAGATTGTAGTATATTTTATTTGGCAGAACAGCAGAATTTCTGCAGAATAACTAAAAACTACCCAGAGGCTGACCGAGGGCAGAATTGGGTCTGACATATTCCCAATCAATTATAGTCCGTACCCTTAAGGGGTCATTTTAAATATATGGATTTAGCTTGCTTCACATCCGTAAAGAGTCATGTTGCTGATTTTAAATTACTGGGTCAAATGACGTCTTGTCTGTGATACATTTGGGAGTTGACGTGTGTGTAAATATCATTGTTGCAGACAGCAAATACCCCCAAAATCCATCATGATGCAAAATGCTTTTGGCGGAACCCTATGTAGATTTATACGTTCAAAACAAAGAAACTTTATTTATGCATTTTGTCGACAGAGTCTTTGCTTTATTAATATAGATTTGTTTGAAGTCTTGGGCTGTTTGTGAGTAGACCATAAATAAAAGAACTTATTTCCATACTGTATTTTATATTCCACAACTTTATGTCAGTTTTTTTGTGCAATACATCAAAGGAAATACACAGAGATGCCTGTAGGACTATGTGAAAAGGGATGAGTAGGATTTTTTTCCTTTTGTTCTCCACCCTATTAAGGTTCTTGTGAATGACATGTTTAGAGTCTTACTAGGTGTTACAGAATATATTTTAATAACACTTTAAGTATAATGACTTTTTTCACCGATGTTAATAAGATATTTGATTTAAAAATAAATTGTGCTAATGTAATTTGCCTATCTTACAATAAACTACTGTAGAGGGCAGAAATATTTTTAGAACCTAAATTTATGTCGAACTGGCAAGTGGATAATTGTGTTGTCTAATGTGATATTGCAAAGTTATTCATAAACTTACAACCTTTAAATGTCCATACACAGATAGTGCTGGGCCTGGATTATCTATTATTTATATTATTGCTATTAATATAACATTTACTTCTATACTCCGCAGCATTTTACAATCGGGGGCAATCACAGTAACAAAACAAGACTGAGAACTCTTGGCCCCCGAGAGGAATTCCGGGACCTAACACACAAACTTCATGGGGCCCCTTTCATAGCCACAGAATGGGGTGTGGTCACACTAGGTTGAAGGCTCCTCCCACTTCACAGGTGGGAGTAGCCACCAACCACATCGGTACTTTGCATCTACCTCCCGGACTTTCATCTGTGGGTATTAACAAACAGGTAAAGTGGTAAAGAGGGATTAGTGTTCGATTCGGTCTCAATTAGGACATGTTAGCCTATAGGACACAGCAGGATCTGGAAGGCTAGAAAAGTTGACTGAGACAATGACAATATCTTATCGCGTGTGCGGCCATCGTCTTACTCATTCGTCATTCTCAGATTTATGGACCGACAAGTAAATATAATCCTTTCACCAGGGGTCGAGGGTCTTTTTGAACCTAAACCTGTTGGGATTTGTAGCCTGTGAGGATAACGTGCTAACATTGCATTTTGGTGTAAATTTGCAATAATCCACAGCAACCAATCATAAATGAGCTTTTATCTAGGAAGTGCAAGTTGGACTGAATGCTAATGACCTATTGGCTGTTACGCTGTAGAGCAAATTTGAAATAATATGCAATGTTTGTAAAAAAATCAATGATATGTTTAACATTACTTATTTGGTCAGTAAAATTTCAGTCTATATGGGCACCATTAAAAGTGAAATCTAAGGGTTCTAATTAATGTTGATGTTTCAAACCTTTATAGCCTTGGCTAAATGTTGCTTTTCTTTTTGGTAAGATATAATAGCTTTGCCTTCATTTGTGAAATAACTGTAATTTTCCTGATCAATATGTCCCTGCTCTGTTCTTGTAATCATTTCCTTGGACTAATGGCTGTTAATGTATTACTAATTTAAATAAAGAGGACTTGAAATGTGTAAATATTTCTGCTAGGTACAGGTATAGTATCTCTTATTAATCTGTTGTCTCGAAAGTTTCAAAGATCAAAAATAAAAGGCAATACCTATTTTTTTCTGTTATAATTATTATTATTATTATTATTATTATTATCTTTAATTTATAAGGCGCCACAAAGGGTCCGCAGCGCCGTACATAACATACCAAAAACAGTGAGCAATGACACAACATGATAAAGAAGGAACAAAAATGAACACAAATATATACACAGACACAGGTAACATGGTAATGCAAATCACATTATTACTGGGACAATGTGTGAAAGTGATGGTAGAAATCAGCGAGAAGTAGGCCGAAGCTTAAGAAAACAGGGCTAGGGAAGCAGCCAAGAGGTGCAGGGGGTGATGGAATAGTAGAAGGAGCACACAAAGAAAAAGGGCCCTGCTCCTGAGAGCTTACATCCTAAAGGAAAGGGGGAGACACAAATAGGGTGGTACTAACTGGGGGAGAGAGCCGGGACAAGGGAGTTAGCAGCAGGACTGATAGACTTGAATAAAGAAATGAGTCTTAAGGACACGCTTGAGAGTAGATGCTGACCTGATGGAACATGGAAGATCGTTCCACAGCTGGGGAGCAGCCCGGGCAAAGTCCAAAGACCTAATAGGACAATACGAAGAACTGTGCTAAACAATTTGATGAGGACGGAGGCAGTGAGGGTAAGGGTCATATTTTTTGATGGAATTTAGTATATTTTAGGTACAATGCACATTCTGGATATTACACTGGCATTCAGGGATTTGCAATTTATTAACTGTCAGCTCAATCAACTCAATTACGTGACTCCACCCTGCCGCCAGCTATGTTCTGCCACCCGAGGCGAGGTGAGCAGGGTCAGAACTAAATACTAGGTTATATAATTTAGCAGTCTATGTTCACCTGACATCACACAATAGCTTAATGTTCCCTAAAGTGCTAAAATACAATTTAACGAATGTATCAGAGAGACAGAACAAAGTATCGTATTATATGTCAATTGTTGCACAAGTTCACCTGGCATTTTCAAAGCGCACAGCAGAGGCTCAAGCTGAGCGGTATCCTGTGACAGATATCTTCACTTTTACAGATGATTTGAAGTAAAGTCACAGAAAGTATAACATTCCGGGAAGGATCGACTGCAATTACCAAACCCTTTTCTTTTCTGTCTCAAACTTGGTCAAATGAATCAACCAAGGTCCGAAGTTCACTCTTTCAATTATAAATAAAATTAATTAAATGAAACTCTCTATCACCCTTCTTTCGTTTGGCTCGTAACCCATTCTCTTTTTACCATAGGATATTCATACAATTAAGGCAGACCTAGCAGACCATAAAACATTAAGCTTGTCCGAGAAACGAAATTGCGTCTTGTGTGGGATCGATTGACATTGAGCCGATCTTATGATGCAGCTCTTGTTGCCGTTCTCTCATTTCCAGCCGTTACAATAACCAATACTTCTCTTTTTATGGATGCTGCTATTTGGTCCACTTATATACCTGTCATGAGAATTATATTTATGCTCTGAATGCACAGCCTGAACATTCACCTACGGCCTCCTCTCATGAATACTGCATGAGGGTATAAGAACAATTAAAGTGTCTCACTTGCTACATTGTCCGTCCACACATAGAATGTTGTTATCACTTTTTAAATCATTTTGTATCGGAATAATAATTTCCTACGGGACTGCACAGAATATTTCGCCTATGCTGTTCTAAATGCAAACAATGTAATGAGCTGATACATAGGAACTAAACAAAGAACATGTCATTCTGTTTCTCAATAGACATGTACCATTTAGTGTAACTGTAAGCAGGGCTGTCATCAGGGGGGGTACAGGCAGTCCAGCTGTAAGGGGACCACACAGATTCTTCTGTCTCTCCGGGTCCCCTGTGCGGTCCGGGCCCCCTAGTCTGACTGCTGTGACTTTGCATCCATCCACGATGCGGCGGCTCCCAGTCACTGATAGGCTGGAAGCGTGCAGCCCGGTGCTGTGACATCATGACTGTGTGGCACGCCCCCACAGACTCTGATGACGCCCCTGACTATAAGTGAGGACTGCAGCTAGAGATATATGTTGATTAATTTGAAAAAAACTCTTACAATAAACACAGTGAAGGTCATTGATAAAATGTACCCTATTTGCTCCACAATATGCCATGACTTTGCACTGGTGCACTGTTCCATGATCTTCTAGGTCATACTTGCCAACTCTCCCTGAATGTCAGGAAGACTCCCTGAAATAGGGGTGATCTCCCTCACTCCCTGAAGAGTCTGGCATTCTCCCTGATGCTGAGCCAGTACAAGACGTGGTTGGCTTCGCCATCTGTGGCATGATGACACAGTTCAGAAATTGTGTCCTATGTCCATGTATTGATGCCTATGGAGGTGGCCATTTTCATGGAGACCAAGATTTAATCAAAGACTGACAGGTAAGACAACATGACTTCAGTAATGGAGACAGAAATGTAACAGACACTGCAGTCTCTAGAGATTCATTAGGTGCTTTTCTTTAACGCATAGTTGCCTACTCTCCCGGAATGTCCTGGAGACTCCCGCATTTTTGGGAGACCTCCCGGGCTGCCGGGAGAGCAGGGCAACCTCCCGGTTATCGCCCCCACAATAAATAAATGACTGGGTTGGGGCTTAATGATGCAAATATCGCATCATCTTAGCCCCACCCCCTGCTGTAATTGGTCAAAATTGGGACAATCATTTAGGGACAGGGACAGAATGAAGTGGTTCATCAAGCCCCGCACCCACACGCCCCCTCCCCCAGCATCTCCTTGAAGCCAACGAGGAAAAGTTGGCAAGTATGTTCTAGGTGCACACCGATGACCCACTTTTGCTAGACACCTCTACCATTTAGAAGTGCATCTAGCTGTACAGAGAGGAAAAATAAATCTTCTGAGGGTGCAAAAGTGTAAATATTACATCACATTTCTGTCACCTGCCACTTTAAAAACCTTTCATGAAATAAAACTTTGAGGGTTTTAGTTATTTCAACTAAGATTTTGCTGTTTAGACTCATTTAAGGCTTAATTTAATCACAAGAGAGAATGAACATAAGGAGCTTGAGTCATTAATGAGAGTAAAGCATAAATAAAGAGTAACTTTGCACCTTGGCAAAACCATGTTGCATTGGAGGGGGAGATAAATTAAAAATCTGGGGAGAGATTTATAGTTGGGGCAGGGCATGTCCTAGATCAACTTTAAAATAAAGCTATCAAATATTTGTGTGCTAGATGAAAAAACAGCCAGTATTTAACTTATGTGAAAAATAATAGACTAATTTGCACCCCATGCATTGTAACATGGTTTGTCCAGGATCAAATTTACTCCTTTCTTTGCCTTAATCACTCAGGCCCATGGACTGTCTTCATTTTCTGAGGCATTTTTTTTTACAGCGTTTAGAATGCAACTTTAAATGAACTTACACAAGGGAGTGCTTAACGGGACCCATTAAAAGTATAGGATGAGATCTGCATGCCGCCAAGTCCTTTTGCAAGGTCTAAAATATGCTCTTTCCATCCCTTTGTCGAATTTCAAAACCATCACTCCATAAAAGGAATTCCCGTTTCTGTTATTCTGCAAAAATAGGGGCACTGGTGCACAGGTACTAGGGACGCCAGTTCCTAGTTGCTAGAGAAAGTTCTCTTATAATGACAGAATTGATAAAGTAGTGGTCTCAAAAAATGTATCTTGTCTTGTTAATAAAATAGGTTCATACGCTGGATTTTAGGCTGTACCATGCAGAAGCACAGGGGGGGGGGGGTGTACTTTCTAGAGATCATTTTGCTGGTACTTACAATAATTTCTTAATAAAATATAGCTACCTCAAGCAGGAGGTGCTGTGCATGGCACATCTAGCTATTTATATTTTATTTTTTTATATACCAGCCCAACCTGGTTCCAAAACGAAAATATCATTCACAACTCTCTCTATTTACATTGTAGGGGAAGGAATGTCGCGGGTCAGTTATCTTGGGATATGTGGAGAGAAATGTTTAACAGGAATAAAGTTGTCCTAAGTGTCCATTTTTATCAAGGGAGTTTAGTCAATGGTTTCATGAAAGATGCCATTGAAAGTGATTTTAAGCGGCAAGTTATGAACAGGAAGCATAGGAAACAAAACTCCAACATTGGGATCATTCACAGGTCTCTTGCAACCATCTGTTACATTGTACAAAGCTTATTGATTATCACACAATCAATCACATGTTTTTTTTTAGACCGTTCCTTTAGTATCCATTGCAGAATGCTTTGTGATATGTCTCTTTCGGTTGAAGACGGACGCATTTTAGGCAATACATAAGCTTATTCGCCGATATAAGAGTAACAATGTCTATAGACTTATTAAGTGGCAATAGGGTTGGTTTTCTAGCTTTGCTTATCGGAGAGATAGAAAACCTCCTATCATCTCGATTTAATGATCCTTATCTGCTCAATGATACTGGCTGGCAGTGGTAAGAGAGCTCTTATAGCTTTGCCAACCAGTCTTTCTTGCATGTTCCTTGCATCTGCACATGGAAACTATTGCCGTTAGTGAGGGTTTGATATATTGGGAGAAGCCCTAACAGATGTTTTCACTGGAAAAAAATCTCCCTTTCATAAATAGAACCTCAAATGGCTGCAATAATTATGCCAAAATAAAGTCCACAATATACATCAACAAAACAAACTGTAACATCTGTTTTGAAGAATGACTAAACCCAAAAGTACAATACCAATACAATACCAGCTGACGACATTCAACTCTACATCTCTTCTACTGATTTCTCCTCCAGCCTCCTCTCTCGTGTTTCTGACTGTCTTTCTGCCATCTCCTCCTGGATGTCCTCGCACTTTCTCAAAATTAACATCTCTATAACTGAACTCATTGTCTTTCCTCCCCCTAGACTCCCCTCCTACCATGACCGCTCTATTGTTGTTAACAACACGACCATCTTCTCGGTCACCCAACTCCGCTGCCTGGGTATCACCCTCGACTCCTCTCTCTCTTTTGCCCCCCCTCATTCAATCCCTTGCCCAAGCCTGTCGCTTCCAACTGCGTAACATTGCCCGCTTCCTCTCTCAAGATGCCACCAAAACTATCATCCACACACTCATCATCTCCCGCCTAGATTATTGCAACCTCCTTCTTACTGGCCTCTCGCACTCCCATCTTGCCCCCTTCCGCTTTATACTCAATGCGACTGCCAGACTCATCTTCCTTTCACGCCACTCCACCTCTGCCTCCCCTCTCTGCCTTGCCTAACACTGGCTCCCCTTCCCCTACAGAATCCTTTTCAAACTCCTTACCACCACTTACAAAGCTCTCTCCCAGTCTACTGCCCCCTATATCTCTAACCTCCACACCATTCACACTCCTGCCCACTTCCTGCGCTCGGCCAATGACCCCCGGCCTCTCCATTCACACTCCTGCCCGCTCCCTGCGCTTGGCCAATGACCGTCGCCTCTTCTCCAATCTGATCACCTCTTCCCACTCCAAAATCCAAGACTTCTCCTTTGCCGCCCCCTTAACTGGAATGACCTCCCTTGCTCCACCCGTCTCTCTCCCAATCTGTGCTCCTTCAAACGGGCACTTAAAACTCACCTGTTCCTTAAAACCTACCAACCATACACTTAACCCCCTCATCTCCTGTGCCCGTTCTCCCCTCTCTCCTCCCTGCCCCCCTGTTCTCTCCCCACTTACTTCAACAGGCTTCCTTTGTGCCTGAGTTCTGCTTACCCTGCCTTAGGATGTAAGCTAGTTTGAGCAGGGCCCTCTTCCCTCCTGTCTCTATACCTGTTCTTCTGACCCGTCTTTACTGCATCAGCCTGCCTGGAGTTTCTGAAGTATTGGTACTTTTTGTTTATTGTTCTGTACTGTTTCACCCTGTATAGTCTACTGTTTGTACTGTGTACGGCGCTGCGGAAATCTTGTGGCGCTTAACAAATAAGCGATAATACTAATAATAATAATAATACCAGTTAAAATAAAAAACAAAAGTATTCTTATCTTATGTGCCCCATTTGTCTCCCTTCTATGTTTACCACTAAATCTGACAAACAGTTGTCAAAGCCCCTTCCCTTCACCCAAGCGGGTGTGTCGAGCATAGAAAGGAGGGCTACAGGGGAAAATTATAGTTATCGGGATCAGGAAGATCTGATGAAAGTATGCATTCATGTTTTTATCGGAACTCCTTAAACTCCACTCAAAACTAACTTTTTTGTTTTGAAAGGAATTCTTCTTTAAGGGTTATTCCAGTATATATAAATTTCAGCTCACATTCCAGTTTTTAAATAGTATATTTAACCTTTCCGAATTTTATGGTTACAGGCAACAAACCTTTTTGTTATTCCGTCTTTTTTTTTTAATCCAATGCGACTTAATGACAAAGTTTCTGCAATATTCCATATGGTGATTGTATCCCATTAAAAGCAAAGCATAATGAATACAAACGGTAAACTACACACTCGCAAGGTTTTATTGTCTTTTAATGTAATGACTGACCTTTGAGAGGAATATTTAACTTCCACCGAGGTGATCTGCATGCTAGTGGCAGCCTGTACTCCTGTTTACTTCATTCGAGAGAGGAATATCTAAGTAACAGGGGCATTGTAAATGATGATTTAAAATCTTTTAAAAACAAAAGACTATTAACAAAAGAAAATGCAAGGAAACAAACTCTAACAACTTCCTTGAAATACAAAATGCACTATAACAGCTATAATAATCATTAAATACCATTTTATATACTTTATATATACTCAATAACCTTTTTTTTTTTCACAAATCTAATTGCTAATGAATAACCATGAGCTAAATGATTATGTCTAATGGCATTTCAAATCGTATAGTCTGTGCCTATCCTAGCCCCGATGCTACAGAAATGCAATGGATGAGCTTATCATCATCATCATCATTTATTTATTTATATAGCGCCACTAATTCTGCAGCGCTGTACAGAGAACTCACTCACATCAGTCCCTGCCCCATTGGAGTTTACATTCTAAATTCCCTAACACACAGACAGACTAAGGTCAATTTTGATAGCAGCCAATTCACCTACTAGTATGTTTTTGGATTGTTGGAGGAAACCGGAGCACCCGGAGGAAACACACGCAAACACGGGGAGAACATACAAACTGCACACAGATAAGGCCATGGTTGTGAATTGAACTCATGACCCCAGTGCTGAGAGGCAGAAGTGCTAACCACTGAGCCACTGTGCTTATCTGGAGCAATCCAAGGCAACCAACCTGTGCCAAGGATCACCGGATTATATGTTAGTTCTTAAGATACAGTCTCCATTTTATCTGTTTTGAAAATAGTTCAGTTATATTCTGGTGGTTGATTTTGACAGTTTGGCCTGCTAACATTTGCAGTTACGTGACGTATACATCATAGCGAACGCACTAATATTTCCCCTGGCACTATATACTTTTGTTCATTTGTTTTGTGTTTTATTGATTTTCAAAACAAAGAGCCTTTTACGGTGATGCACATTGACCTCAGAGCATGGGACTCCTCAGGTTATAATATAGTTGCCTACTCTCCCAGAATGCCGGGAGATCTCCCTGACTCCCGGGAGAGTAGACTGAGCTCCTGGACTTGACTGCGGTGTCCCAAATGGGATACTGTACTTGCGAACGGACTGACCACGCCAAAGTGATGATGCGATCGACGAGAAGATTCAGAAGACGCCAGCCATCACGGAGCGTGGAGCCGCACACAGGACTGAGCAAACTGAGAGGAGTAAGTGGATAACCAGGACCTGATTAAGGGTTCATGCCGCCTTAGGCTATTATGTTCGTATCATCCCTTTAACCTTTGAAGCCAGGCTAATAGGCTAAAACAAACTTGTCCTTTTCCTTCACCCCCTCCAATGTTTATGTTCCCGTGTTTTTAAAACTCAGCTCCACTTGGCTTTTTAAAAAGATCACAGCAATCTTTGTCACTTGTTTAGTTTTCAATAAAATTAGAACTGTATAGCGGAAATGGAGACATGAACAAGCGCTGCTGGTAGGGAAGATGCGAAGGGGGAGGTGTCTGTCACTCCTGCACCTATCGCTGTCCTCGTCTCTCCAACTTGGTTATTCTGAAGTGCCTGCCTGAGCATGAATTATTGACTTCAGACTTTCTCATGGGAACATTTTAAGAGTATAACCTTGCTTCATTTTTCTTTGATGCTGTACAGGCAGCATCTAGATATCTGTCCATTTGGATTAACTGCTGGAAAAAGAGCAGCTCGTTTGCTATAGGTACTGCACATTTATAAAGAGCCCCGATATAAGTGATAGGCGACCTGATACACTTCAGGGGCCAAATGGGCAGAACTTTACCCTTCAAAAGGGCCGTACATCACCCTTAATCTAAATTAAAGAAAGAGACACCAATCTGTAATAACATAGCAGCAGCATTCTAAAAAAGTGTAAAGAAGCTGGGGTCCACAGGTGACGACTGTTGCCCATCGCTGTCCCTAAGTAATTACACTAAGTCATTACAAGTTGTTTTATCTCACTATTTTGAGGTACTGTTCATGTTTAGGCAATTTTAAAGTTTTAAAAAGCGTCTTCCTGCATTGACCTTAATAACTAATTACAGGTTCATATGAAGATAACAGACAGGCAAATACAGGATGCAGTTTAATATGGAAACAAAACAATTATATTTCAGAAACTAATCAACAAAAATGAGTATAAATTCAAATGTAAATTCCTTCAATCCAATCAAAAGTCGCTCCCTCCTGAGGAAGTGCCAATCCCTTAGCACAACAGTCACAGCAAAAAAAAAAAAAATAGGGGCGTCATGAGACTGGAGAAGTTTTTTATACAAATATATAATGTTTATTAAAAATGTATAGACTTAAACAAATATGCAGTTTAAAAAAGGGGAAGGTACCAACCAATCATATCAAATAATACAAATAGTACACAAACCGGTTTAGTGATGTATAAATACATGTCATTTCAACCCACTATGAAATAACACTTATTTAGAACTTGTTAATAACAATAAAGGCTCTTGCTATACAGTCTTTGCACATGTTTGAAAATAATCTCGTTGAAAGTCTCATACGTGGGATCTTAATAAGAATACATCTATTGCCCTGTATCTGTGTATACTTATTTCTCCACATCAGATGATGACAACTATGATATATTGTGGGACCCAGCTGGATAAGTCTAAACAAAACACTTGTATAATGCAGTATATTAGATGTAAACTGGGGAAGTCTCATCAGAAGTGGTTGCTTCTTAGGGAATCTTTAAGCACAGCTCAGTTCATCCCACTTCATCTCCCCATCAGGATCCCCTCAGAGTGTTAAACACAATCCTCACAAAATTATTCTGGAATAGTTATTTTTATATAATTATTTTGCTCTTAAAGTTCTCAGTATTTATTTTAACATTTTTTTTTTAATGTTTAAAACATGTTTATTTTCAAATAAAAATTCTTTGACTTTTGAAATGTGCAAGTGATTACTTTGAATTACAAATCCAATTTGGTTGTAGGCTGATCAAAGTACAATAGGTTCCACCTGGTGGTGTGGACACGCCCATGAGCAGCACCAAATTCACTCATGGGTGGAGCTAGACATGCCCATTGGACAGAGCAGGGGTACACCCCTTTGGCAAAACAGGACAGGCTCCAATGGTTTTTACTTTCTTCCAGACATGATTTTTTAAAAGTCGGTAAGTATGGGTTATATATATAGTTATATAGCCTACTTCTGGTATTGGCAATTTTTGGCCGATCCCACGCTTTTCATCTCCCCGATTTAGACTAATACCAGCTGGAAGTACTAGGGCTGGGTTGGCATTTAAGGGGGGGGCGGTGTTTTTTATTTATTTATTTTTGAACAAATGCAAGATCCGTGCTGATGATAATGATGATCAGCAAGGGGAGCAAGTGCATCAGACAAGAGATGCATCAGCGCTTGCTTCTTGCTCTAGGACGTAAGAGAGTGAATACACCCTGACTGTACTCTGGCTACGGAACCCCGTCCCCCGTTAGATCCTCCTGTTTGGTCTCTGTAAGCTTAGAGAGGCGCAATGGAGAGATGCCACTCAGTCTACATACGCGTATCCATGTATCATTTCCTTAATTTATTTTGTAAAATAAGTTTGATTTTGTCAAAAAATTATTTCAATACAAGATACATTTTGTAACACATAACTGTGATTTTCTGGTACAAAAGAAACACTTTGTAGTTCAGAATTCCTGCTGTGGCACAAAAGTCATTTTGTAAATCGCAAAAATAATAATGAGCCTCGCAATCAATTTTTATGGCACATGAATATACTTTGAGGCACAAAATTGATTTTGAGGTACAATAATAATTGCTTAACACTTTGAAAAGCAGTATTAAACATTATTTTCCAGCAAAGTATTGCTGCACAAACCCTATTGTATAACAGCAAAATAGATTTTGTGCATCTGGATTCACTTCTGTGTTAGAAAACAAATTTGCAACAAAACGTGATATATTTTGTGGCACAAGAATCACTTCTGTATAATATTATGCATTAGACAAATTGACTGATTGACATATTGTAACACACACTCTACTGTGTGCAAATTGTAATCACTTGTTTATTTTGTAGCTCCTGATAAATAATAATATTTGCACGTTTGCTTTGTTTTAAAGCTTGAACATATTATTATTATTATTATTATTATTATTATTATTATTATGGTCATGATTCCTTACATGATAAACTTACTATATAATGTGTATTGATACAATGTCTAAGGAATTTAGCGATCTATGCTACATTTATGTGGCTTACAGTGCAGTAAAGGGTCACAATTACACAAAGAGTTAATAGAAAACACAAGTGCTCTATGACAGGCCATAGATGAATTCTGCTATGATCATATTGAGCCAATGAAATGTACTTAATCCTCTCCATAACCACATGTGCCTGAAGGGAAGGGCTTAGCATTGTCCCAACTTGTCACTTTGGTAATGACATTTTGCTGAGCTCTTCTCTGTCTATGGTACCGGGCCAATAAACTCGTCACCTCTTTTGCCCTTTTCAAAATATCCTCTTCAAAACTTAACAGGCTCACGGCTCAGTCTGATCGCCGTTTCCTTTTTCCTCTGACCCATTTTATTCCCTGCAATGTCTCCCTGATGTGTCTGACCTTTTACCTCTGTTAAAATACTGTAATTTCCCCTTTCACTGAATTCATTTCATTCACGTCTCACCACATTTTTTTTAAAGGATACATCACTTACTGTCCAGTATCTGCACAGCTATAAAGCCGTGTTTATACATTTATACTGTGCATCTCTGACATTGTCCCCATCTCTATTTCCTCCTTTATGGATTAATATCTGCAAGTCATTCTGTACCGTGACGTGATTCCCACTTCTGTTGCTGTGATCTACAAAACAGTTTATTGATCTGATCAAATTTTGTTTATCAGAGATAAGCAAATTATCCCAAGTTTGCTTTTGCCAAATTAGTCGCATTTTAGAACAATTAATTTTATAGGAATCTTTAAAGATTCTAAACAACTGTTTGTGCCAAAACCAAAACTAAGGGATAATTTTTTTTATTTTTTTTTACCCAAAATTATGTAAGAGGCCACTGCTTCTGAGCATCCTTTCCAGTCCTCCAGTTTGTGTACAATTCACTCATGTCTCTATTCTGCTTCTTCAAATTTTTTAAGGCAAACTTTTCCCTCAAACTCACCATATAATGAAGTGATTTCTTTTTTTAATCATCGCCCTGTATCTTCTATATGCCTCATTACATTCAGATAATTTCCTCTGTAATTGGTTTTGCAATTTTACAAGATTCTTTTCTTCAGCGGTGATCTGAATGATTATACCACACAAATGCTCCACAATAATCAGGTTCCCCTGAGATAAGTGATCGTCCTTGAGCTCTTTCAAGGCTGCCAACCTTCAGGTTGCTGAAGTTGCCATCTGACCTTAATTCAGAGGCTAAGAACTTCATCAGTACAAGCTGGAATGTCAATAAGTCAATACACCATTGGCTGGTCTTGTAGTTTCTTGCCTTGGTGGGAATCTTTGGGGGAAACCCTCGATCCTGCAGTTGATTGCACTTCATTGCTCTCAATTTTTAAGCAGAAAAAGCCATATATACTAGAGATGTTCACTGACCCCCGTGTTTTGGTTTTGGTTTTGGATCTGGATTAACTTTGTGTTTTGGTTTTGGCAAAACTGTTCATGCGTATTTTAGTTTTTTGTTTTTGTTATGGATCTGTAGTTTTTGGAAAAAATGGCGAATGTTAATTTCTGTTTCTGCACTGAACACTGCCACCTCTCCTATTTCTGGGTGAGCTATGGCACAGTACAATGTGACTGCAGATTTTGAAGAATACTGCTGGCCCAATTTTTCTATTTCACCAATGACAATTAGCAATGGACCTCTCCTGTTTGTGTGTGAGCTGTATAAAACAGTAAAATGTGACTGCAAATTTTGAACAACACTGCCAGCCCTCTTATTTCTATTTCAGCAAGGACAATTAGCAATGGAGCAATGGAGCTCTCTTGTTTGTGTGCAAACTATATAACACAGTATAATGTGACAGCAGATTTAGACCAGGACTGTCAGCCCTATTATTTCTATTTCAGCTATGACAATTAGCAATGGAGCTTTCCTGTTTGTGTGTTAGCTATATAACACAGTACAATGTGACTGAAGATTTAGAACAACACTGCCAGCCATATTATTTCTTTTTCAGCAATGACAATTAGCAATGGAGCAATGGAGCTCTCCTGTGTGTGTGAGCTATATAATACAGTAAATTGTGACTGCAGATTTAGAAGAAGACTGCCAGCCATATTATTTCTGTTTCAGCTTGGCTCGGTACTCAGATCTACTAAGTTCGGGTGGGCTTGGTTCTCGGAGAACCGAGCCTGAACAGCTTTAATATATACTAACTAAATAAACTAGATAATGGCAAACCATTGACAATTAGCTAATTTTTTAATCACTTTCAATATATCACAGTGGGTAATAGGGCAACACTTACAACGTTCCTTTCTAGCCGCTGTAATTTTTCCTTGCCATTTCAGCCTGATGAAAGATTGCTACTTGCTTGTGGCCAGGTTGTTAGCTATCAATGCAAATATTATTACTGAAGTACATAATAAAACAGGATAATGCTTTAATGTGTTTGTCCAGGGTTTCCCAAATAGACGGAGACTTAACAGTGCAGGTTTTCCATATCTCCTTGCTGGAGGACAGGTGTCTTCATTACTAACTGACACATTGTAACAGATTCACAGGTGGTACTAATTATCTCACTTGTTACCTGGAAGAGTGGATTGAGGAAATGGTGTATTGGTCAGTCGTCTGCGCTAAAAATAGTTATGACACTGAAGTAGGAGTTAATTAAGATAATTTGGGTTGTTTTTTGTTTAAAGACAAACTCGTTCTGTGTTTATTATATTTCCACAAACTGGTTTTCGGCCCATATAGAAGCCAAAAACACAGCGAATCCAGGTGACCTGTTTTATTCCATGTATAGTACATGTCGTTCAGTCAATGTTAGCTAACCTAAAAGAAAAGACTGACAGTCCATTGTAAAATAATGAGGAATTATTGTCTGCTCTACTTCAACATATCCTTGAGGAGATGACACTTCTTTATTTGAAGACCTGTGTTTGTACAAATCCTGGTTTCTCCCAAATAATGGTCTTGGCGATGAGGAAGTAATTGACTGACCTTCACTGTGAGCATGGAGCTTATATTTCTCTCTCACTCAATTCCATACAGCCACAAGGTAATTAAACCAAGATGTGAGACAATGATAAAATGGAATACCTCACTATCCTTTCAACCGGCCTTGTTAAAAGCATCCGTAAGCACCGCATCGTTAATACAGTGAACCCTACTGACCTTAATATATGACTTGGCCCTTACATCTAAACAGTCACATTGATCATGATTATTTCCCCAGGACATCAAATGTGCAGATTTTCATAAATTGTTATACTCTATTACAATAATCAGTGAACTGATAATCAGACCATAAAATACTTGTACACTCGGGGGTAGGTTTGTTTTTCCTGAATAAAACTTAAGTCAAACCGGTTTTCTGCAGCCCAGGTGCTCGTTAAGGGAGCGATACTTTTAAAAAGCATCTCAGGTGTTCCCAGGAGAGTAGAAGACAGATAGAGGCGAGATGCTGTTATGTTGACACAGTTAGACCTTATGTGTTGTGCTCCACAGGTTGCCATGAAAAGGAAAAGTGTATTACCGGCTTATAGATGCTTTTAGAAACACTGTAACTACTGTTCAGGTCAGGAATTATAAAGGTAAGGCCTTTATATTATGTTTGTTTTTCGTTTCAAAGCTGTTTCTGTGAACACCCCTGTGTTAAAGGTCTGATACCTTCAGAGTTTTGTTGAAAGCATGCATGAGTTTTATTCAACTAATGGATGGAAATGTCATGTTTCCTGAAGCCCAATACTTGGGGCCCTCTAAAATGTCGAAGAGGTCAACATGATACCCCAACTGCTGAAATAAGTGGGCAGCACGGTGGCTAAGCGTTTAGCACTTCTGCCTTACAGCACTGGGGCCATGAGTTAATTGGCTGCAAACAAATTGACCCTAGTCTGTGTGTGTATTTTAGGGAATTTAGACTGTAAGCCCCAACTGATGTGAGTGAATTCTCTGTACAGCGTTGCGGAATTAGTGGTGCTAAATAAATAAATGGTGATGATGATGATGATGATGATTGTACACAAGGAGGTCCAAAGACAAACATGAAAGACAAAGTACTGACTTTGCAAGAACTGGAAAGTCCGTACCACCACTTGCAGGAATAAATAACAGGTGTCCAAGCTAATACTTGACAAAGAATACTCTGGAAGATGACATATAGATAATACTGGTAACATTTAATTTGGCTACCACCCATAAGGTCTGTCTGTAAGAACAGTGGGTGTTTTTTTCGCATCTTTTGTCATTGACAATGCCCATATATCCTACCAGGTTCTTTAAGCATGTGATGGGCTCATTTGCAAAAGGCTAATGTTGGAGACCCTTGCAAGGGCTGGACACAGTGGCTCCATTTGTGAGAATATAGTGAAGACACAGTAGCGAGATCATAGATTTATTATGCCATGCTCCTCCTATACGAATGACTATGATCGGGTCACAATTAGCCTACACAGATAATGCACAGAAAATAACCTACTCATCTAAAGGAATCGATTGGCCATTATACCTCCACAAACATAGATTAGAATTGTGCAGTGGTCGAACGATTTCAAGCAGCAAAGTAAAGCCCCAAATGGCACATTCTGTGGGAAGATTCAATCAATGGTCTCAAGTAAGCTTTCCCCAAGTTTTGTTGCCCCCGTTGATGTAATACATACCAGAAGGTATACTATGAGGGACCGGGATCTTATTCCAAGGCTGAAACACCACCTAGAATCCTTAAAAAGTACTGAACTTGTGTATACCGTAAAGGCCAACCCACGAACTGCTACTTTCGAGAATCCTCCTAGATAGTCTTGAAACCTGTTAAAATGCAACAAAGGGCTACAACAGCTCTCTATGATTCCAGTGAAACGACAATACTTCAATTCCATTAGCAAACAGCCTTAAGTTGAAATGCACAAATCATATTGGTAGAAGGTGTCAATGGCACCTTAGACTATTTCCTCGCTGCTAAAGTCTTGTAGAGATTTTACTGTACATTTGTCAATCAAAACCACCAAGTCCAATAAAGTTTCAAAAAATGGTCACAGTGGTGGGAAAATTAGAAAATTGATTGGCTAATAATATCTTGATAAATGAAGGGCAGCACGGTGGCTAAGTGGTTAGATCTTCTGCCTTACAGAACTGGGGTCATAGTTCAATTCCCATCCATGGCCTTATCTGTGAGGAGTTTGTGTGTTCTCCCCGTGTTTGCGTGGGTTTCCTCCGGGTGCTCCGGTTTCCTCCAACAATCCAAAAACATACTAGTAGGTAAATTGGCTGCTATCAAAATTGACCTTAGTCTGTGTGTGTTAGGGAATTTAGAATGCAAACTCCAATGGGGCAGGGACTGATGTGAGTGAGTTCTCTGTACAGCGCTGCGGAACACACACTCGCACACTAGTGAGTATGGTATGTACAGTATTCTTGTACCTAAAGGATTAACTTAAGCACATGGCCATCAGTCGTACAGTAAGTAGCTTGCAGAGACACAGATAATCAGCATCCATAGATTATAAGGGGCACTGCTAATATGTTATTTTTCAGTGTATTTTTGAATCCTGTCCATTTGTGTATTAACCTCATTTGCACTGCAGTTTAACAATGAAAAAACATATTCTGTAATTTAAATATTTTCCAGAGCCAACCCTTCAAAGCTGTCTACAATTTTATAACACGGTTGAAAATATCTAAGTGTACTTTCTCAAACTTAACCTCTACAACCTCTTCCACTTTAATGATTTTCGTTACCATATCATTTCTCCAATTGCCATTTTAAATAGAGACAGTCTAAACTCCCTTGTTTTTTTCATTCCTCAATATTGTTTGACCTCTGTTTTGATCAAAGCTTTTTTTTTTTGGTCCTTTTTAAGTCTTCCTCTGCTTTCAGCTTCCACTTTCACACTCCTACATGTCATCCTTTGGTACTTCGACTATTGAAGACCAGAGATTTAAATCATAAACCATACAAGCGGGTGGATGAACAATGCACATTTTAAAGTACTTTCATTCCCTTTTGTATTATGTGGCACATAATAGTGGAATAATTATTTCAGCAAAGGTCAGTAATATTTAAACTTCTAATGTGTTTTAAAGTATTAAATTTAGTTCATGGAGTGTTTTGTCCTCAGCTTTCCCCTGCATTATGGATGTGCCAATTCGTGAAAGCATTTTACACCACTGTAGAATTTCTGTTTCTATCATATACAAATTAATTGTTAGATGTCATCTGACATTCTGAAAATTCTGGAAAAAGTCAGCAAAATTAAGTTTTTTGTTCTGTAACCTCAACGTTCCTCAGACCCTTCTGTAACATCTCACCTTTCTTAAAATAATTTTTTATAGTATCCCTGTTATTCAACTCGTGTTTGTACAGCTACTAGAGACTGGCACTTTGAAATAATGTTTTCCATGTCCAGTTTGCAATTTATTGTCATTTATGATTAGCAAAATGAGCAATCCGCAGAGCAAAACATCGTTGAATCTTCACTTAAATTGCACAAGTGCATCTCGATTTTTTGACGGGTGCATAAATTTATGGAGCTAGAAGGCCACATTTAAGGAGGAGCAGCACTTTGCATGGGCAGAGGGGAGCTGAGATAGATGTGGTCACACCCATCGGTGGTACTACCATTGGTGCAGCTGCTGCGGTGCACCGGGGCTCATGGAGATAATGGGGCCCACTGCACAGGAAACTATCGAGCTGTGGGCCCTGATCCCCTTCTGCATCGGGGCCCACAACTCGCTCGTTCAACCTCTGGTCACACCCGAGCATATATTGTTTTTTGGAGCAATTCTATTGAGAAAAAACGCCTTGTCCTATACTTTTAATAGGACCAGTTTTAAGCCTTCATCCTGCACTTTCGTGGAAAAGCACATTTCCAGTGAATTACAAGCAATGTAATAAATGCTTCACACCCACAAAATTTCAAGCAGTAATAAAGACAAACCCCTGGTCCCAAGCAGCCATGATTAATACAGGGGAAAACGCAAACGCATTTGTAGAGAGGGGTTTCCACACCACGCCGCCAATGGGCGTGACCAGCATGCATGGGGGCGTGTCTATAATATTAGACCGTGCTTGGCTGCTCTCCAACTCTCCCTATCCCCATAATATACATGGGCAATGCTGCGTTCACTACTGTTAGGTGCACGCAGCTCTCCCTTTTCAAGCAGAGCCGTGTGAAGCGGGGGCAGGGTCCAGCCACCTCAATTATACAGTGCCCCAGGCTTGGAGGAGGTTCTAGGCACTTGGAACCCCTCCTTGGTTTGTCTATATTATATAAACCAATGATGAGACTAACCTAAACATTTTAGCAGAAGCGTGAAAAGTTTACTATATAAATAGACAAAACTAATAAAGCTAATATTGTAAAATGGATTAATCAGAACCCTAGAATATTTCACTTTTATATTCAATCTACAGTTTTAAGTGTCAGTGATCTTATTATATTCAAACTTTATCTGCTGTTCATCTGTTATGTCAACAGTTTTGAAATGGGTGGCTATAGAGCAACTTGTGTTCATTCAGATCACAAGCATGACTGCAACAGCACAGAATATTTCAGGAGATGTGAGTACTAAAGCAGTGACATGTACACTCATGTGATGAAGGCAGCAGAAAGCCACAGACTGAGAGTTATATAGTGGAAAGAGCAGGGTCTCCAGCAGCACAGAGTATATCAGGAGATGAGTGATGTGTTAGTGAGGACAGGGCTGCATGTGACAGGGGCAAAGACATGATGTGAGGAGGGGAATGGAGGCAGCAGGAGGCCACAGACTGAGAGTTATATAGTGGAAGGAGCAGGGTCCCCCAGCAGCACAGAGTATATCAGGAGATGAGTGATGTGTTAGTGAGGACAGAGCTGCATGTGACAGGGGCAAAGACATGATGTGAGGAGGGGAATGGAGGCAGCAGGAAGCCACAGACTGAGAGTTATATAGTGGAAAGAGCAGGGTCCCCCAGAAGCACAGAGTATATCAGGAGATGAGTGATGTGTTAGTGAGGACAGGGCTGCATGTGACAGGGGCAGTGACATGATGTGAGGAGGGAAATGGAGGCCACAGACTGAGAGTTGTATAGTGGAAGGAGCAGGGTCCCCCAGAAGCACAGAGTATATCAGGAGATGATTGATGTGTTAGTGAGGACAGGGCTGCATGTGACAGGGGCAGTGACATGATGTGAGGAGGGAAATGGAGGTCACAGACTGAGAGTTATATAGTGGAAGGAGCAGGGTCCCCCAGAAGCACAGAGTATATCAGGAGATGAGGGATGTGTTAGTGAGGACAAGGCTGCATGTGACAGGGACAGTGACATGATGTGAGGAGGGGAATGGAGGCAGCAGGAAGCCACAAACAGTGGATGGAGTTGGGTTCTCTGATAATAAGAATGAATCTTCTTTCAAACTAATATAGGAAAAGCCCTGTATATGAAACAACTTGTTTTCATTTCAGAGTATGTATAGAACAAGTAACAGTTTTTTAAGGTTTATTTATTATCATTTAATTACGGTAACTTTAATATGATTTTCATTTATGAGAATAAGCTTTCCTTGTTGTCGGACGACTTATAATAATCACTCACATCCTACTTAAGTGCTCTACATCACCAACAGCTAATGCTCAAAAATAGTCTCTGCATTGTATGTGAAACGGTTTAATAAATAATAACCAATTTCAAATTCAACTCATTTTTTTGTTGCTAAATGACATAACATTGTAATTTTACCAATGACATATGTAGATCAATACAATCATTTTGTAAAAGTATCAAAAAATTCCAGAGAACTTACCCTGTGTATTTAACTAGCGGATCTGGCCTTATACAGTACATATACATAAGCTTTTTTTCCTTAGAGACTTCATATCCCCATTGTAATTATCGGCATGTTAAACCAAATGTCATGTAGAAATAATCAAACAGCGTAAATGATAAGTACTTTATTTGAACCTTGACGGATGTCTTCTCTTACCTGAACTTTCCTAAAAGCTTTTTGTGTTCCAGGAGTGAACTGCGCTCCGCAAGTCTTTTATTAAGACCACGTAGGGACTTTTAGTTTGGTTGCTGAATGCATCATGTCCTGCCAGATTGCATTAGTCACGTTGCATTATGTTTCTTTGTGTATCATACCATGATGACAAGCCAGAGTTGTTTAATACATCTAAAGCAACGAGTTTCTGATTTTACATTATACGAAGATCTGCTGCAAATAGTACAGATATATTTCTATAAGAGACAATTTAACAGCCAACATTTAGTGGGAAGGTCATGTGAGCCATAGAAAAGATGAAGGAAATGTTTTGTTAAATTTCAGTTGCTTATATTTAAAATATTAGTGTGCAATACTATTGTATTTATCAGTATTTATATTTTTGCACATTGTTGACTTGCATCCTCTTACACTTGGAGAGTAGTATTGTAAAGTTGTTTTGCAAGATATATATTGTGAGAAAGTACAGCATTCACAGGAAGGCGACACAGGTATGCTGAACCATTTAACTGTTTATTGCCAGTTGTCAGGATGGTAAAACAGTTCCAACGCTGGTTCAGCAATCATATCAGGTAGAATACACAAAAATCCCCACCACCTACATCTGGCTAGACATTACTTCCCTGTCTGGAAGCCGGCCACTTACTGGCATCAGTGGTCCCACCCGCACATACGGACAGTGTCTTTATCCTCCACCCCAAGCACTACAAACAAATCACAGCAAACCAATCACACCCATGTGGAACACCTGTGTGCGTGTGCGTGTGTGTGTGTGTGTGTGTGTGTGTGTGTGTGTGTGTGTGTGCTAAAAGAGGATCCCAGGGAACCTTAAACCCTGTTTAGGGGAACTGTGGCAAAGAGGCATATTTTCCAGAAAATATATATATATATATATATATATATATATATATATATATATATATATATAAACATTAAGCACTAAATCAGTGATTTCTTTATTCAAGTCTTTCAGTCCTCCTAACTTTCTTGTCCTGGCTCTCTCCCCTAGTTAGTACCACCCTTTATGTGTCTCCCCCTTCCCTTTAGGTTGTTAGCGCTCATGAGCAGGGCCCTCTTTCCTTGTGTGCTTCTTCTACTGTTCCTTCACCCTCTGTACCTCTTGGCCTGCTTTGCTAGCCCTGTTTTCCCTGTTTTATTAATCTTTGGCCTTCTTCTTACTGATTTCTACCATCCCTTTCACTGTCTGTCAGATATAATCTGATTTGCTTTACCCTGTCACCTGTGTTTGTATATATTTG
This sequence comes from Mixophyes fleayi, assembly GCF_038048845.1. Lineage (NCBI taxonomy): Eukaryota > Metazoa > Chordata > Amphibia > Anura > Limnodynastidae > Mixophyes > Mixophyes fleayi. The sequence continues at coordinate 7,529,995 of NC_134410.1, forward strand.
TGTATCATGTTGTGTATTGGTTCTGTTTTCTGTATATGTAATGTACGGCGCTGCGGACCCTTTGTGGCACCTTATAAGTCAAAGATAATAATAATAAAAATACATTTACTTGTACTACCATGGCATTGTTGGCTGTTTAATCATTGTAAAGGGGGCAGCCATCCTCTAAGTACTATGTAAGACTGTGCCACACTGGTTCATTCAACTTTGAGAAAGTTCAGAATCGTGATATCGAAATATTTCTACAAGCCAAACCCAGAACAAACTATTACCCTAACAGTCTAGTGACAAAATCAGGCTCAGCATTATTCATCACAAAGTGTGGAAAATAAACTTGATAATAAGTTTGCTGGTGGCCACCGCCGGGTAAAATCTCTAATTGAATTCCTGGGGTCATTATTATCTAATTGCTGAGTATAAGACAAGACTTATGGATATATTTAATAAACTGCTGGTTTGAAAAAGTGGAGATGTTGCCTAGAGCAACCAATCAGATTCTAGCTGTCATGTTGTAGAATGTACTAAGTAGATGATAACTAGAATCTGATTGGTTGCTATAGGCAACATCTCCACTTTTTTAAACCTGCAGATTAGTAAATATACCCCTAAGTCTAGTCTCACTGAATTTCACCTTAAGAAGATCATTAGACATAATTAATACAGACTGTGATCGTGTTGGATATGTGGATACATTTTAAAAATTGAAATATAATCACTGGGACTTTGATCACTACACCCCGATTACCGGTACCCTTATTATGTACAGATGTTTGGTGTAGAGTCACTCAAGCAACTTCTTGGTTTCTGAATTTGACAATTACTATTCCAGAGTTGCTGTGATGATATTACTGTTATTATAAGAATGTTGTTCTTTTATCTAAGAATATTATTTATTTGCGGTATACTGTATGTAAATTCATTGTTAATAAAGTATGTTTATCAAGATCCGTACAGTAGGAGTATTATTTAGACATAGTTGAGTGAATCCTCTTTAACTGATGGCTCAGTATGGTGCTGTGCTTTCTTTTGTTTTCTATTACAATTAATAATCGTAAATGTTGCAATTGGAACTACAGTTTGCGTTAATTTGCCATGGCAGTGGCCCCCGCTAATAAGGCATAAATCCCTTAGACTCCTGCCCATTACACCTAAAATAAATAAACACAGGTGCAAGCTAGGTGGCGCTAGTGTGCCAGCGGTTCATACCGTGTTATTCCGTATCCTCCTCAACATGTGACCGCACCCATGTGGAGCGCTGCATGAAGCTGTGTGTCTTCTTGTAGGCAGGAGAGCGGAGAGAGGCCCAGACCAAAGACCAGTTGGGGACGGTAGGTTTGTACCCAGGGTTCGGTAGGACAGGAGCTCAGGAGAGTCCAATGCTTCTAAAAGTGTGCTTCAGTGGCCAATTGGAGACAGGAGGGTGTCCTGACCTTATTTAGCTGGAACCTCGCTGAGTGAATCTCTGAAAATGGACGTCAGCAGGGCAAGGACTGTAGAAAAATCTTCTTCTTGATCCGTCATAATCTAAATGGAAATTTACATTTTCTTTTAGAAACCCCTTGTACCCCACCTGTGGTAGTCATATTAATGACTACCACTATTACGACTTTGGTAAAACCTACAAAAAAAAAATTAAATTTAAAGAATGCCTACAAAGCTAAAATAATGACTTACAATAAAATTGCCAAGGATGTCCACTCACATTTTTATTGTAAGTCATTATTTTAGCTTTGTAGGCATTCTTTAAATCATAATTGTTTTGTAGGTTTAACCGATGTCTGAATTTCCAACATCGGAAAATGGTACCCAACCCGTACCACACAACTGGTATGATTAGCTGACAGTGAAGGTGAGTCCTGGCTAAATCTGGCTTTGATCATTTAACTGTGGTCATGGTAAGTGGGTGGGTTGATTTTTTTGGGGGGAAGTTTGGGGTTTAACTTTGTTTTTCTGATATTTACTACAACAGATGAAGCAAGTAGAAAAGAAAGATTTATTTCCCATTTGGACAGCACAAAATAAAAAAGCCTGGTGATCCTGCAAACTTGTAACCATAGCTAACCTGAAAATGTAGTCTGCCAATAGCCGTGATTACCCAGCGGTTGTGATCATTGGCTGACCATGTAATCTGTTCACACAGTCTGAGCCAGTGGTGGAAGGGAAATGGGGGTTATACGGGGTATGTCATACTGCTACTTCTCCTACTGCCTTCATTGCAACACTATTACATTCCAGTCACTTGCAATATATATATACATACACACAATGGTGGAAGTGGGGGGTATACGGGGTACGTCTTACCGCTACTTCTCCTACTGCCTTCATTGTAACACTATCACATTCCAGTCACTTACATTATATATATGTATACAGTGGTGGAAGTGGGAGGTATACTGGGGTATGTCATACCGACACTTCTCCTACTGGCTTTATTGTAAAGATATCACATTCCAGTCACTTACATATTCCATAATGCCACCTCTAAATTTCCACGTCGACCACTGGAAAACCAATTGACAATATTCGAACACTATGGCCACCAATTAATTCAAATATGTTAAAAAAGCATATTATCTACATGCAAATTATCATCATCAGCTATTTATATAGCACCACTGCTTCTGCAGTGATGTACAGAGAACTCACTGACATCAGTACCTGCCCCATTGGAGCTTACAGTCTAAATTCCCTAACACACCGAGATAGAGACTAGGGTCAATTTGATAGCAGCCAATTAACCTACCAATATGTTTTTGAAGCGTGGGAGGAAACCAGAACACCTGGAGGAAGCCCACACAAACACGGGGAGAACATACAAACTCCACACAGATAAGGCCATGATCGGGAATCGAACTCATGATCCCAGTGCTGTGAGGCAGAAGTGCTAACCACTGAGCCACCGTGCAGTCCCTACTAGCGTCATGATATCTATTGTCCTAATTATATTTAGGTTTATTTTCTAAAATAATTTGTTCTCACAACAGAATATTTTAATTTCCCCAGCAAAAGACAATGGGTAAAGGGTTACATTTCAGCTGTAATGTAAACCGGTAAAGGTGGATTGCATTAAATGAATGTCATTTTGTATGCTATGCAAAATGCTAAGGAAAAGTACCGTCTCCATCATATAATGATCTCTTTTAGAAAATAAGAATTCTAATGACTTAAGGCATCTTTATGTATAAATATAAACACATATGCAGACGTTATTCACATTGCCATTAAAAGCAATTTGCTTGAATGCTTGAGACAAAGTGATATATGCTAATGTGTTTTTGTAAAAAAAAAAATGACATTGTTATTCTCCATGTAGAAAGACAAAATAGAAAGCGGGGATTCAATAGCAGAAAATAAATAATTGGCCATTTAGTCTAGCCGTTTTACATCTGTACAAGAAGAATAGGTATATTTCATCATCAATATTAATTTCTCTACTCCAGTAAAAAAATATTAGTGTATTAGTTTGCATGGCATCTGTTATATTTATCAGTTACAATTCATGTTACTTTGCAATTCTTGATTTACACATAAACACATGGAATTACCTGCCTATGAATGCGTACAGACAAGTGTCCAATCTGCATTGCCCCGTGCTTAATTGCAGCTCTAATGAAACTTTAAAAGGGATGACTGATTAGTTTCACAGGGGCTGTTTTCGTTCTCACTGTGAATGCAGAGTGAGTGGTTAATGGAGAATAGGTGGAAGCTGCACTTATGTTCCTTCAAGTATTCATCTTGCTTTGCTCCCACCGGCTGTGTGGACCGGTGGAAATCGGCATCCTGATGCTCGGAATACCGACGACCACAATAAAAAACATGATTGATGACAGTATACACTTACCTTCACAGCGACGGCGTGGATTTCCGAAAACTTGGATTTCAGAAAACTCTGCTATCTGACGCGTGGTAGTTCCAGAAATGCTGCGTGCTGGATTGTGACATCGCCTAACACATTTAAAGAGCTACATTAATTATACCGTTAGGGTTAGGGTTACGATACTTACTTGACGTCACAATCCAGTGCCGACATGCAGCTTCTTCGGAATTACCACATGTCGCTCTTTAACAAATCTTTTTTTTATTTGTTGTAGGAATACTGGTGGTTGGTATCTCGAGCACCGGGATGCCGTACCCCACCTTTGTGGACGGTCCTTTTGATCCTTATAGGGATCCCAGATCCTTTTTTAAATTTCTGTTTCAGTTGTATTCTGCTGAGGGTAACTCAAGCGGAAAGGCAAAGTGGTCTGAATGCTCACGTGCACGCGCCCAATGACAGTTGGTTGCACCTTTTTCGCTACCCCTCTGTAGCCAGCTTTAAGGAATCAATTGCTAACGATTGCGGGTAGACATACATACAGGTTATTAGAGTTATTTTATCGCTTACCAAAACAAATTGTGCACTGCGATTTGTGTGGTTCCAACTCATAATGCGATTTCATAGCAAAAGCAAAAGAATATAGTTCAATAATAAGTACCGCTGATAAATACGCCGCGCTGTGCTGGATCCAGCAACATTTGGTTTTACAGTAAATACAATACAGATGACTTGGCATGTTTCCATAGGTTCAGGCTCCAGGACAGTCCAGTATAATGTAGTTCATAGGTCAATTCAAACAACGCCCTCCAAGGGTGGGGGTCAGCTCTCAAATCAGATGCATACTAATCTTCCCGCCGAAAGCTAGTTCAAACTGGTCTATTTACATTACACAGACAATACCATTCTGATCACTATTTCCCTATATTCCATAACTATCATACATGAGGTGTGATCTCATAGTCGATGGAACCGGATCACTAAGGGTAAATATTGGATTAGAATGACACCAAACATGATATGTTTCCTGTAATCTGAACCTTAGATCTCACTAAAGTGCATATAACATTATAATATTTAACTATAAACTCAATAACATCTGTTCATAAACGACTGTGGGTTGGAACAATTATACAAATGAACTATGTACAAGTGAATGTGTAAGTGTATGCGCGCGTTATTTATCATGCGATTGCATCATAACACATGGCGTACTGATCGCAATCGCACGGTAAACCAATATTAATCAATATACTTTCTGTCATCCAATTTTTTGACTTTGACAAGGTCTTTTCATTTTACCTGATCACCAAATGACTAGCGTCGTTTGCCAATTTGCATAGCTGACATTGTTTCTACGTGTTGGTTCAATGACCCCCGCAGAATACAATCTGTTATTGATCACACAGCCATCAAACAGTCATCACGGGATTTTGCAGTTAATGTAATCTTATCAGCCCTAGCCACACAAGAAGCAATGTTTGGCTGCTATGGTGCAAAAAAATATATAATAATGTTGTTAACGGAATCCATCAGCATCTGATAAGCAGAATTTTTTTTAATTTTTAGAATTCTCCAGTTTTTATCCGGTTTGGTTTTCCTGAATCATCTTCCACACAAAATCCCAGGAAGCTCGCTCATAGGTGAGTATTCAGAAAGTGCAACTGCTGAAAATAAAAAAGTTGAAAAAGACTTAAAAAATCAAATCCTATTAAAAGAAGCTTAAAATGACACATTGAGCAAATCTGCATCATAAATTCATCTTAAAAATGTTTTGAAATGACTGTTCCTACTTGAAGCAGAAAAAAAAAGATTGGCAAATGAATTTGGCAAAATGAGACCTATTGGCCCAGTGGGACATATAGTTCAGACTACTAACCATCAATGAGTCACCGTTTGCTGCAAGTTTATGTAGCTAAAATCGTCACATTTTAGCCGGCCAATTAAATACAGCTGAGACTTCACTAAAGGTTAGAAGTGAAGATTGATTGACTATTATGTGGTCACATTCCAGAAAACATATTTATAACACTTACCCGCGGTTCAGCTAGTGGAAGGCTACAAACATTTATTCACAAGTCTTATGTTAATGATTTAAAGCATATGCATTACCAACTGGGGTTATAGGAAGCCCCAAAAATTCAGGTCAGCACTGTTCAGACGGATTTTGACTCAAACTTCGCGAATCATGGAATTTTTTTTAATTTTATTCTGGTTCCCAATTGCAATTAGCTTAGATTCGCAGGGTTCCAATTCTGGTCAGCCATTTACAATCTCCTTGAAGCCATGTTTAGGGCTCTATTTATTAATATGCGATGAGCCATTAAAGTGGAGAAAATAGCAGTTTTCTCTGTAAAACGGGCATCGGGAGATATAGGAAGGGCTTATGGCAGTAGAAATCAAAGGTTTCTCCTGCAATAACCTATTTAATGTTTCTAAACACAGTCTCCATAGAGTAATATGGGGTCTGGCAAATCCTACAATGTATAAAGCTTTGGAGAGCTCTGCTTTTCACAGCAATGTGACGTCATCTCAGAATGGCGTTACAGCCTTTTCGGATTCGCTGGAAGTGCTTTGAGCATGCACATAGCGCTTCCCCCTTTCACCTGTACCACTAGGCTGCCGGTAACTAGCTAACGGGAGGGACGGTTTCGCCGGAGCTCCCAAAACAGTCCCGGCGTGGTCTATTTCAGTGGGGCTTAAATATGCATCATTGCGATTTGCAGCAATGCATACTGATTGATACTGTAACATAGTAACATAGGTGATGAGGTTGAAAAAAGACACCAGTCCATCAAGTTCAACCTATTTTGGATCTCCTGCGATCCTGCACTTATATTTGAAATTGGCCCAGAGTGAGCAACCGCCAATCTGTTTCAATTGTGAAAATTCCCCCAGACCCAATATTGTTTACCCTATATCCACTACTATCCTTCATTTTAATTAACAGTCATATCCCTGGATACACTTTTCCGCAAAAAATTTGTCTAACCCTTTTTTAAACATATCTATTGAATCTGCCATCACAACCTTCCCTGGCAGTGAATTCCATATCTTGACTGCCCTTACTGTAAAGAACCCCTTCCTTTGCTGGTTGTGAAACTTCCTCTCCTCTAACCTTAGGGGATGACCACGTGTCCTGTGTACAGTCCTTGTGGTAAAAAGTTCCCATGAAAGATCTCTGTATTGAGCCTTAATGTATTTGTACATAGTAATCATATCTCCCCTTAGACGCCTCTTTTCTAAAGTAAACATGCCTAAACTGGCTAACCTTTCCTCATAACTTAATGACTCCATACCCTTTATCAATTTTGTCGCCCTTCTCTGAACCCTTTCTAGTTACAAATTATCTTTCTTATTTTTAAAATTTACATCTGTTAGTCGTCTTTCCCTTTCAGTTAATCTTTATGGCGAAATCACATTTATACAAGTTTATTTACCTTTGTAACACAGTTAACCAGACAAATCATTATTTTGTGGTTTCAATACAACAATGTTGTTTTATTTGGGGTGACAGGTTAGCTTGATCATATTTTATAAAACATTTTATTCTGAAATCCGCAGAAACATTGCAATAGCTGGAGAGAGGTTTGCAGCAAATAAACCAGATAAGTTTAAAGACTGAGACACATTTCAAATAAAACATACATTGCATTTAACTACACTGTAAAATCTGCTGTGAGCAGCAGAAGACATCACTGATACAGACTTCACAATATGATTTCATACATGAATAGGAGACAATACAGTCAGTGATACACTGTGATGCCTGGAATGTGATCTGTAGATGGGATCCATGGGGATTGTAACATCCCTTCATGTAGAAGACTTTACAATATGTCTGTAGGATAATGCATTCAACTTACTGAAATATATGTGTCCCAAGACGTCCAATGTGAATCAATCCGTAAAATGTATATTTTATGAGCAAAGTGTCTGGTCTGTATTTCTACTAAAACACAGCTTAGCAATGTGAAAATTATCTATCTATCTATCTATCTATCTATCTAATATCTATCTATCTATCTAATATCTATCTATCTATCTATCTATCTATCTATCTATCTATCTAATATCTATCTATCTATCTATCTATCTATCTATCTAATATCTATCTATCTATCTATCTATCTATCTATCTCATATCTATCTATCTATCTATCTATCTATCTATCTATCTATCTGTCTATCTCATATCTATCTATCTATCTATCATCTATCTATCTATCTATCTATCTATCTATCTATCTATCTATCTATCTATCTCATATCTATCTATCTATCTGTCTATCTCATATCTATCTATCTGTCTATCTCATATCTATCTATCTATCTATCTATCTATCTATCTATCTATCTATCTGTATGTCTCATATCTTTCTATCTATCTATCTGTCTATCTCATATCTATCTATCTCATATCTATCTATCTATCTATCTATCTATCTATCTATCTATCTAATATCTATCTATCTGTCTATCTCATATCTATCTATCTATCTGTCTATCTCATATCTATCTATCTATCTATCTATCTATATATCTCATATCTATCTATCTATCTCATATATATCTACTCATAACTAACTATCGATCTATCTTAGTCAAAGGAATATAAGGAACATATGTATATGTAGTTTAAATTGTGCTGCCCAAGCTTTTGTGTTACTAGTTTGTGTAGCTGGTGAAAGCAGTCACATGTCTTTACATTGTAATCTTATTATCAAGATTAACGATCATAGTGCATACTACTTAGATGAATCTCAAAAACAATGAAAAACTCCCACCAACAGCAGATTGTCTATATTAGATATTCATTTTTGCTTACTCACTGAAACACACTTTATACTTTGGACCCTTATGAAATTATTAGTAAACACAATAAAGCTCACTTGCAGCACCGGTGCATTACTTCTGGATGTCCCCAGGCTCATTTGTTACATAAAACATCCAGAACATCTCCACAAATGTATTAGAATATACAGAAAGCCCCGTTCCCCAAGTTCACTTGATCTCTGTCAAGGTCATATATGAACCATTGAGTTCGCATGGGAAATGCCTGTATCCCGGGCTACTGCCAAAAATGTCCCTATTATAATTTTCCACAGGGCTCTGTAATATGTTCTTGCACATATCTGAGCTCAAATTCACTTGTAAGGAAAGTAAAACTCAATCAGGAATATTATGTAGCACATGCTTATATGCAACCTTTGTAAGGACACGGATTGATCTCTTCCTGGAATACTGTAAAAGTTTTGAAGATGAAATATCGTCCCCACAGCACGTTGAACAAAACTCTCTGTTGCAAAGAAATTCACAGAATTACAAATTGCCTTTTCTGCACTTGGCTGAAGCCTCTATTCCCTGGCTTAATACTGTCCTCTTTGCATGGCTGCCATCCCATCCTTTTAATACCAGACCTAACAAGGGGGAATTAGGCTCCATCCTTTACATCCACAGCTTTTAATACATTTTCTAGCTCAATTTTTTTGTGAACCAGATACAGGAAAAAAAGCAAAAAAACCAAGAACAAATAGGGAACAGTACGAAATATAGGGTGTTACTGCTTCCATAAAAGCAGAGTATTATTTTACCATCACATTTCTTGTACTCAGACACATTCTGAAACCTCTTAGTGCAGCTCTAATCCTCCGTACTGTCGCTCATGTCTCTGAAATTACTACCTTCCTAAGATGAGTCACACCGAGGACCGTTTGCTGCTCACAGAACCCTGTTTCACTCTGTTCTATATATGAACGTTGATTTGTCCTTGAGCAATATTCTTAAGAGTGAAATTACATCAAAAGCAGATTTGAGCAAAAAAAAAAAATATTGTATGACTCTAGTGTCACCAGAAAATAGTGATTGAAGGCTGTTCAATAAAGTTTATTTCTCTCCCCCCCAGAGGTAGGTTATGTGTAGGCAGGGTAAGAGGTGGATTGTAATAAGGACGGTTGGGGCTACAGCTCTTGGGCTATACCGCAGATGAGTAATATTTTTAAAACTGTCCTTTGAAATAGTCGTCTCATTTGATTGCAAAATTTTACGCGTTTCACCCGTGGAATTTGGCCTGAAGTACTCTCAGTCCTGCTGCAACGACACCACACAGCAGAATTAATTAACCATTGTCAAACCAGCGTTTGAGGTGAGAAGGCAATGACGCTCTGTAGGCAAGAAGATAAGGTGAATGTTCACAGCAGCACAGACTATTTCAGGAAACAAATGTGCCGATCTTGTGAATCTGCCTCTGGTGTGATTTTATTGTTGAGAACTGGGCTTCAGGTAACTTCGACATATTGTGTTAAGTAGAAGAAGGATCAGCGTCTCCAAACAGCACAAAATAGTGACGTGAGGCTGTCTCAAACAGATGCCTGTAGATCAGCGATGGGCAACTCGATACACTTCAGGGATCGCATTGACGGCCTTCGAACCTTCAAAATGGCTGCACATCACCCTTAATCTCAGCAATAATGTAAAACAAAACATTTATTCAAAGAAAGAGGCACCTACCTGTAATAACATATCTTAAACAAGTGTTACAAGTTACAATAACGCAGGAGGGTTTGGGGGCCACCGTTGAATGCTCAGTTTGCCATATGTGGCCCTAGGGCCACTGGTTTCTTGACATTTCTGTAGATCGTGGTGAACAACTCACCTCTATATAAATCAAAGATCATACATACAACTTGTTTAAAATGCTTCTGTAGGCTGACAAGTGTTCATAGATAGCCAAATAACTATTAACATATCGCCATTAACTGCATAATGGTGAAGCTAAAAGGTGTCAAAGCAACTTTAAATAAGTAGAATTGTTGTTTATTCTAGTATTAATTAGCAGTAATTATGTCAAGTTATACATTTTCCATAGTAGCAACAATGCGTTTGCAAATGACGCTACTTTCTAATCAAATCAATCTTGCATGTGCTGTTAATCTGTGATTGATCAATACACAACGTATGTTATAATGGATGAGAACATGTTGGAATCCATTAGAATTATGGTTGTTGGTTTAGCAGAAGGGTTATAATTCAGCTATAATTGTTCGGTTTAACATCTGACACTCAGTTTAAAAGGGAGAAATCATATAAATAATTGTCTCAGTAAAATATAGTTAAGCAGATTGTTTACATAGATAATATGAAACACAATAAATGCATAATGACGTCTCATTGATTGATTCGCCACATTGACGAGCTGTACCGCAAATGAGGTTTTGTAAATAATAGAGGGAGACATGAAAAACTCTTTGCATCTTACAACGTGGCACTAGATACAGGCAAATGGTTATTGTGATCTGTAATAGATGGTGTCAATTAGATTATTGGTGAAAAACCTGCAATACACAACAGAATCAAATATCTTCATATCCCGGGGTACAGTGATGTAAATAGTGAGTAGCAGGGAGAAAAATTTACTGGAAAAATGTAATTCCTGAAAGAGCCAGCTGGAGTTTTGTAAGTCAAAATCAAATGAACTTAAACAGAATTCTAGTCAGAATAACCAGCAATTTAATGAATGAAGAGAGTTGTCTGCAATTTGATATATATTCAATCCCTATAAGAAATAATCTAATTGTATAGCACATTTCTATTCTACACAGGCTGTGGAAAAAGAGTAATTTCTGACAATTACTGACTATACAGCGCTGCGGAATAATAAATGGTGATGATGATGATGATGATGATGACTATTAGACACTAGAAAGTATGGAACAGCAAAACTAAACTGTTTTAAAAATAAATGAATAAATTAAACAGGTTCAGAGACATTGTTTTGCATTGCATATCAGCTGTGGTACTACAAGTGCTAGCATGCCCAAGTGCTCAATGGCGGCCCGGGCATACTGGGAATTGTAGTGCACCACCGACCAGTTAATTAAATCTATTTTTTTTTTTACAATTAAATCACACCTAATGCTCTAGGGGTGTGGGAATGACTGTGCTGGTTGTACCTAGTAACAGAGGATGAAGACAGGGGGGGGCGCTAGGAAACCCAGGCCAATGCTGACTGGCATAGGGCTGGTACTTTTCAGGGGAACCCCACATTTCATCCTTATCAGTTATTTATATAGCGCCACTAATTCTGCAGCGCTGTACAGAGAACTCATTCACATCAGTCCCTGCCCCATTGGAGCTTACAGTTTAAATTCCCTAACATACACACACAGACAGAGAGAGACTAAGGTCAATTTTGATAGCAGCCAATTACCCTACTAGTATGTTTTTGGAGTGTGGGAGGAAACCGAAGCACCAGGAGGAAACCCACGCAAACACGGGGAGAACATACAAACTCCACACAGATAAGGCCATGGTTGGGATTTGAACTCATGACCCCAGTGCTGTGAGGCAGAAGTGCTAACCACTGAGCCACTGTGCTGCCCAACGCATTGTGTCAATCAGAGAAGCCGGGTAGGACTCTCTCCATAACTCTCTCTGCCGAACGGACCTGCACATAGTGTGCAGCCGCCGGCAGCAAGCCCCTGCTAGGGGGGGCGATCGGGGCCCTGGATCCGCCACTGACTGTACATTGACTATGGGCATACGCTCAGTCCCCTCCCCGTTCCACCCCTAAACTGTAGCCTGTTGTAAGTGTCCTTTGTGCTGAAAACTGCTGTGTTCTGTGGCGTATGGCCTGGTTCTGGGTATGCACAGAATAATTGTGCACATTATACGCAATGAATCACCAGTTGCGCTCCTTAATGTATCAGGCCCTATATGGCCTGGACACGAGCATTATCAAATCTGTGTAGCGGTCTGCATCTGTTTGTGTTTGCATGAATACGTCCTTAATGTGCCTCAGTGGTCATGAGTTCAATTCCCGACCATGGCCTTATCTGTGAGGAGTTTGTATGTTCTCCCCGTGTTTGCGTGGGTTTCCTCTGGGTGCTCTGGTTTCTTCCCACATTCCAAAAAACATACTGGTAGGTAAATTGGCTGCTAACAAATTGACCCTAGTCTGTGTGTGTCTATATTAGGAAATTTAGACTGTAAGCTCCAATGGGCCAGGGACTGATGTGAGTGAGTTCTCCGTACAGCGCTGTAAAATTAGTGGCGCTATATAAATAAATGGTGATGATGATGATGATGAATGTCCTTGGCCTAAGTTAGAACACCACTTCCCTCCCTAAGCGGGTGCAAGTGCCAGAATCATACAATTCTGCATAAGAACATATGCGAGCTGACCCTTTTCTGAGCGCGTGCAGTGATATCACACAAGGCACGCTACGTAAACTGGCGCAGTGCTCGCTCTGCATCAGCCTATAGTACAGCATAGTAATTACCGATGCGCTGACTGCACTGCGGGGCTGATTGTAAAATCCATCAGACATACGTAGAAACATATCTATACTTAAATAGTAACTTTTCCTCTGGAAAAACGATGGCCTACATTCGAAGCAGACCTATCATTTATTTAAACTAAAATACCTTCATATTGTATCTGAGCAGCCCGTACCTGGCATCTGTTCAGATGATTTAACTCTGTACATCGCCAGTTTTTGTTCCTCGCTGCCTCCTCCTTGTGATTGAATTTTTTATGTACTACATCAAAGCTCCTATTTCGCACAGCTCTGAGAAATGATTTTAAAACATGAATGTGATACTTGATTCCAAAGAGCAATGTAGATTGATCAGCGAACGATTACACGGAATCTTTTTTTTTTTTTTTTTACCTTGAATAAAAGTAAAAAGGCATATTTTCACAGCAATATAGAACTGATCTTTTTTGGACTTTTTATCTGATTATCTAAATTCAAGTTATCATTCTGTGTTTTCTCAGCCTGTGAGAGGTCTTTAGTTTGGACAATGCGGTTTAACGAGACCATTCCGACGTTCTAAGACCCTAAGTTTTATATAGGTTGGCTACCGCTGTGCTTTGTGTAAGGCCGTGTCCATTCTGTTTTCTCTTTATCGCTCGTGAATTGAATGTTGTAACTCCCTGAAAGATTTCATTGTGCTCTCCCTGGGTTCAGCACGTAATTGTCCAATGCTTTTTGCTATACAATGGACATTTTTAGCCGGTGACTTGTAGTCAACGTACTTATAAAAAAAAACACTCTCTCTTCTATTTGTTGTTCAAAGGAGTGACACGGCCGCTCCTCTGAAACTTCAGAGAATTCTCTACTCTAACAAAAAAAAAGTCTTGTTGTATCTTTTATGCTGTATATCTTCACAAGTGATGTCATCCTGATATTCCCGACGCCGTTCAATGTCCCTCCCAGCTTTTTCTGTGAACAAAGAGCACAGCTGAGCAAATATTGACCAGAGATTTCCAAGACTATCTAATAAAGCATTTATCTCTTCCTGGAGTTTTATTATGCATTGTTAACATATGCAGCAGGATCAACATACATTACAGATTACCCTTTTCTTGTAAAGACACCACCTGAAGGCTTTTTTTTTCTCTGTTATTATCCCTATACTTGCTACAACACTGTATGTTTTTTCCCTCAATGTTGTTGCTACTAATGCTTTAATTTGCGATGTTGTTTTGATTCTGTAAATTAATATACAAAGAACTGCTTCAAACTACTACGCTGTAAGAACGTCGTTTTCATCTGTAAGGCTTGTCTGGTTGAGAAAGGCAAAGTGATACTTGATAATGAGGAGCGTTTACTGCTAATTTCCTATTCAAATGCAGGTTGAGTGCATAAGAATCACTAACATAATATACTATAATATAGACAACGGTGTAACATAGGACACGAATACGCCTGCAGTTGCATATTTTTAAAACAATTACACAAGGGTAAAGTTGGCTAAATTTCACTCATGTGTGCGATCCACACATATCGCATGTGGTTTGTCAGCCCCAAACCAACGGATTAGAGGCTGAAAACGTAAACCATACGCCATATGGGGTTTGCCAGCACCTGAACCGCATGTCGGTCAAACCCAACTGCTCATGGCTTAGGCTAAAGCCTTTTTATTCAGAATGGCCGGATAGCTCAAAACGCATGTGATTCAGCCATTCAGAAAATAAAACAAGACATTTGAGACATATTAATGAGTGCAATCATTATTGAGTAAGGGGGTAAAATTAATTATTATTTAGCGTATGAGGGCAAAATTAATTTCTGAATATATAAAGGAAGTAATATTATTTTATGAATATATAAAGGCGCCAAAACATTTTTTGATGAATAAACGAAGGGGGCTATATCGATACATAATTGTTTTTTGCAAACTGCCCACTGTTAAATTGCATGGTCTCTATACACGGCATTTGAAAAAAATCAGGATGGCGGTTTTAAATCGTGTGGTTTCAAAATATTTAGTTTTACAAACGGTTTTGCCTTTAGTAAATGGCGCAAATAGTAAACCGCACGAAAAATCTCCAACAAATGTGCGGTTTTGAAAAACAGCAATAAATTTGCCCCAATTGTTTCTATGGTTTGTCTGTAAATTGTTACATGATCACAAACTGTTAATAATAGTGTTTTAGGACTTTGTATGGTATCGTGTTTTGTGCAGTGTACAAGGTTTTGTTATTCGCCTATTTATAAACACTAGATAGAATTGAACAAAAAAGATCTGGGTGAACCTGTTCAACGCTCACTGATCTCAGGAAAATAGACAACAGAACTGTCATTTATGGATTCTGAATACAGGTCTATGGGGCATATTCAATTGTCGGCGGAAACACCGAAAATCTCCCGGCGCGCGCACTATTGCCATTATTACAGTAATAGTGCGCGTAAAAACCATTATTACGGTAGTTTTCTCGCAGGATTTCAGCTCGCAGATCCCTGAGCCGCGAGCTGAAATCCAGCTTACTATTACCGTAACAACGGTAGTAGTTTTAACGCAGCGGGAAATCGGAAGAATTGAATATGTCCCTATAAACGCTACCCGTCACAAGTCTCGCTCAAGGAGACGAAAGGACCAGCCAATGCAATCATTTGGCCGGTGACACTGTCGTGGAACTTTGGTGCCACAGATGAAGCTGAGGACTGGTCCCCATTTTCAAGGCTCATTTCTTTACAAGGATTTACTAGGGATCAGCTTAAGGATGTTGCACTAGAAAATGCATGTAAATCTGTTGTTGAAAATAATGGTGTACTGAAAGATGCCAGGGCGGCATAATGTGTACTTTCTTTTTTGTTAAGGTGGATTTATTGTATAGGGTGGTTCAAAAGAAAAATGTTGATCATTTGTTGATAAGGTTTTATTGGCTGAAAAAGTGTACTGCCTGTCCTACCACGTATGTCAAAAAAACATATCCAAAACCTGATTACAGGGCCCTCTTGATTTCTGTTCCAGTGGTTCAAGCCCCCTTTGAATGATTAGGTATGAGTCTGGTGGGTCTGTTGCAAAATTTGGCTCACAGGCCACAGTACGTCTTAGTGATTCTTGATTATGCCACACACTAGCCACTAAGATTTTTTGTAATTTCAAGTTAAGTACTATAGTCAAGAAGCTACTTCTTCTTTATCTCAGGTTTGGCATTTTGCAACAAATCCTAACTGACCAGGGCACTCCATTCATTTCAAAGTTAAAGAAAGAATAAATTCAATTACTTGGTATAAAAGCCCTCCGTACCTCGGTCTATCACTCTCACACGGATGGACAGGTGGAGCACCTTAACCGTACTTTAAAACAGCTCATTAATAGCACAATGACACAAGAAAGAAAATATTGGGATACTCTCCTCCCATTTCGCTGCATGCTGTGGGATGCACCAACTGGGTTTAGTACATTTGAGCGATAAGATCACCTAGGGGGCATTTTGGGCATCCTTAAAGAGGGTTGGAAACACCCAAGGAAACAAATATAGTTACATTTTTTACACAGTTATATCGGGCTATGAGAGAAATAAGTTCTCTCATGCAAGAATACTTGGATGTCAAGGAGCGCTAGAAAAGGTATTATGACACTTGGGCAGTAGTCCATTCTTTCAATGCTGGCCATAAAGTATTAGTTCTTGTCCCCACCCAGGAAAGTAAACTCTTTACACACTGGCAGGAACCTTATGAGATCATAGAGGTGGTTGGTCTGGTCTAGTCCACCAGTTGGGTAGAAGGAGGGAATAACAAATTATTCATGACAATTCACTAAAACCTTGGCACAAGGAAAATCCTGTGTTTTCAATTGTAGCTATTAAAACTGTGAGGTACCCATTGGTTCGTCCTTGACACCACCTCTAAGAGAAGAGGTGGTTGAAATGGTGGCTCAAAACAAGGACATCTTTTCTCCTATACCTGGGCACACCACTCTTTTAGAACATGAAATAATCACACATTCCAGGGTAGTAGTTAAACAACGGCTCTACCATATACCCGAGTCTAGTCAGGCTGTGGAGAAGCAAGAAGTTGAATACATGATTCAACTAAACATTGTGGAAAATCCACCAGCGAATGAACTAGTCCTATGGTACTAGCCCCGAAACTCAATGGGACAGTACTCTTTTGCAATGATTTTAGATGCCTCGAATAGACGAGCTGGTAGAGAACTTTGTGAGGTCAGATATTAACTTCTGACTAAGGGATATTGGCTTATAAGAGCCTCTACCAAACCCTAAACTGTATTCTTTATGCCTGATGGCTTATTCCAATATAAGGTGTTGCCTTTTTGGCTACATAAAGCACCTGTCACATTCCAGAGAGCTATGGATAAGCTCTTAAAGCTACATAAGATATATGCTACTGCATATCTGGACGACATAGTCATCTACTCATGAGTTTGGGAATCACATCTTTCCAAAATAGAGGCAGTGTTATAGTCTTTGAAGACACAAGGCTTTACTGACAATCTTGTGAAATGTGCATTGGTCATGCTAAAGGATATGTAGTTGGATGTGGGCAAGTCAAACCCCAGGTTGATCAACTGGAAGCCATAAAGAAGTGGTCAAAGTGAGAGCAGCACCAAAATTCTGTACATTGAGCTGCAAGCACCTAATTTCAATAAATTTCTTTGTCTGCAGACTGATGCTTCTAGAGTAGCTCTGAGTGTGGTACTTTTACACACGGTTTATGGGGAGGAGAAACCCATCCTGTATCTCAGTTGCAAGTTTCTACCTAGGGTGAAAAAGTATGTAAAGAATCCCTCAACATCAAATGGGCTGTGGAAGCTCTCCGGTATTACCTCTTGGGGAGAGAGTTTACCCTGGTGATGGACCATGCACCATTAGGTGACGACCATGCACCCAGGGCCGGATTAAGACACTGTAGGCCCCTGGGCTAGAGTTACTGTGAGGCCCCCATTTTTCAAGCGACTTATTTCTAATCCGATATTATTGGGGGCTCCCCAGTAATATCGGATTGGGCATAAGTAGTTTGAGCTGTGTTCCTTTTAATATACCCAATCATTATTTTAAAAATGTCAAAAAGAAGGTAAATACAAATTTTTATTTTTTCTTACAAGGTAACTTATAAACAAATAAAAATCACAAATTTGTTTTGCGTAATTTCTGTGAAACAAATTGCTCTAAAACATCGTTAAATTGTAAGTCCTTTAGAATATCATTTTCTATTGCCATAAGAGCAAGTCTATTGAGTCTTTCTTGTGCCATTGTGGATCTGTAGGCATTCTTCAAAAGTTTCATCTTGGAGAAACACCTTTCTCCAGTCGCATTAGTTATTATCAAGCACATGTAAATCCGCATAGCTATTTCAACATTGGGGAATGAAGAAGTTAATCCATTGTTTGCTACAAGGTTGTAGATATCAGAAGCCCTTAGAGATTGAGCATTTTGCTTGGATTCATCAAATTCCACTATAAAGTTCTTGAAGTGAAGAATTTCGGCCACAAATTCAGGCTCTGTGTCACCTGAGTAAATCTGCTGAAATTTGGCTGCTGCTATTGAAATGTCTGCATCCCTCATTGTTGGGAATTCAACCAGGAAACCAAATAGTGAGTGAACATTTTTGTATGCTTCAATGCGATGTGCAAGAGCTGAACATAGGTTATCTATGATGGGTAGATATGTTTCCACCTTAAACTTCTCTCTTCCTTGCAAAATAACATCTTCATCATTACCAACACTGCTTCCTTTTCTTTTCGATTGTCGCTTATGTTCATCACAGTATTGGGCATCTCCAACTTTATCTTGTGCTTTACTTTCAAACACTTCAAATTGATTTTGCTGCGTCATCAAAAAATCTAGTAGAGATTTAAGAAGTTTAATAGCTGTCTGAAGCTCCAGTGTTTCACCTTGAAGTGACTTGCTGACTTGATTGAATCTCTCAAGTATGACAGCCCAGAAGTCTGCCAAGAGAACCGTTTCCAATTTTGCCAGTTGTTTGAGAATAATATTTGCCTCATAACATGTGTCAGCTTTCTGATTACAATCTTCTGAAATTAAACGCAAAGCCTTTTGAAAAGAGCTGTAGCCTTTAGACAGAGCCTTTACAGCATCAGCCCTTGCAGACCATCTAGTATCGGATGTCCTTTTAGCCACTAATGTAGACTGACTTCCATATTCATCCTTGAGGCACTAAAGCATTACTGACCAACGTTGAGTGGAACCAGAAAAGAAATTGTACATTTTTTGTATTAGATTAAAGAATGATATAGCTCCAATGCAGCTTTCCACAACCCATACACCTACTAAGTTGAGGGAGTGTGCAGCACATGGAATGTAATGCGCCAGAGGACTGATATTTGTAATAAGTGCTTGCAGCCCTTTGTAGCATCCTGACATGTTTGATGCGTTGTCATAGGACTGTTCTCTTAGATTAGCTACATCAATACCAATTTGGTGGAAGTATGTTAAGATAATGTTGGCAAGAGCTTCTCCAGTGTGACGTACCATGATGGGAATAAAAGTGAGAAAACGTTCAACAACCTTATAATCTAATTTTTTAACATACCGAACAACTACAGTCAACTGATCAGTATGAGAATTGTCAGGTGT
Source organism: Mixophyes fleayi (assembly GCF_038048845.1). Lineage (NCBI taxonomy): Eukaryota > Metazoa > Chordata > Amphibia > Anura > Limnodynastidae > Mixophyes > Mixophyes fleayi. Next base: position 7,549,662 of record NC_134410.1, read on the forward strand.
TGAATCAACACTTAGGGAAAAGTATTTGGCTTCCTTGATTTCTTCTACAATGGTTTTCAAAACTTTGTTTCCCATAATCTCTATGATTTCCTCACATATTGTTGACGATACATATGAAGCTTTTCCTCTTCCTTGATTACCATATTTTGCTATATGTGAACTAAGAAAAGGATCATGTTCAGCAAGTAATTCAAGAATGCCAAGGAAGTTGCCGTTGTGTTGAGAATTGAGGAGTTCTGTATCGCCACAAAAAGCTAATCCACGGGATGACAGAAATTTGATAGTAGAAACTACTCTTTGCAGTACTTTTGCCCAGTATTCTTTTTCCTTTGTGAATTAAATTTCCATTATGGAATCAATTCGTCCAAGATCTTTACTCCTAGAAATCCATGTCATCATAGAGGTCCTATGTCCGTTGCATTTTTCATGTTCTGAAATGCGTGTAGAAGCATGTTTCCAATCTGAAAATCCACCATGAGAAAACTGTGTTTTCACTCCATGAACACCATCAAAGAGAACGCAAGCAAAGCAATATACATTCCCTGTTGAAGGAGAATACACTAGCCATTCCCGTTTAATTGTTTCACCAGTTATGTGTTTTCGGAATATCAAAGCACGTGAACATTTTCTTCTCTGATCGGGGTATACTCTTTCGGATAGAGAAAAGTCATCATCATGGTGCTGGCATTCCAAGGGACCTTGCTTGCACCAAAAGTCGAGTACTTTATTTGTTATATTGTCAATTGTCCACAATCCAATGTCATTTTGATACTCAAATGCAAGATTATCTTTCCTCAGATGAACAATCTCAGATTCAATCCCTGTGGCATCAGTATTAGAGACATCCTCAGTAGAGACAACCTCAGTTATTGTGTTATCAGTTGATGCACTTGTTGGCTGTGGCTGCTCCTCTCCTGTTGTTGTTGGCTCTGGCTGCTATTCAGCTACTGTTAGCTCTGGCTGCTGTAAAGCTGCTGTGCCTGCCTTGGGTTTGAATCCAAGATCAAATAATTTTGGACATTGGCTGAGCAGTTCTTCATGCTTTCGTGTCTTCTACTGTTGTCTTTTTCTTTTGCTTGCTCCACTCTCAAACTTCTTCTTCTCTGACATAATTAATCTGAAAAGGTGAAACTATTAAAAAATATCAATCCATCAGACCCTCACCCTTTGCCAAATCATCAGATGTCCACGCTGCTGCCACGTCCCCTCCCCAGTCATTACCTCGCCCTCCAACCTCAGACCCAATGTATCACCTCAGCAGCCACTTCATCTACCCAGTAACACAGTGGATTCCAAACTTTTTCAGTTCAAGGCACCCTTAGGGTCTCCAAAACATTTTCAAGGCACCCCTTAGCCAAAATAATTACCAAGTAGTCCCCCACCTTGCTTACCACTGGCCCTGACCAAGGCACCCCTTTGAGATCTCCAAGGCACCCCAGGGAGCCCAGGCGCACAGTTTGGGAACCACTGCAGTAACATATTTGAAGACATTGTACCAGTAGCGTTATAGACTTTGTATTCATTATGTACTGGCTAGAAGGAAAGAACACTTTCATCCAGATGGTAAATAATTTTCTTTTTAGGATACCCTTAGCGATATAAAACAAGCCATAAATAAATTCGTTTGAGACAAATTGCACTGTAAGGAACAACATCATGTACATTAGTATATATTAAATTTTACTTGTAACTTTTCTATGAAGTAATATGGAAGCTTCCACGTATTATAATAAACAAAATATGCCAAAAAATATGGATATTTACTAGCAATCAAGGGGACATAAATGTTGCCAACACCAGAATTATTCTTCCTAAAGCCGTCCTGTCAATCCTACAGCTTGAGGGCATGATATAGCATCAATTTCCAAAGCCAGGCCCGAAGAACTGGAAAATGGCAGAAAGCAGAGGAAGGGCAGACAGACACGACCCCCAGGATTTGGTTTCAGTCAGTACAGAAAGAGAACATCAACCTATTACAGACCAAACTAAATATTATTTTATTTGGATTAATAGCCTTAATTATGGAGTTAACCATGCAGACTTCCCCACATTGATGAATAATTAATTGCACAACATATTCACTCAATGCTCAAGTCATATAACTAAGAAAAATATATATGTGAAGAAATAAAATGTAAGCACATTAACATTGTATATTTTTTAGCTGAGGTTACCATTGTAGCTGAGACATTAAAATGACTTACATTAAATCATATCTTATAACAAAAGTTCACAGCGCACAACACCCTTAGATGATTAAATCATACCTAGCTATCATGCAGACAGAAAAATCTAACATTGAAATAAATTGTACAACAGCCAACCTCAGTAAACTTAAAAATGATTCTGTAGAATAAGAAAGTGTCTATCTGCAGCCATTGTCGATATCCAAACTGGTTTTCATCAAAAGCCTCCTAAAGATATGGAGATACTAAACTAATACAGATTACAGACACTTGCCACTGACCCTCTGCACATAAAATATTCTATAGTCCTTCACCAATAGCAACAAGCATATATTAACAAAGATATTTTGCAATAGCATGAGTCCATTATAATAGCGACATGATGTAATATCTAACATGTTAACAGATCATGGCAAAGAGGCTTCAATATTATGGCACAATTCACAACAAAGACAGCACATAGGGGATGAAACGTCTTCTACTTTAATAATTCCCAGCCGTGTGGGTCCAGAGTTCTCACAAAAAAATGAACAGCGAAAAAGATTATAGTGCATTGTGCTCCAATGGATTATTACATCACCACATATATAGTGATTTCCCTGCATGCACACCAATAGTATACCAAATAAGTGTGCAAGCTGAAATTCAAATAGCTCAAGAAACCAGAAAAACAGGAGATAGAGAGGTATAAAAGATGGTGCTAATAATAATAATGGGGGTATCTCACCTGTTTTGGTCTATTTTGGGACTATTGGGTGTGAATGCAAGGGAATCACTGCATACATGGTGATGTCATAATCCATTTACACATATTAAACTATATATTTTTTCTCTTATCTTTTAGCCTTTTTGTTATTTATGATCTACTCCACCCCAGTCATGATAAGCTCCCAACAGTGCCAGCCATCCTGCTGTAATGCTCTTCCACCCCTCCCCCCCAGTCATGATAAGCTCCCAACAGTTCCAGCCATCCTGCTGCAATGCTCTCCCACCCCTCCCCCCAGTCATGATAAGCTCCCAACAGTTCCAGCCACGCCTACAATGATCTACTCCAGTGCCACTGTGTTAGCCCAGCCCTCCTGCAATTATCTCCCCAACAGTGCAAAGTCTCTGTGTGCCAGCCAGCCCCCCTGCAATTATCTCCCCCAAAAGAGGACACTGTGCCAGCCAGACCCCTGCAATTATCTCCCCTGGGCCCCAACAGTGCAAAGTCTGTGTGTGCCAGCCAGCTCCCAACCCCCCCCTATAATTATCTCCCCCAACAATGCACACTGTGCCTGCCAGCCCTCCCCCCCGCAATTATCTCCCCCAACAGTGCAAAGTCTGTGCCTGCCAGCCAGCCCCCCCCTCCTGCAATTATCTCCCCCAAAAGAGGACACTGTGCCAGCCAGCCCCCTGCAATTATCTCCCCCGGGCCCCAACAGTGCAAAGTCTGTCTGTTATAGCCAGCTCCCAACCCCCCCTGTAATTATCTCCCCCAACAATGCACACTGTGCCTGCCAGCCCCCCCCTGCTTTTATCTCCCCCAAGAGAGGACTCTGCTGTGCCAGCCAGCCCCCGCAATTATCTACCCCAACAAATAATTCACGCTATGCATGCATGCCCGCCCCCCCACCTTGTAATTCTCTCCCCCCCCCTTGTAATTCTCTCTCCCCCCCTTGTAATTCTCTCTCCCAAAAATACAATGTTGTACAGGCCAGGGCTGAGCGCTTACCTCGATATTCTGACTCAGTTCACAGTCACTCCCTGCTGTCTGTGTACTGTCCGTTCCACGGCGCCCAGCTGTCTCCTTACTGAGGAGATCTCATGAGAGTGAGACTATCTCACTCTCACGTGATCTCCTCATTAAGGAGATTTATGAGCGCCGCGGATGGACCATTGGCTGCAGGCTGCAGCCTGTCATTTCAGGTGAGTCACAGACAGTGACGTCACCTTCATTCATTAGGAGTCGCCGACCGCGGTACAGGCATTAGCGCGGCCGGCGGCTCGCTACAATTAAAGATTTTTTAAAAAAAATTATACTTTCAAGAAAGGGCCCTACGGAGGCCCGAGGCCCCTGGGCTGTAGCCCAGTTAGACCCCGGGTTAATCCGGCCATGCATGCACCATTAAAGTTTATGCAAACAAACAAAGAAGTTAATGCCAGAGTGACCTGATGGTTCTTGGCTTTGTAGTCACTGTACTTTACTGTGGAGCATAGCCCGGGAGCTCTGCACAAAAATGCGGATGCTCTTTATTAAAAATATGTTGTTTCGAGTGGCGTAAGGAAAGTGGTTACAGGAGAGCACATCACCAAACTTCAGATCACAGAAGATGCTTAATCAAATGGAGAAACCTAATTTTCTGTGGAGATCTTACATTTGTACATGGAACACCACTAAGGAATGGTCATGTCATTCTGTGGTCACTTGATAGAAGAAGGTAGGCCAGGAGTTTGAAGGTGACTTTAAATTGCGGGAAATAAGTTTACACAAACACTGCTAACAGATCACATTAATATAGTCTGATTTAATACCATGTAGTGATATCTGTAATTAATATAAAATATTTTACTTTAGTGCTTGCCAAGTTAACATGTTTCTACTTTAATGTTCTGTTTGTAAAAGTTTAAATGATTGGAAATTGAGCCTTGGGATAAGTGTTATGTTGAAGAAGATCAAAAGTTGAAGCGAGGAAAAGAAAAACCTTAAGCAATTTTTGTGATTGCATATCATTTTGTTGGTAAAGCAGTCTTTAAAGCAACAAACATTAAAGTCTGTAATTATCAGTGCAATTAATGGTAAACAAGAGGCAAAACGCGTCATGTCAAACAAATTAGCCCATTATGCAACAAGAAAAATATATATGATTAGCATCAAGGCTTTTACATTGAAGAAAGAAGAGAAGATTTTAAGGCAGCATAACACAAAATAAAGAAGCGCTGAACAGATATAAAAACACATATATTAGGTGAACTTAAATAACCTTCAGTGAAGACTTTACAAACCTGTAGTAACACAGATGCAGAGTTTGAAGAAAAACACATTTGTCATATCTCTATGTGGTCTGTTACTCCATTTAAGTCCAAGTCTAGCCATTAATTCTCTCCCCAAAATTGCTTAAATTATTACAGTGGTCACATGATTTCACCAAAAATGTTAATTTGAGTCCTGAGTGGAATTCACTAAATTAGTATTACATTTTGTCTCTTACTTACCTGTGTGCGCCAATCCACCAGTCCCCAAAGTATTGCCTATTTTTAATCAGGCAAGTTGGACAAGTATACAGGACACTGGCATTAGGTTGTTTGAGGTTTCAAGTATGAATGCAACATATGTTAACTTAGTACACTCCACCTAATACCAAACTTTAAGGTTTTGGCAAAGTTCTCTTTTAGAACTTGAACACCTTTAGAACCAGATTTCAGCAGCTGGAAAGCCCGGGTAATTATTACTTTTGTCTAAATCTACTAAAGTGGACCTGTCAGAAACCTAAGACGACTAAAACATATTCTACTGATTCATGCACTGTATCATAATAATAATCCTTGTCAACATAGACTAATTGAGTCTATCCAATTTACTGCACTCTCCCGGCCTGTTCACTGGAAGTCCACCACTGAAGTCACATTGATGACAACATTGAAGGCAATGGTTACTTTGAAACAACCCAACATCTCAGAGTGGAATGGGAACTTGATGGACATCTCCTTGATGAGGGTAGAAGAAAGCCCAAGATGGAAATTAGCTCCAAACAATATAATGTACAAAAGTGAAGTCACACTTCAGTTCAAAGTGAAGATCCAGCACACATCCCATCAGACCCGATTTTCAGCGACTGAAAAAGGTATGGCTTGTCCGGAAAGTGGAAAGATCTTACCAGACATGAGCACAGTTTTGACAGATCTAGGCATGGTTTGGAAATATTGGTTGCATGACCTATTTTGTGCAAAATTTGTAACGGGGAATATGCATCCAGCACAGCGCTCTGGCTGTCAAACACCAAATATTAATTATAACCAGACATTGTTGTTAAGGATGGATTTATAAAGTAGAGAAATGTGCTTATCATTTGTACTCATACTCCTGATTTTATGCTCAGTACACACACATTTACACACCACCATCATTCATACTTTCCACATGATCATTTTCCTTCAAGAATGCTTTTGGGGCATCTTGTACCTTTAACCCGAACAAGTTAATTAAAGTCCAATTCTTACCTCTGTTCCTTTGGCCCCACCACCTCCTGTTTAACCATCGCCCTTGTGGGTCTTTGGGAACTATAAGGAGAAAATGAAGGTATTCCATTCATGTGTCCGGTGTTTCAGTTACTTCGATTTTGCATTTTTATTGCACATAACAATGAGATGGGTTCAATGTGTCTATATTTGGGCACCCATGTATTCCAGTTCTGACAGTCATAGATAAGGGGCAGCACAGTGGCCTGGTGGTTAGCACTTCTGCCTCACAGCACTGGGGTCATGAGTTCGATTCCAGACCATGGCCTTATCTGTGTGGAGTCTGTATGTTCTCCCTGTGTTTGCGTGGGTTTCCTCCGAGTGCTCCGGTTTCCTCCCACACTCCAAAAACATACTAGTAGGTTAATTGGCTGCTATCAAAATTGAGTCTCTCTCTCTGATGTGAGGGACTGATGTGAGTGAGTTCTCTGTGCAGGGCTGCGGAATCAGTGGCGCTATATAAGTAACTGATGATGATGATAAGGCTGAAAATGTAACACAATGATGAAACAAAGGCCAGCTTGCCACCTCTGTTGCTCTAGATGAAGATCTACATCATATGCATGGTCTTACTAAATTAAGGTAGGCTCTATAAATGGTCATTCTGTAGTGTCTTTCCTCAATGCCTTTCCTTCTTTTTCTTACACAAGACTTAATATAAGTCAGGAGCTAAATGGACGATTGACTGGTCTCTTCCCTAAACTTTATAGGTGGTACTAGGCATCCTTTTATGGGTACTGGCAGGGAAGCAAGGGCAGAACACTGCATCACTGGAGCCCATTGCAATTGTTGGTGGTGGGGCAGCAGTGCTGATCCATACTCCTGTGGCCCCGTTCTGCTCTGTATAGTAAATCCCCATTTGAGCTTACAGCTCAAGTACTGAAAGCCAAAATTGTCACTGTACATGCACAGGCCCCCGCACATGCTCATAAGAGCAGCGCAGGGCCACAAGAGGGTGAACAGGCATCTCCTGACCCGTTTCACATCCGAAGGCTGCTCACCACAGAGCACCCCTGGTAACGATGGTAGTTCTGCCACTGGCAGGGACTAATGTCACTAAATAGAGTTCTGTGTACAACACTACAGGATATGTTAATTTTACATACATAAATAAGTAGTAATAATAATAATAATAATAATAATAATAATAATAATAATAATGTATACCTATATTAATATATTATCAACAACATCAGAGATATTCCTGAATAGTTGTTAGTATAAAGTGCATCCTTTTTAATATTTTTTTTCCGAATGTACTGTAGAATATTTTAGAAAATGTGTTTGTTGAGTGCAAACTATAATCATTGTGTATTATGTAAGAGCAAACTAGCTATTTGCAATGTGAGTCTATAGACACAGTGATCATACACGCTATGACAGCTCATTTGTATTTTTTAGAAATGCAGGAAATTAGGAAGATGTTTCACGTTTAATTTTGACTGTTTGAAGGTCTTTGTGATTCTAATTAAACCATCAACTTCTGTCCTGCATTGTTATGGTGTCTACTCAAGGACAAAACACAGCTTATTGCAACATTATATTGCTAAATGTTATCAATTAACTGTGTTCAAACATGTTTGTAGGGAAAACAAATTGCTGGGACGGTTGTAAGTAATTGTTCTGAAATTGAAAACAATACTTTAGGTCTAGAGGTGGACGACCTACAGATTTCCAGCACTTCAACTCTCAGCACGTGCTCGCAGAGCATGTTGGGACTTGTAGTCTCAAAAAAAGATTGAGAGTTGCATGTTTCCATGTTTGCAAAGGATGGAAATAATCAAATTTATATGGACTGACCAGGGGACTCGGAAGCAGTGGGGTGTAACCAGGGCCACCAAGACAAATTTTGAGCCCTAGGGTAGCAATTTATTGGGGCTGCTTCCACAGCCACCGAAGGGTGTGTGGCCACAACAGGTTGGTAGCTCCACCCATTACAGGGTCCCGACACTTTGTACGTGCCCTCCACCTCCTTAGCATCCTCGGGCATAACTGCAGAAGATGACGTCAAAGGATTGCACATGAGCAGCATGCGATTTGCTAACATCCTACCCTCGGGCACCGTTTTTGGCCAATGCCATTAAGTCCCCTGGCAATTCACATTTTATATTGCACAGTGGCTGGGATTTTCCATCCGAATTAAAATTAGATTATTTTTTTTATTGTTTTCACAAGCTTTAATCAAACACAATGCAGCCCCAACTGATTAGTATTTAATGCAGACAATAAAAAGAGGGGGAAGTTTACTAATATATGCTTATTTATTTTCTTTTTTTAATCATGTGTTTTTTATTGGATGATTTGTATAGCACAATCAAAAAATAAAGCAAACAACAAAATAAGCACGCTTTACAGAGCGGTTTGCAAACTGCCACACATGCGGTTTTAAATCCTGCGGGTCGGAAGCTGGAAACTCAAACTGCATCCAATGTGTTGCAGATTGAAAACCCCTAAACGACATGCGGTTTAGGCCAATCTGCGTGGTAAAGCTGGATGTGAAACCTTGCAAGGTGTACTGTGCCCAGCCTGCCAAGCTGTATGTGAAAAAATACATTTAGACCCCCCCTACCTGTATACATTCCAAAGTCCAGCCTACCCTGCATCCAGGGTCTGGCTGGGCTGGGAGGCAGGGGGGCATCTGCACCCCAAGGCCTGTCCAATATTCTGCAATATCCCCATGTATATTTCAAGTTATTGAAGTTATTTTCACACTCCATCCATCAACCCATTCTATAAACTGACACAAAGTCTAAAGTAAAAGATAGTTTCACATCCAGACACTCACAGTCTGATTTTTTCTTTTTTTTTATTAAATGCAACAAGCTGACATAACGCATTATATCTATGTTTAGCAGGAACCACAAGTAATCAATAAATAGAATCCTCTCTCATCATCAAGATTGACAGCCCCAGTGCTTGTGCGATTGATCAGCAATGACCATAAAAACCATACTGTTCAGACTGTCAGAATAAGATATAGGAAATATCAGGTAGGAAGCATCAGTGTGCTCACTAGAAACTGACCATAATCTTGTGGAAACAATAAATTATTAACATTGCAAGCTTATACACACACACACACACACACACACACACACACACACAAACACACACACACACACACACACACATCTACATACCTACACAAAATACTGGATAAGCACAATAAAGCATTTTGACTGTTAATCACTTTATTCCTCCACAACCAACACCATGGGGTGAGTGACATTCGTACTGTGCAGCACAATCTGTGGGTCAATTGCAACAAATGTATATTTAAATGTATAATTCAAAATCTCACTCTCTCTTTATATACATGCGGTTTAACTATATGATATGTGTTTGTGAACCTATGCAAACAATTGATGCGTGAATTACGACTTCAGCGGATTGATATTAGATTGTAAGCTCTATAGGTCAGTGAACTCAATCCAAATATTTCCTCATTGCAGTTATTACTCAAAATGCATACATTTTTTTTCTAATACTGCCTAGGCCATGTAGCACCATTATAAATAAATCTTTTTCCTTCATACATACTGTATAAATATTATTTTTCCTGGTATCAAGACATTTCTTTGAGGGGTTTTTGTGTGCAAGTGCTCTTTCAATCCTCCTCTCCACTATTCCATTTTGATAGGTGAATGGAGGAGAATGGATTGAAATAACGCTTGAGTGTAGACTAAATCATTTTTCATGATTGAACAAGAAATACAGTAGAATACAGTAAAATATTTGTGAATTCTTTAGATGAAAGAGTGTTATAGGTCCGATATTGCGCAGAATTCCTAGAAGTGAAACGCGGAAGGTTCTGTCTTTAATTTCAAGAGAAGAAAACTGTGTGAATGGACTGACATAAATCACATTGTTAACAAACAGAGCAAGTGATTATAAAGCTAACAAAATATAGCATCTGATGGTGCCAATAGTTTTTAGTTACTTGTAACCAGTTAATGGTTACAGAAAAAGGCACAATTCCTTTCATTAAATGATAAAACATAATTACAGTTTTTGTCTTAACCATTCAGTGGTAAATCATGTCTGCTTATTAAATATGAAATGCACTTAAAAAAAATAAATAAACTAAAAACCCCAGGGTAATTACAATGCATTTAATCATCCAAACAGCAGTCTACAGTACAGTATGAAATGATCCCAACACTTATAACATAGTGTAGGTTTTTACATCAGTCTTTAAGTGCAAATTTCCTGACATTACTCTTAAAACAAGGTTATCCAGCGTTTTTATATATTAGGTAGGCTTCTAAGTGCCCTTCCTCTGGTACCTTTAAATTGGAGGACACATTAAATATTTACAGCAAATTAAATAAATCTACATTCTTAGGTGGAAAGCTGTTAACTACCCAATAAGAGAACACAATTTTGAAATTAGTAACTTAAACATTAATCACATTCCCAGTCAAATGAATATTTAAATAACTATGCTGTCAGCAAAAGCTATTATTGTATTCATAATATATTCATTATTGCTTCTCCATGGATTTGAATAAGCTTTTGCTGTAAACACTTAAAGAAAAGTAATGCAGCATATTATTTAGATATTGATTCTGCATATTAGTTTTCCCTTATATATTTCAGTTTATAGAACAATGAGAACCTCATTTAGCATTTAGCAATTCTACCTAAACCATTTTGCAAGCCGAGAAAATACCGTCAGCATTTGCATGCATCATATTAATGCTAGGCAGTTTTATTTGTGCACTGCAATTTATAATTGAGCTAGGCCGTGATCCAATTTGAATATGCTCCATCTATAGGTCATCCAAGGTAAATTCTAATATCCTATCAAGTCGCAACAGGTAAAGCCTTATTTATTATTCCAACACTGACCAGATTCTTGCTGTGAACCTTATTTTTACCTACAGATGGAGCAGATTTTAGAGCAGTGATTTTAACGCCATGGCTGATGGTGAAGAAAAAGTTCTATCTTAGGACAGACCTCTGATTAGATTAGCTTTAAAGAAGTGTATGTCAAAACATTCTGGGTCTGATTCATATCCAAATGCCACTTGCACAAAGCCAGGGCTGTCTTTCTTACTGGGCACGATGGGCAACTGCCAAAGGGGCCCCACATGCATAGGGGCTCCATAGCCAGAGCTATGTAGTAATTTAGATTTTTGCGGTCACATGGCAGCGATCAGGCTCCCTCCCTCTTCCATGCTGTGCTCGCACTGAATGTTGTGCGTGACCTCATCATGCCCAACATTTTTAGTGAGTAGCGCGCCGAGAGGAGCCACAAAGTGACGGACAAGCAAGCGAGGAAGAAAGAGAATAGAAAAGAAGAAAAAACGAAGAGAAAAAGGCGATAGGTAAGTGAAGGGGGACTAATAGGTGAATAATGGGGGGCACAGTATCTGATACAGGGGGAGACCAGAACCAGGATGAAGGGGGACAAACAGGAAAAATGTTTACGTGGATTAATCTCTGTAGTACAGCATGTTTATTCAATGTTTAAATACCGACCTTTTTAAGCAGGCAACAATAAATATAAACTTAATTTTATCGATAATTTACATTTTTATTCCTGTGAGTGGTTGTGTTGGTAGGGGCCCCAGTACATTGCTTTGCCCGGGGGCCCATAATGTTGTTAAGATGGCCCTGCACGGAGCTTGGGCATAATTCCGCCCATATCTAGGTCCATGCGGATCTCGAGATGCGTTTCCATTTCAATCTGAGTGTAATTCCGCTCTTTCTAAATGTCGCGTGCAGTATGTTAACAGACAGACCAAAGTGCAGGATACACACATGTGCAATATAGTCACATCAACGCATACAAAAAGAAAATATTTCAGCAAAGAAATGAACAACACATAATACTATAATTATTAATACAAATATGTGCTTTAAAAAAATGTTTTCCTTTACAATACTATAATCAGGATTTTCTTAATGCGCTCTGTACATACAATGAATGTTTATAGTCTCTCTTACTTGCATGCACACAGTCTGTGCTATCTAGTGCCACTAGTTTGTGTAGTTTTTAAAACAAATATTATTCCACGTCACTCATCAGTATCAGTCGGCACTTACAACTGCCCTGTAGCTGGGGCAATTTATACAGGATTTAAATTGTCCGCATCCACGTTGAAAAGCCTTCAGTAGAACTGTATTACCTTACAATGCACAATTCTTCCTGGTAAAAGACCACCCAAATTATATAACATAGACAACTACCTCGACATTCTCTCTATAACACCAGCCAGTGGAGTTATTGCTAAAATGATATGATTCAGGGGCTTAACATTTAGCCCTTTGTCCCGTAAGAGGACCAAACATAAGCACCCAATCACAGACAATCTGCAGGAGCATCGTGTGGAGAACACAATTATGGATATTAGTTTTAAATGTTAAATATTAGTTTTCACTTTCAGAAAATCTATGGTTTGTGTATGTCCCAATCAATGAATGTTAGAGTTTCTATTACATTTTATTGGTGCACACAAAATGTAACAACTGTCCAGGAAGCCTGAGATGTAAAAAAGGTCGGCTGATGGCTTACAGAACAAATCTTCCTTTATGTTCCTTTGCTTCAAGTCTCCAGTTCAAGTACACCACCCTCTCTCTCGCTCTATCTATCTATATCTCTCTCTCTATCTCTCTCTCCATCCATTAATTTTCGAGCACAAAGGACCCTTTTTACAGCCTACGATTTCAGGGGCGGTACGGGGAGGGGACTGGGGGTATGCAGGTAGCCACTCTACAGTAAGGGCGTGCCAGGCTTTAGTGCACACAGTGTTCAATTCAAGCTTTGGGCATCTCAAAGGTGTTTTCCTGTCGTATCATTTGCTCCAGCTACAGGTCTGGTGTAAGTGCCGTTATCTAGTGTTGTCAGCTGTGTATACAGCTAGAACATGGGTTTTCAAACAATTGTAAAACTGTATTTTATGTACAGTAAAAATGAAGAACATCCTAATTAATGTATTTTATGGAGAATTTTTTTTTTGAAAAAACACTTTTTTAAATGTTCCTCTGTGTTGTTTTGTAACTTTATATTCCACATACTGTATGTATTGTAAATTAGAGCATTGCGGACCTAGCCGCGTATTCATCAACAGACGTATATTCAGATCCGCTTCTTGCTGAATACGGACATGCGTATACCTTATATATGGGAATTTTTAAATGCATAATACGTCCGTTTTACATGACTTAATGATTCAGACCCTATCTAAGTACTTAACAAAGAATTTATCTAGGGCAGTGATTGGCAACATAGTGGCCGCATGATGCTCTATTGTGATGTCACATGGCTACAGCACATTTACACAAAAAAAACAATGGCAATGTCTTCAATGGTGGAAATTTGGTCCAGTTGGACATCTGGAGCCGAGTGCGTCGGGAAGATTTTTGTTGAGGGCGTATTAGAGATGTCAATCATTCAACTTTTGCTCGTACTGGGAACAGAAAGGCATATTCTATGCAAATAAAGTAGATGTCCTTCAATTCTACATGAGCCCCAGAGTGCCTATTTGGAAGTGGGATTTAAACCAAGACCTCCAGACTGAAGATTTACCCACTGAGCTTCTAATCCTCCCTTCTAAGTGCCATGGAGAATTAAATAAAGAAAAAAGTGCTCTGAAGCCATAAGAGCATCTATATTTATGCAGGGCATTGTAAAACAAGGAGCGGGATACACATAAAAGTCTAATGGCTGGGCAGTAAATCTTACTTCTAACAAACATCAATAACATGCTGTACAGTAAGTGCATAACTCAGGAGAGAATGGAAAGACATAGTAAACATCATAGTAATGGAATCAATCAAAGAATGCTGCAAGAAAAGAAAACTATTTATGTGGTTACAGCTTTACGTTTCTCTTGCTTTCGTCACTTTTAGGAAGCTCACAAAATGTGGCGCTGTTGAGACTTCAATCTGAGGCCTCCTCTTCCATGAATACTTTACAATATTCTACCCTGTGCACATCATTTCACTCATTCTAATGTTAGACAGAGCCTGTTCTGGTGTTTAGTATATTGTTACATTGTAGCATACAACACAGTCATTCTGGTAGACAGTATGCAAAACTGATCCCAAGCTACGACTCGTACAAAACGCTAAACCTATCCTGCTGGCTGCTATACAAAAGCAGGTTGTAGCTAGTATACTAAAGTGATCTAAATCTGGTGGCTAGTATATTGTTACATAGTAAAATACAACACAGTCCATTCTAGTGGACAGTATGCAAAACTGATCCCTAGCTAGTGACTATTATAAGATGCTAAACTTATCCTGGGGCTACTATACAAAAGTGACATCAATCCAATAAGAAGGTAAGTTGAATCTGGTGGCTAGTATACTTATTAACAACTATTTATATAGCACATATTATGAATTGCTTTTATAGAGACTATGTATATATTTATCAGTCCCTGCCCCATAGGAGCTTACAAAACTATATTCTCTACTCCATGGACAAACACTAGGGTAAGTTTTCTCAGAAGCCAATTGACCTATCAGTTTGGCTTTGCAGTTTGGGAAACAACTAGAGCACACAGAACAAACGCACACAAACATGGAGAGAACATACGAACTCCATAGAGATAGGGCTCCGGTTGAAATCGAACCCATGCAACTAGTGCTGAGATGCTGAAATGTTAACCACTGTGCCACCGTGCTGCCGATTAAAAGCTGAACCTGCTGCAAGGTTAGTATACTGTATGGAGCAGCCATCAGGCTGGTGACTAGTGTTTAAAGTGGACATCTACCACTACACACTAAACAGTGCACACTAGCTCCTAGCTGCTAAAGTATAAAGATGGTAACAGGAATTTGGAATCTATATAATACTTGATGGTTGTAATTAACAATAGTGTCATCCTTGATGATATACTTACTTTAGGTCTCTTCTTTCTTCTCCCTTCTTTCTTCTCTCTTCTTTCTTCAGTCTTCAGTCCATGATGCACGCATATGCAGAGAGACGCTACTGGTTCACTTAAGCGTCACAGAGATGCTGTAATAAATCTGAGATGATTAAGGGAGCCAGGAGCCACTGCATAGAGTGACGTCAGGGAGAAAGAGCCGCTGGTAGCTGCTGATTTAGCAGACCAGGCCGCACCTGTTTCCAGATAGACACGACCATTTGGTTCCATGACACAGAGGTGCCCGGAGAACATGCCCCCTGGACCCACTTGGCCCCCGGTTCTGTGTAGCATCTGCCGGGCAGTTAAGGTGAGTTTTGCAGCAACTGCCACCCATGCTGTTCGCTCAACTTGGCGCTTCACATCTGCTGGAGTGCCAGAAATCGCCTATCTGGGGCTTAAAGTAACTCAACCAAATTAACAATGGAAACCTATAGAATAGCCTTATAGTTGTCAAAAAGAAAAAAGAAATACATGCTCAAGCAATACCCAAAGAGTTTTAAAATCATTGTTTGAGGATCAGGAAATTGCATTAAGCATTCCATAAAAGTTGATCTAAATTACAATTGACCGCTGCTTATAGTAGAACTCATTTACATATATTTACATATTTACCGCCAGTATATATTTTTCCTCTTTCTTTGTGATGTTCAGGCAGCCTTTCTGCTGATTATGGGATTATAAGAGGATGTGCATGAAACTATTCAATAGTTTGTGCTGAACGTGGAAGCACAAAGTGATTTTAAGCCAGGTTTTTTCCGTCTCGACGAGACTTTGGTGGTACCACAGTACAAAGCCCAACACACAACTATGTTGATTGCACGATTGGATTATCTGATGATTGAGACTGTTAGGGTCTCTCTCTCTTGCTCTCTCTCTCTCTCGCTCTCTCATAGCCGCAGCAACAACAACAAACAGTTGCCTCGCAGTAACAATTAGAAGGTAAGGCAATCAATGAAAATAACATATCAAACAGGACAAAAGTAGCTGACATAAAGAAAATTAAACTGGAGGAATACGCTTCAGGCAAAGTAAAATGAATGTACCATGTCTGTACAGAGAATCATAAATAGTTATGTGTAGCATAATTTATAAGGCTATTTAGATCTGCTGATCAGAAAAATAAGTTGATGAGTTGCTCTTTACTCTACTTCTTTTCAATTGTTCTACCTACAAAGCTCACCAGGCAGCTGTACTACTGCAATACTACTGATTCAGTAACCGGAGTTTGAGTCACAAGGCTAAGATTTTATTATTCTTATTGTCGTTGATTTGTAAGGCAGCACAGTGCTCCACAATGGGAGTAACAGGACATACGTTAAACAGGGACATACAAGGTGGAAAAATTAATGTAGACAGGAAGGCAAAGGAGAGAGTATCATAGCCAATTGCAGTCTGCAAAGAAGACTTGAAATTTGCTCCAGTTCATTCCTTTTTACTCTTTAATATTTCTTTATTAAGGTTTAATATGGTTAACAATGGATTGTATCATCATAGTCAAATTGAATAAACCACTAGAGTGATTATGTTTTTCTACAAAAGAAGTATCAGATATATATATTTTTACTAATGAGAAGAGAAATTAAGAAAAAAAAAGAAAAAGAAAAGAAGGTAGAAAAAAAGGAGAGAGGGGGGGATTGGGGAGAGAAGGGAGGAGCAACCTCATTGTAAGTGTGATCTTGATTAGCATGGGTCAGTATCAACTGAGGAGATGGGGATTGAACTTGTCAACTGTGCGAGTTTTCTTGCGTCTTAAGATGCAAACCAAAGACACCACGTGGCATTATAATCTGCAAACTTGTCTGCTGAAGAGAAAGTTATTTCATCCATTAATCTATAAAATTCTATTGTTTGAAGCCATTCCTTAATGGACGGGGGTGTACAGGACTTCCAATGGGTCGGTGTTACTGCTTTGGCAGCTGATATGAGATATTTCAAAATGTATTTTTTAAAGCTAGAAATGGGAGAGTTAGTTTTATATAGCAACCAGAAGGCAGGGCAACATAAAAAAAAGGCCCTATTTATGCACAGGAAGGATAAGTAGGTGAAATTGGGCAAGATTAATAGTACCATGCATCCACTTTTTTGTGCTTTTACAAATGGACCTTATAATATCTTGTATTATTTATGTTGAATAAAATACTCACAGATATAGGCGCTCTAGGGGCCTGATTCATTAGTGAACTTATCTGCCGTTTTTTGCTTATCTTAAGCAAATCCACACTGTGCATGCTCAGAAAAGGGAGATAAGAAGCAAAATCCACTGTGTAAGTAAAGAATTTCTTGAGTTAAGATGAAAATCCATCTTAAATTCACTCTTATCTCCCCGTTTCTTCTTAAAAATAAGCATCTTAACTTTTGCTCAAGATAAGATCACTAATGAATCAGGCCCTAGATATAGATTCCTATTATTTTTAAACATGTATTTAAATAGCACCAGCATACGCCATAGCTCTAGCTATAAAATAACATACACTTCCTAATGATACTTTTGATCTACACACAGAATAGTCTCTGGTGAAACAGAGCAAGTTATTTATAAATGGTGTTTTCTACCGTGTCACCCTTTGTCGAGGGAATGGGAAAAGAGTCGTATACTTTGCTTCACATGATGGAAATCGAATCTGCCAACGAACTAAATACCACGAAAGAGTTTTCAAAATAAATGGAAAGGCGCCTTTATCAGACTGATAAAAAAAAAAAAGAGTGCATGTGGCGTGCAAAGTGTAGCCGCATAAAATTTCACTTTCCATCTCAGCTGAATGTCACACAACATCGGCATTCCGTTTAGATGTGGACGCTGAACATGGTAGCGATCTGAAAGATTAGATAGGAGATGTCACTCATGTCAAAACAAATGACAGTTCTTTAGGCCATCGACATGCTATTGTTGGAATTTATTGAGTCAATTTATCTTCACTTTGCGAGATTTATGTGCATGCACACAGGTTGCTCATATATTCCCTCAATTAATTCAAGGCAGAGTTTTTCAGGCACCATTTCGGAAGGTCAGAATGGATATTATTGGAAACAGGCTGTCAATTGCAAGCTGAACCTGTACAATGAATTCATGTCTGACCTCGTCAGTATGGCATGAGAACATTTAGCATGTTTACCATCGAGGCTGTTTACTCATCATGTGTACAATAATATAACACATAGGGTCTTCTGAAATAATTTGCTCATTTGGCCCAATATACTATATATCACCAATTTCAAATTACAGGTGATGGGAGTGATTGCACATCAATGTCAACAGTCAGCCAGTATAATATATTGCCAACTCTGAAAATAAAATATCTCAGACTTATACACTGTAGATTCATGAAGCAGTTCAACAAGAGCTATGAAAAGTGCTATAACACGGCTGTCCGTAAGGATTTTTTCAGGGCCGGGTGAAATAAAATAAAATCGTGTGAGCCACTACAAAGATGTGATAAGGACCGGTGCTGGGATCTCCAATACCCCACTCCCCGCCCTGACTTTGAGCATGGGCTGATCCCCCTACCCCTGCACTTGTTCTAGTTATAGTGGGGATTCTGAACATAAGGAGACAAAATACCTGAGCTAAAAATTGGCGCAGGCAGGCTGGCAGTGTGTCCCGGTAAGCACAGTGCCCTCCTGCCACGCAGGAGGGCACTGTGTTTGTGGCATGCCACTAGAGGGGCCAATGTGGATGTGGCATGCCACTAGAGAGGCTTGTTTATTTGACAGAAGGCATTTATAGTGTTTTATAATCACTAGACCAACCTCCAATACCCCCCAAATTGCATAGCAATGCCACACACACCTTCCCCACTGCGTGGCTGTTGCACAGCATTGCATGGCAGAGCGAAAGGAATCCTATCTGAGTTGACAAAGTCCTGACTGTTTCGGACAGCAGGGCGGGTTTTCAAAATTGAGGCAGTCTCTGTCTTGTTTCATCAGGTCCAGAGGCCGAAAGGGCCATTTCAATATTGTCACTTCTAAAAATTAAATCTTGTTTTTGTAATGTTTGACCAAAGCAGGAGCACTGGTGCATCTACTGTGTACTTTCCAAGCAATGCCCTCAATTAACCGAATTTCTTCCCTTTGCCTGTGCAACATCTTCTCGTCCACAAATGCAGCATGAACTTTGCTCTGCTAACCAGTACACCTTAGAGGAAATCTCCCCAACGTCCCAATCTCCACTCTGGGTTCCCGCTTGCTCTACTTGTCTCAGCCCTTTTCCCATTGTAAGCTCTCACATGAGCAGGACCCTTCCTACTTTGTTTCCACATCTGCATTTAATTTGTCTACCCTGTATGTCCTATTTTCACCACCGTGTGGCGCTGCAGAGCACTGTGGAACCCTACCAATCATTGTCAATAAAAATAACAATTACAGGTACACTTGCCAAATTGAAGCGTACGCCTGATTCAAAGCTGATTTGCACTGTGTAATGGATGTTGTGTGCTTGTAAACTTCCTCCTGTTACAGAGAGAAAGAAGCCAAGAAAAGTGACCACCTATAGACAGACGCGGGGCTGCAGAATTAATATTTCAAACAATATTTATGAAGTTTAGCAAAAATGAATTTGGAATCTTATTGGTACCCTCTGAATTCTCCCCCTATGTATGTATCAATGTGTCAAAGTCATGCCCGGCATATTATCCAAAAGATGTTCTATAGATTGTACCCTGGATTTATAAAACCTTTTATTTTAAGAAAAAAGGAAAATATTCAGCATTAAATTAGTGCAGCAAATGACATGGGACAACTTAATCATGTTCTTTCAGTTAATTAATTATATAGATTAATTTTTAAGCAAGTAAAATATTGTAATCAGTCAGAAAATGCACCAATATAAATTAAGGCAAATATTAATTAGCATATGTCTATTTGGAAGAAGTTAATTGTCTGTTACAAATCCAAATGCATAACAAGTGTTGTAGCCAATGGGAAGCCGAACACAATGTTATAAAGCATGAAGACTTTCCATGAAACAACAGGGATCAAACATTAAGTAACGCAATCAATTCAGCAGAAAAGCCCAAATTTGAATGAAATGTGCTTTGTTACTGTAATGTATTTTTAAAATGGATTATATCCCTATATTCACAGAAGTTTAGTATGGCTATTTTGTATACAAGTAGTCATATTTTACATACACTATATAGGCAAAAGTATTGGGACGTTTGACCATTACACCAACATTACACCTTATTCAAATACATATAATTTAATAAGGAGTTGGTCCCGATTTTGCAGCGATAACAGCTTCCACAATTCTTGGAAGGGTTTCTACAAGATGTTGGAGTGTTTCTGAGAGAATTTGTGCCAATTCATTCTGTAGAGCATTTATGAGGTCAGGCACTGATTTTGGACAAGAAAGCCTGGCTTGTAATCTCCGTTCCAGTTCATCCCAAAGGTGTTCAATGGGGTTGAGGTCAGGGCTCTGTGTGGGCTAAATAAGTTCTTCCACACCGAACTCATGAAACCGTGTCTTTGCAGTCTTTGCTTTGTGCACTGGAGCACTGTCATGTTAGAATAGAAAAGGGCCTTCCCCAAACTGTTGCCACAAAGTTGGAAGCAGATTATTGTCCAAAATGACTTGGTATGCTGAAGCATTAAGATTGCCCTTCACTGGAGATAAGGGGCCTAGCCCAAACCTGAAAAACAGCCCCATACCATTATCCCTCCTTCACCAAACTTCAAAGTTGGCATAACGCAGTCAGGCAGGTGACATTCTCCCAGCATCCGCCAAATCCTGTCTCACCCATATGACTGCCAAACAGAGAAGCGTGATTCGTCACTCCACAGAACAGGTTTCCACTGCTCCACAGTTCAGTGTCGGTGTACTTCATACCACTTCATCCGACGCTTGACATTGGTGTTGGTGATGTGAGGCTTGTATGCAGCTGCTCGGACATGGAAACCCATTCCATTAAGCTCCTGCCACACAGTTTTGGTGCTTACATTAATGCCAGTGGAAGTTTTGAAATCTTCAGCTATGGAATGAGCACAGCGTTTGGTGACTTTAACGCACGATGCACCTTAGCAGTCATTGACCCCGCTCTGTGATTTTACTTGATCTAATGCTTTATGCCTGAGTTGCTGTTGTTCCTAAACGCTTACACTTTCTAATAATATCACTTACAATTGACCGTGGAATATCCAGCAGGGATGAAATTTCATGAACCATCTTATTGCAAATACACAGTATCATGCTTGAAGTCACTGAGCTCTTCAGAACAACCCATTTTATATTACAAATGTTTGCAAATGAAGACACCTCTGGCAACTGATGTGATTGAAACACCTCAATTCAATAATTAGCAGGTGTGGCAAAATACTTATGTCCAAATAGTGTACCTCCCACACTCCCAATTTTCAGTGGTCAATAGGGGTGTGGACAACTGGAAAAAGAAAAGGCCACGCTGGAAAGGTATTTATAAAACATGCACAAAAACACACATTTAGAAACATGAACCATATTGCTGTCAATCAGGCTAGCAATATTTGTTTCTCTCTTAATTCAACCATATAACAGTGCAAATATAATTCTCAGTTCTGATAAGTTGCAATATTACTGGTCCCATACTCCAAATCTCTACAGGATATTTATAAGCCAATTTCTTAATGGTAAATTGGGTGATAAGATTTAATCAATATCATTGGGTGATAGAAGATTCTATCGCTGCTTATCGCCACCCTAGAAAATCTTCAATATCGCCCAATGATAATAAATAGACCTGTTAGTCTGCACACCCAAATTTGTCAAATGTATAAAAAGGTGGTTCAACACTTTAAATAATACAGGACAAGAAAGAGCACGCTTTACACACTAAAGTCACACTAATCACAATAACCAACTTGTGTTGACCCTGGTAACAACTAAGAAATGTCTTTTCCCACCAACATGATTGTTGAAGCATACACACTAATGCGATATTGGTAAATTGGTCATCCAAAGACCAACAAAAAGTTGCTGTAACTTCGAATATTTAAATCGTCCTTCACAGTAACTTGAGTTGAGGATGAAAATTCATTTCAGATAACTTAACAATGAGTTTCTGTATCAAACACAATTTTAGAACATTAAAGAACAAGTGAAATCATAGAGTTGTTCCTCTCTACAACATATCAAAACACTTTTTGGGAGAGGTAAGGTTCAACCATGACCCTACTGTCTTTCATGTCCGGATTTCACTGTCGTGAACATCTGCTTATGGTAAAGGAAACAAGTAAAATAACAACGCACAGTTCAGTTGGTTTAATTAACCTTTACAACGCCCAATTTTCCAAAAGAAAATATTTGGATATGTCTTCCTGAATTTGTATAACTTAGATCAGTGCCGGTTTTTCAGGTCACAAGTGAAATAATTACTACCACCTGTGGATCTGTTACATTGTATCAGTCAGTAATGAATACACCTGTGCTCCATCAAGGAGATATGGAAATCATGCCCTGTTAGGGCTCCCTGAGGACTGGATTTGGATAAACTAGCCTTAGAGTGTTTATTATAATGTTGTCTATAAACTTCACACTTCTTCTTTTCTGGTTAATATTGCTAATCAGACATTTTCTCTCTTGAAGCAGAAATTAATAAGATGTATAGTTCATCAGATAAAGGCTTCTTTCTGCAAACAAATCAGAAGTCTTCCTTAAAAAATACTCTATCGCAACAATATACCTTAAAGAATGATGCAAAAGAAAAAAATACTTAGATAGTAAACAATTATGCATTATCATCGTCATCATTAATTTATATAGCACCAACATATCCCGTAGCGCTTTACAATTGGGGACAAACACAATAAACTAATAAACAAACTGGGTAATACAGACAAAGAGGTGAGAAGGCCCTGCTCGCACGCTTACAATCAATGGGACAATGGGAGATTGATACATGAGGTTACATTTTGCATTTCAGCCCAGCCAGACTGTAAAGGTAGAAGTGACAAATAAGCGAAATGATCCTGTCACACAAAAATGTTGGTCAGGGGTGGTTGTCTTGTGTGAAATTGTGTAACAGATGGTAATAGGGTAATGTAGTGAGGTTAAGAGGGTGGTTGCGGAATATTATAAGCTTGTCTGAAGAGGTGAGCTTTCAGAGAATGCTTGAAAGTTTGTAGACAAGAGGAGAGTTTTATTGTGCGAGGGAGAGAATTCCATAGAGTGGGTGCAGCCCGAAAAAAGTCCTGTAACCGGGAATAGGAGGATGTAATGAGGGTGGATGAGAGACGCAGATGCTTTTTTATAGTCACAGAATGTTGAGGGTCATCAAATATGCCTATATTTTACACTTCTGGGTGAATTATACCATATAGTACACAGTACGCATGATCAGCAATTAGCTCGGTACATAAGAATGCATCTAACTCCCTCCTAACCAATCAGCGGGTGACTTGTCAGCTAAAGGATAGTCACTGCAAATAATTGGGACCCTTCTAATTACAGATCTCAGCTTACAGGCAGAAGGTGGTTACCCTTGTATTTTAATCATACATATTCCAAGCAGTCACTGCACTGACACTTGGTGGAGGACACTCATCATGATATCAAATATGGAGAGCAGGACATAAAAGGGGTATTATTTAAATACCTTTAAATAAATAAAGATAGCATCTGGTACTTTGTCATATTACTGTAACAGTGACTTCATATGGCAATTGCAAATGTTTACCCGATGCTTCCAAGCTCTGTAATAAAACCAAATATTTTTTTGGGAAAAAAATAAAAATAACTTGTGCATATTAAAATGTGCAGGATGTACGTTGATGCGCAAATTATTTGTCCAATTAAAGTATTTAGCAAGCCGGCCTTCAGCGTGACAAGACGACGCGCTAGTGATATTGACAACGTCCGCTGTATGCAGAGCTAATTTCTTAACCAAATCTGACACTTTCGGTAAACTCTCTGTTTTCAAGCAGAAGCTCTCAGCGTCGATAAATAACCTTTATAACCAATGTTACAAAGAAAAGACGTGCATTAGATTTCTTCCTGAATTCCCAACTTATAGCTAAATGGTCAGCAAACCTAAAATGCAATTTGTTTAGGTATGAAAAGTCATCACACATGTTGTATATTCTACTGGTTCCGATGAGTCTGATGTTATCCAGCTATAATAGTGCCCATATAATACCCATGCGTTATAGCGTGAGTAATATTCCAGGAATATGCCCTAAAGGTGTAATGTACCATTAATATCCCCATGCAGATGAATGTCCAGTAATATACCAGTATAACGCAACGCACCACAGTAATTTGACATTAATGTGCCTAGCAAGAGAAATGTCTGTATATATACGCAATAGGTTACATGCAATTAATATGTCTATCAATAGTACTGCCAGTAATACGTCCATTAACAGTAATATGCTCTGATTTGCTGTGCTATGTAATATGTTGCCACTATATATATATAAATAATAATAATAATAATAATAATAAATGGTTACTTCATTAATAATATGCCAGGGATGTGACCGCCATTGGTAGTGCCCATATTAACGGCATATAGTAAAACACTCTATTGCAGCACCGTAGATGGTTCTCCAGCACTAGAAACTTTGCCCACTGATTCAGTTAATTGTAGGGGGGGGGGGGGGGGGGGGGTTGAATTGGTGCTGGGTTGTCTATTAATGAAAGTATTAACATAATTCAAAAGGTTTCATAACCTTCTCTCACCGCTGCTTTTAAGGAGCAGAATCACTCATTGTTACTTGCTGAAGGGTAGGGTCGGGTGAGATGAGGTGGGTCTTAAATAATACCAATATGTAAAAGAATGCTAACAGGAGCACAGTGTATTTCAGCGGAGCCAACATCTAACCGTCACTTCTAGAATTGTTGGACGTTAGAGATTCTAGACCAACGTGTAGCCAATCTGGGCATCTAAACAGCACAGAGTTGTTATGGGAGGGGTTCGTCAAACTGGTGCAGGACACGCACCTCTATATATAAAACAAAATTCACGTGCCCAACTTTTTAATCATAGACACAGGGAGTGGTAACAGTTCCTGGTAGATAGACGTTTCTGATGGCACAATGACAGGGGCAGCAGAGGGCATCTTCTCACCATGTCTCCCAGCTGCCTGAATAGCTCCCACAAATCCTCACAGTCCCTATCCCCACGTGGCACCGTTACTTTCTCCCAGAACACCCATGCTTAGGTCTCTGATCGTACGTGTTCAGCCAATCAGAGCGCAAAGAAGACTTTCCTCTGAGCTGCCTAAAATTTTGTGTATAATTTTGCTTTAGACTTTATAGCCACACACTTCTTTAATTAAACCTGTGGATTTTTTTTTTTGCAAAAGAGAGTACACTAGAACACAGTTGAAAAGGTAATAATACCATCTTTACATTTTTAATCTGTTAATTAGTAAAGAACAGTAATGCAAATATATATATATATATATATATATATATATATATATACAAATCAGAATTTTCAACCAGGTCCAATATTCATAAATATTCTTCCAATATTCCAATATTCTTTTAAATTTTTATTCGGTGTCCTGTGAAATCAGAACCACCTTCAAATATAGGCATTCTCTGACCCCTATCAGATTATCTGGTACTGCAAAAATAAATAGCGCTTTCCTGAATTAAGTGCATAATTCGGTGAGTCATTGCACTATTCCCACAGCATTATGGATCAAGCCCGGCCTAACCATGATCCTGGAATAGATTTGCTCAATTCACAATTTTGCTGTGCAGATCTATACCACGAAAACAGGTCTATTTTCTGAAGTCACAATTATAAATGTTCAAACTGCATCAGTTTACAATTAGTTTGAAAACCTAAAACCTTTGGTCGAGTCAATCTAAAAAATATTGATAACCCCGCCCTTTCAAGCACCTGCTATAGCCTATACATTGATTGAGCAACTTCCACTTCTGTATTCGTCTGAGAGCCATGTTGGTGTCAGTAGCTGAGGGGGAGTACTGGCGCTGAATTGCTGTTTGGAGACTTCTGTGGTACCTCTTTGGTAAGTTAGCTCAATTTAAAAACACATATATGTAGGGCCCAAATATATGGGACTCTCACTGTTTAGAGTTAGGACCACTCTATTTGAAAAAGCGCCGTGGAGTGGCGGGTGGCTTTAACATACATTTGCAAATGTTTGCAACTAAGACTTTTGCATTTTTATCTACAGTAGAATTGACAGGTCCAGATAACCCAAGTTGTGACGGTGGTTTAGGGATTAGCACTTCTGCCTCCTGCTCTGGTTTCCTCCCACACTCCAAAAACATACTAGTAGGTTAATTGGCTGCTATCAAATTGGCCTTAGTCTCTCTCTCTGTCTGTATGTGTGTGTGTGTGTGTGTGTGTTAGGGAATTTAGACTGTAAGCCCCAATGGGGCAGGGACTGATGTGAGTGAGTTCTCTGTACAGCGCTGCGGAATTAGTGGCGCTATATAAATAAATGATGATGATGATGATGATGATGATGAAATGACTTGAAATTAGTGTTACTGAGGTTAATAAAAATGTAGGAACAAAAAGAGCAAAATTACGTGATTTTAGCATATTTTAGGATTTTTTCTAAAAAATCCAAAACCCAAACCAAAACCAAAACTCAAAGCTAATCCAGATCCAAAACCAAAACCAAAACCACTTCACGGGGGTAAAATGTACCGCACTTTCTGCAAATACTATTATTCCGCTTACTTCAGTATCATGTTACTTTTGCGATAGCTTTTTCTATTTTATTCATTAAGAAAACAAACAAAAGCAACTGTTTTATAAACTTTGTTGTGAAGTTTCCTAAGTTATGTGTTTGTGATTTCCCTTCGCTAAGCTTACAGTACACACATATCACACAATGTTGTTTGATCCAGATGTTGGACGCCTTCCAAAAGCTGGGAGCATAATCTCTCTAACTATATTTATGTGTTCAGCTTGCAATATTCATATTGTGGTTGACATGGCTTCTGTCAGGCATTTTTATATTACATTTTCAAGTTCTGGAAGTCGTAGATTAAACTGCACATGGAAATTTAGCAGGGGGAAAATATGTATGTCAAATCTGGAAGAAAAGCCCTGAGACTCGGAGAATTGGGTAGAGGTTGCGAAAAAAAAAGGGAATGATTTGTGGATTCCAGTGAAGAAAACAGAAGTTACTTAATGCACCTGGCAAATACATCAAGTGATATTCTAGATTGTTTTATTTTAGATATAAGTAGGCATTTAAAGCTATGGATATAGATTATGAGGGATCAAATGTTATATTTTAAAGGATAACTAAAATCAAACTACAGATTAAAGGATAAGTACATTTCATTTATTATTTAACTGTTTAAGATGCATCAAAGTTTTATTTTAAATTAACCACTTGATGACCGGACAGTTATCAGTCCCTGGTGGTCAGACCGAATTTTGTGATGCATCACTTTACATGGGAAAAATATTTTGCTATTTCTTAGTCAAACCAAAAAAAGTTTCCTATTTTTTTCTGGTGCAGATAAGTTATTTTTTTGGTATTATATTGGAACAAATATTTTCATTATCTTTGATCATTTAAAGAATGGTCTGTAAAAAATTACATTTTAAACAACAATTTTGTTTAAAAACAGTATTTTAAAGACAACTTTGTTACCAATTTTGAAACAATTTTCAGTGTGACCAATAGTTGCAGAATCTAGGAAATTGTCTAACCTTGTTATATCTGAATATTTTATTGATCTCTTTTTATTGTGAAAATAGCCTAGTAATAATAATTGCAGACTGCCCTACAGCAAGCTACTAGATATCATAAGAGAGAGAGAACATTATAGTAGCAAAACAACAGGTATAGTCAAAAATGTTGCATTGTTCCTAACTAATAAATTAGTAAATACAATGAAAAATTCAGTTTTATTTAGTTTGTACAAACTATTGAAAAGTATATGTATACAATATTGACCTATAGCAGCATTTTAATCTATAAAATAATCTATAGCTCTATCCTTGCAAAGCTGGGTTGTAGCTTTGTTTCTAAAGAATAATGATGTGATGATTTTGCAAATACGTGGTATAGATATTAACTGTGTGACATAACACAGCATAGCATAGAGTTTAGGAGACTAGGGGGTAAATGTATCAATATGCGGGTTCTTCAACACCCGCATGTTCAGCCTCTCCTGCGATTAAATTTCAAGCGGCGCTGCATTGTAAAGGGTTAACTTCCCTTTACAATGCAGCGCCGCTTGAAATTTAATCGCGGAAGAGGCTGAACACGCGGGTGTTGAAGAACCCGCATATTGATACATTTACCCCTAGGTGTAGCCTGTATCCATTTTCCCAGATGCAGATGATTTAATAGATATTGTGTTGCTGACATAACTGTTGTTGTTGCTGCCAGGTTAGACATAAACAACTAACACGTATTTTTCCTGTTACTTTGTATTAACTGTATTTGTTTTCTTATAATGTAATCAGCCTCTTTAGAGAACGTATTGAAATGAAAGACGCTCATTTAACAAGCTCTGGTTACAACGGTCTGTGCATACCAAGGTATATGTGACTCTGAATACTAATTGCCTGTTGCTGAAGACATAGATTGAAGGAAATGAAGGAAATTATACAAAGGTGACATTATATAAGTAATTATTAAATACTCAGAATTGACTATTTAGATCACCACTGCTTTGTTGTATCCCCCACCGAGACTATATCATCATTATCATCACCATTTATTTATATAGCGCCACTAATACCTCAGCGCTGTACTCATTCACCTGGAGCTTACAGTCTAAATTGTTAACACACAGAGACTAGAGCCAATTTGTTAACAGCCAATTAACCTACTAGTATGTTTTTGGAGTGTGGGAGGAAACCGGAGCACCCAGCGGAAACCCACGCAAACATGGTAGTCGGGAATTGAACTCATAACCCCAGTGCTGTGAGGCAGAAGTGCTAACCACTGAGCCACCATGCTGCATCTACCATTTTCTTCCTGACCTTTCAACAAGAACTGTGACCTCTTCCATAAGAACAGTCATTATCTTTTTTATTCTTGTTAACTCAGTGCTATAAGTTAGTTAAGGATCGATTACCAGCAATTATTGATGAGGTGTTTTATTCTGAGAAATAAATACAAAAGTTATTGTTAGTAATTCATGTATTAGAATTTAAGTTGTTTTGTTTTTGTTTTTTTTAAAAAAAGGGATTGTCTTTCTTCTAAGAAAAGCTAATGGTGATTATAACTGGTTAGCTACACTGTTGGGGTGATTGCTCTAGACAGTTATACTCATTGTCATTTAGGGCCTGGTTCTTCAAGAGCGCTAGTAAATCGGGTAACGTATACCTAGGAGCGGATGTGAAGATACGTCAGGTGATGAATACGGGTCTAGGTCCCCTCTGCTCTAGTAGACAATACACTGCAGGATACGTCCAATATATATGTGGAATATAAAGTCACAAAAGAACGTACAGAAAAAAACTATTCAACGAATGTCAACTGTTAATAATATAATATAATATAAATTATTAAATTACATTATTGATAAAACATTAAAAAAAAATTAAAAAGTTTTTTCACCCATGAAATCAATTTATTAGGATATTATTAATGTCTACTGTGCATAGAATACATGTTTACAGTTGCTCCTGATTGCAAACACATGTTATAGCATGCATACACAGCCAGCATGATTAGAAATGGCATTTAGACTACACTTTTAGCTGGAGTAAGACATACACTGAAAAGGAAGTACCCAAGAGATGTCCAGAGCTTGGATCAATCGCTGCTGCGTGCACTCATGATTGGCACGCCCTTACTGTACATTGACTACAGGCATACACCCAGTCCCCTATCCGTACCCTCCGGGAAATTGTAGGATGTAGTATGCGTCCGCTGCGTTTGAAGATGAAGTGAACAATGTTGCATTCTGTGGTGTATGAGCCGCTTCTGGGCATACGCAGAGTGATTTTGCGGATTGTACGTTGCTGGCTACATTCCCTGGTGAATCTGACCCTTAGGACCTAGGCTCAAGGTGTCCATTTTTACCCTATGAGGTTAAATTGCCTATTACAAGGCTGCTAGAATCCCTTGCTCCTCCTCTGGATATAGAAAGTTAGAAAAGGATGGCCTTGATTGGATTGATGTAGCTATGGGGGTAATTTATGAAACTAAAATGTAAGGAGGGACTTGTGCTTATGGTATATATTTCAGTTAGACTCCCCCATTATGCTCCTTGACCCAAGAGCTGTCAGAACTTTTGTTCTAAAATCATATAAGTCCATCAGTGCAAGTATGCAAGTATTTCTTCTCGGTAGCATTATTCTATAGATAGCAGCTACCTACACAACCAGATGTCCCAACTCCGCTGCTGTTTGAATATCCCGCGGTGTTAAAACTATTACCGTTATTCCGGTAATAGCAAGCCGGATTTCAGCTCGCAGCTCCCTGAGCCGCGAGCTGAAATCCAGCAAGAAAAGTACCGTAATACCGGTATTTATGCGCACTATTACCGTAATAACGGTAATAGCGCGCACCGCAAGATTTTTGGCTATAACGCCAATAATTGAATATGCCCCTTTGGGTGCTTTTGACTTTTTAATAGCGAAATTTGGATTAAAAGCATAGAAGATTGGATCATAGAGAAGAAAAAAGAACGGAGTTGATAAGTATGATTTATTTTTTTATTTTTGAATAAAATTACATGGTTTTTATTTAGGTTTTGCATTGGTGCACTAAAGGGACCAGTGGCCCTGGGTGTCAGGGCAAGTTGGCAGCCCAGACTGTTCATGGCAGCCCGGGCCGATCCTAGGGAGCTAGCAATGTGAAAAAGGTTAATGTCCGGTAAGATCACCTACTTAATAAACAAGCAGCCAATCAGGAGTGGTGTTTCGGGATTTTTGACAAAAATTTAAAAAATGACATTATTAAATTATATTTAAAAAACATGTTGATATATATTGGTACCAGTATAAACAAAAAGTGCTTTACTAAATGCGTGCGCTATCTGGGTAAAATACAGGCGGTTGATTTTGCTTTTAATCTACCCTTCGGGCAATGCAGATTTTTTTGCAAAGTGTGAAAATAATGAAGGCGTCATAAGCTTTTGTTAGGTGTATATTCCCAGGAACAGGGGATTTTGATGCTCTTAGACATCCGTTCTAATTATTGAAAAAGCCATAAAGTCAATTATGTTATGACACAACAATTAAAATCTGAAGGAAAGTGCTACATGGTTGAGCACTTCTACTTTATTGCAGCTCAAATATATCACATTGCTAAGACGGAATGTAGCTGTCACTCAGTGGAAATGATTGTCGTGTCATAGGAAATGTATTGCCTTAGTGTCGGGAATTAAGCTATTCACTCAGATATATAGAAACATGCATCCTCGAATAACAATGTACGTGTGACCTGTGGGCAAACCAATATCATTGACAAAAGACTTTCAATTTAGAAAAAAATATAATAGTAGGCAATTCTTACATAGAATCTGTGTGTTTTTATTATGGAATATTACAACAAATGTATCATGCAGAGTCCAGTGTTTTACTGATACTAAAGCAACTATATACTGATCTCCTTAGATATATGGTAAATATCTCACTGCACGAGTTATCTTTAAAGGAATCAGATGTGCGATAATATCTATTAGATATATGGTATGTTTACCCTCTAACTGTGGCCTGGCTCTCATGTAGCCTGAGTAAGCCCAATAATCCCCCCCACTTCTCTAATCAGCTGCTCAGTTAGCACAGTTGTAACTTATCTTGAAATCAGCCTCATTATATCTTTGCATTCAGTCTTGGGGGGAGACGTAGTAGGGGGCTGACGTGTGTTTTGCTCACAAAGTGTTTAGAAAATACTAGCTAAACTAGATAGTTGGACAAACATTGAAAAATTGAAGACATCTAGAAATAATCTACATCTGCTGCAGCTTTTCTCTGCTATTTCTGATTGCACGGGACATTGCAGCTAGGTAATTTTTTGATTTCCTAATTTTATGCTAATTTTTTTTGCTCTTTTACTCATAAATCCCAATGATTGCCAAATTATTTTCTCCTTTCTTTAGGATCATCCCTCACCCATCCTGCAACACACACCTCTGCCCACATTGCCCCTTCATTACTTCAATCACCTCTAGTTAACACTCATGAACTGTTGTCCTATTTAAAGTCAATAGTTATAACAGTCTCATCCTGTTGCCAGAAACTAAAAGGACACACATCTTACAATCATCTTTCCTATCTTTCTTCCTCCCTGCTTCTATTAGCTGGTTATATATCACCTAATCCAGGTCCCCCACACTTCTCCCACACACATATATCTGAATGCTACAGAAATCCAGCAAACCTCAAACGCATCACCTGTCTCCCCTCTCTTCCAAAGTCCTTTAAATGTGCCCTTTGGAATGCACGTTCTGTGTGTAACAAACTTACCTCCATACATGATCTCTTTCTCTCAAACAACCTCAACCTTATGGCAATAACAGAAACATGGCTCACGCAATCAGACACTGCATCACCTGCAGCCCTTTTACCTACACCCCAGAACTGGAGGCAGACAAGGAGGTGGGGTTGGACTACTTCTCTCCCCACAGTGGACATTCACAGTTCTACCAAATGTCCCATCACTCACGTTCCCATCTTTTGAAGTACATGCTGTTAGGATTTTTAACCCAATCTCTAAGCGTGTTGCTTGGATGTATCACTCCCAGTTCTTTAACCTTTCTGCTGTCACCTCTTCAAAGCCTTCATATACCTGCAGGAAATACTCTATAGATTTTCAACAATTTACCAGCTCTCTCCAACACCCTCTCTCCCCAATTTCTATATTCTCATCCCCGGATATGACAGTTCCTCATTTTCATCATACCCTTGCAACTGCCCTTGATCAAGTGGCTGCATCGACTCTTCATACTCCGCGTAGACTTCGTTGTCAACTGTGGCACCTTAAAGTAACAAGAAATCTACAAAAACTTTCTCGTAAAGCAGAACGTTACTAGTGTAAATCTTGTACCTCTAATGATTTCCGTGCATATACTGCAATCTACCACTCCTATCGAAGTGCTCTGGACACTGCTAAACAAACATACTTCCAATCTCTCATCTATGCTCAGGCTTCTAACCCAAAACGCCTTTTTATCACATTTAAATCTCTTCTCAATCCTCTCACCCCAAACTCACCGACTCCCATCAGTGCCCAGGATCTTGCTTCTTATTTCAAGAACAAGATTGATAAGATCCGACTTGAGATGGCATCATCTCCCTCGGCAAGCTATTAGCTCAATTCCTTCCCACCAACCTCTGACACCCTCTCTTATTTCATTCCACAAATGAAGAGGAAGTTTCTAAACTCTTCTTATGTTCCTACTCTACCTCATGTCCTCTTGTTCCCATACCCTCACAAATTGGTAGCTTCATGTTTCATGTGCTCATTCCACCTGTAGCTAAATCTGTCATTTATCTCTATCTACTGGTATCTTTCCATCAGTATTCAAGCACATAAATGCTCCTATTCCAATAATAAAAAAAAAAAACTGACCCAAGCTCTCTCTTAGATTACATCTCCATCTCTTAGCTCCCATGTCTCTCCAAACTTTTCTAGAGAATTGCTAACACTCAACCCACAGGATTCCTTTCTGCAAACAACCTATTGGATCCTCTTTAGTCAGATTTTCGCTCTCAACACTCCACAGAGACTGCGCTGACCAAGGTTGTCAATGATTTAATCACAGCTAAAACTAAAGGTGTTTACTCTCTTCTAACATTCCTGGATCTCTCTGCTGCATTTTACACTGTTGACCACTCTCATCATCTCCGCCATCGACTATTGCACTAACATACATCTCCTCATTTGTCTCAAAATATCTCCCAACTCAACGCCTCCAATCTGCACAAGGTCTGCATCTCTCTTCCACTTTCATCACATCCACACATTCTCGGTTACAGGACTTTTTTTGGGCTGCACCCACTCTTGGAATTCCCTCCCTCACACAGTAAGACTTTCCTCTGGTCTTCAAACCTTCAAGAGTTCTCTAAAAACCCACCTCTTCAGACAAGCTTATAATATTCTTCTACCAACCTCTAACTTTCCCTAGGTTACCCTATTCCCACCCTCTACACAGCTAACACAAGACAGCAACCCTCTCACCAACATTGCTGTGTGATTGAGCATACAGCCCACTATATACGTTTTAACCTTTGCATTATAGCTGGACAAATATGCAATATGACGTAGCACTTACCCTTGTGTATCAAACCATTATCCCATAGATTGTAAGCTTGTGAGGAAGGCACTCTCACCTCTCTGTCTGCATTACTACAGAATCTTCTGGTGCTATATAAATTAATGTTGATGATGATAATGATGATGATCTATAATGCACCCAAAAGACATGTTGATGGAATTTGTTTATTAAATAATTTAATTCATGACCATTGTTCAAATTCAAATCATATCTGTTACATTTTTACAGCTCAATTTTTTTAGATGCAAACTGTAATGTAGTTTATTTGAACCAGGTGTGGGTTTGGTTAATGAGTATATGTAAAATTGTATTTGATGAAGTATTCAGGAGGAACGGAATCAACCTTGGTTTCCAAATCATGGGACCTGATACTGGGATATATGGTGGGTCTACTACGTGTGCCTATTGCAGCTCTGCTTTGTCCGGCTAGCTTCCGCTGGAAGCGTATTGTCAATAGAGAAAACACACTGTCTGTCTGAATAAGCACAGGGTCAGCAGCAATGAGGAGAGTCCTGCAGACAGCACTAACATCTCCTTACTCCAAAGATAATAGAGAGTGGTTTCCCTGTCCCAACCAAGAATGAGTATAAGATTTGCTCAGTGGTATTTTTTTCACTCTTCTCCTCACAATTCTGTTTACAAATCCAGACACCTTTCAAAAATGATTAGATTTTCCAGCTCCTTAATTTTCTTTTTCTCCTGGCAAATAGATATACCAGTGGGTGTGGTTCAAACATGTACTTTATATTAATTGCAGCAGAAAATTGTCTTCCTTTTAAAATGCTTTTTGTGCAGTCGAACAAATACCACAGTAAGTGGTTCAAATTATTTTCATATACATTGTACCAAAAGCAGCAGAAAAGTGTGATTATAATACATTTATTTTCCAGTCAAACAGAGAATCCAGCAACCCTGACCCTATATACAAGGCTGTACTGACCATATTTCTTGACGCATCTGTCACAAGTTACGTCGCTTCGTGCCAGGTCTGGGGTTCGCATTCGGCACAGTAGACATTTGCCTAAAAGCAGTAGTAGTGGCTGAGAAGAATCTTATGCTCTGTACAGTGTGTATTTCTTTTACAAAATCAAAGAGAAATTGTTACCCTTTTAATGCCACAGCCATGGTGCCTAGTCCACACTTAGGAGACCAGCAGAGGTGACTACCTGTCATCTGGAACCGTCTCCCTCTGCATTCTACCATTGTTTGCAAATTAGCATTTCAGCCAACTAGAAGACAATCAGTTCAAACAAGTCTGAGTGTAGAGTTCTGGGGGTAAATGTATCAAGCTGAGAGTTTTTTGGCGGGTTTGAAACACCAATCGCACTCCAGCTATCATTTATTTAGTACATTCTACAAAATGACAGCTAGAATCTGATTGGTTGCTATAGGCAACATTTCCACTTTTCAAACCCGCCGGAAAACTCTCAGCTTGATACATTTAACCCCTGGACTCTCATAAAGTTCACTTTTCCCACCATTTATCTTACTGGTGCCTAAGGGATATTAAGGAAACTCCATAGAGTACAGTCCAATTTGATCTGGATCATCTCATCCACAGTGCCCCTCGTGTTAGAGCACGTTCCCGAATAAAACATTATATATCAGCCACCCACAGTTGGTAACAGCCTGAAGCATCAACCCAGCCTAACTTTACAATATGCACTACACATTACTATGGTATCTTTATCCCTCTGCAAACTACTCCACTGGAATAGCACTCCCTGTTTGAAAAGAAGGGTGGGAGAGCAGAACTTACCTAGGACCTGATAAAGATAAGGAACAAACACAGCATTCCACTAAATACCCAGGTACTATACCTCTTATTTATGCCCAAATTGTTGGGCGTGCTAATCCTTCGGGTCAAGCTGCATCTAAACCCACTTGCAACTATCATGGCTACACAGTTGAGCTGCTCTGACTGAAGCCAGGTCTGATTTAGAAAGATTTATACAACTGAACACATTATTGCCAGACAAAATTGTTGACTAACTGAACAATGAAGTAAAAAGATTTAATTTACTGGTAGAAATCTTCACTAATTCTTGCGTACTGTACATGATAACCACCGTAATTTGTTCCTTTTTGGCAGGATTATTTTATTTTCACAATAGATAATTGCAACCGAAAGCTCAATTTTTCAATTCATGAGTAGAATACTAGGCACCAGGAATCGACAAGCGAAGAAATCGCAGATGCCTAAAATGTAACATTTCTTCTGCAGGAGTTTTGCAGCCTGATCTTGTTCTAGAATGAGGCAGTTTCTCTGAATAGAGAGTAATAATGAATGAGTTGCATACAATTATCTGTTATCACAAAGTTCTTAAGCAGTTCGCATTTAAAATCTATCAATACCATTTTGATTAATGTGATTGAGTGACAGTTATGATTGCTCCAAATAATTCCTGTAAGAAGTTTTTTTCTCTTACTTTCATATATTGTTACTGTTTAAGTAGCAATTAGACTTTTTAGCAACTCTTTCTGTTTGTAAAAATTTTTTATGTGCTAAATGTTTGTCAGAATCATCATCATTCATTTATTTATACAGCGCCACTAATTCCCCAGCACTGTACAGAGAACTCACCCACATCAGTCCCTGCCCCATTGGAGCTTGCAGTATAAATTCCCTAATATACATACATATAAACACACAGACAGAGAGACAGAGAAAGAGACTAGGGTCAATTTATTTTGATAGCGGCCAATTAACCTACTAGTATGCATTTGGTTTGTGGGAGGAAACCGGAGCACCTGGAGGAAACCCACACAAACATGGGGAGAACATACAAACTCCACACAGATAAGGCCATGGTCGGGAATCAAACTCATGACCCCAGTGCTGTGAGGCAGAAGTGCTAACCCCTGAGCCACCGTGCTAACGCAGGCTACATGTACAGAGAATATTTACCCACTACTGAAACAGTTTTGACAGGATCTGGTGGTGCAGAATGCAGCATATTGAACTCTAGAAGTAAGGGCACTGTGTGACTGCGCATAAGTGCAGAACCAATTTACTTTCCCTTCTCCCCAAGAACTATGGGAAAATGCTCAGGACAAAGGGCTGTGATTTCCAGGTGCAGCGTTGAACTTAATAGCTCTCTGCTATCACCGCCAACATCACATGTACTTTTGGAGCCCCAGAATGCATAATGCTGAAGCTCCAAATACAAAAATGCTTAGAGGGGTGCACTACGTCATCGTTCTGCGCTCAGAATGGACTAACGTGAGATCATCAGCCAGTAAATACATCCTACACAGAGGAGGCTGTTTGCTCAGTCTTTTCAGGAAGTCGCAACTCTGGAATTCTGGATGTTCAAGAATGTTAAAGGGCAATAATTGATTAAGGGGGAGGATAAAGGCATTAACTGATGAAATTGGGTTGATGAGATTGAGAGATCTTAAAAAAGTTCATAATGATTATTATGGGGGGAAATTATAATTTGGAAGGGGAAAGAGGTGGTGGTAAGAGATGTACTAAAAGCCCAGATTAATGATTACAGTACAAAATAGTATATGAAATAACTCAAATCTCAATGGCATGATAAAGATTTCCTTAATTGAAATGCTTCGACAAGAGACAGTGACCAGGAAGTATACAGACACTGGAATGTTTGGACCTGTTTCATAGATGTTCGTGGATTTAACCAGCCGGCTACCCGATCTATTGAAAGGGATTAGAGTTTTTTTCTACACGCTTGTTTTCATCCTATATGCGGTAAGGGTCCAACCTTATCAGTGGTGTTTTGCTTCCTTTGCAAAAATATTTTTCTTCTGTATCATACCAATTGTGCATTGGATCGTTTTGTGTATATTAAAAATGTTTTTTATTGAGATAATGCACCATTGTTAGCATTTGTCTTTCCGGTAATTGGTTCAAAGATTCTATACCTGAAGGACTGATCCGATACAATAGGAAAAGTTCTTCACTGTGCAATTTTAAACAGCGTTAATTTGAGATCTTCCTCTTGTAAGTTTGATATCAAAGGGATTTTATTTATATCACGTGGTGTTATAAGTAAGAGGCCGTACATACACTGGTATCCACTGTGTTTATATCATTCCATAAATATGCATAATACGCTATGATGTGACTCTTTGCTTTATTTTCACGTATGGACATTTCCGGAAAAGATTTGTGGAGAAATACAGTTACCTTGGACATATTGAACATCTGGAGAACATATTATTTGGCCAGTTCAAGGTCAAAGGTTATTGAAAAATAATTGTTTTAAAACATTCTGGATTCATTGACTTTTAGATGATATCATTGTATTATATGTGTTTCTATGCTATAAGGATTATGTAGACCTCTCTTTGTTTTGAGAATTTGTATGGTAGTTAGCGCCATATATACTACCATATTTTGTACATATTAATCCACACTCACCCAGTACATCCCTGATCTGTCAAACTCCGACAGTCCGATGGTGCAAGCATTTGCATCCCTACCAATGTCTCCATCTTGACCCATAAATCCGAATTTGCACTTAGACAGACGCGTGACATCACAAAATAGTGTTGCAGCTGTAGTGTTGCACTTTTACATGTCATAAATTAGCCTTAAAGGTTTCAAATTGCTAAAATTTGTAGGAATTCAAATTTTTTTCTATAACCTCTCCTTGTTGGCACTTTGTAGAAATGGTAATGTTTGACCACATGCTACAACAAGTCATTAGCGTGAAATGGAATCAAAGTCACTTCACCTCTGCAATAATCTTACTTATCACTCTGAGCTTCTGGCTTTGTAACTTGAGAAACATTTTTACTTAAATAACTCTTTGACCCAGGTCATACAGCTTTTAGGACACTACATAAATATGGACTAATTCACAAACCCTCTGCAGATCAATCTTTCCCATTAGCCAAGCATAGAATTATACCATATGGAGAGAGAACAATATCAATGAATGGGGCCTCTAGAATAATAGACAATGGCTAAATCTGCTAATAAAAATCATAACAGATCAGTGCAGTCACATCATACCCACATCACATAAAACTTTAATCTTCAAAATAAGTTGTCTCCAGTCTCTACTGTATATTGAGCTAGAAAAAGGGTTCTAGACTATAGGATGGGCATTGTGGTGGGATTGTTTAATTTTACATATATATATATATATATATATATATATATATATATATATCCTAATAATATATATTATATATTCTGTTCAGCACCCCTGGAGTGTATTGTTATCCTAAGGTGCTTATATACTTATAGAGAAGCAAACATACTTTATAGCTTAGTGTTCTAAACTGTTGTAGCAACATGACTTCATCTCCACATAACACTGTACAATTACATACATTTTATATGACCAATGGCACCAATTTAGTGTCTAGCGACCTAGATCAGAAAGCTGTACAAACTGTTTCACAATAGTTTCTGAGTCCAAAGCTTCTTGCGTGCTTAAATACTTTTAAATCCCACGTACTGGTTTCCTTTGAACTATAAAATTACAACCGAATAAACACGTTTTTTACTACAACTTTGCTTGTAATCATCTAACACACGAGACCTCACCCAACATCTTGTGTTAACATGAAACTTTACAGAATAATTTATTATTTTTGGCACATCACATTATAATTTATTGACCTTAAGGGTTTTTGCAGTCGTACTTAGGTTTGCGTCACCTGTTAACTTTTTTTTTTTATAGGATTTGGTATTTTACGTTAAGTCATCTGGAATCTGGCAGTTTAAAAATTCTATGGGACTATCAGTAATTATTTTTTATGTCACTTACATAAACTGTATGCAAATTTGGAGTTACAGTATGAGTTAAATGGCATGTGTGGCATTTTCTTATTTTTAGGTTTTATTATTTTTTCCTGTTTAGCAGCAGTATGTGCTTGTTTGTTTTAGTGTATTGTGTTTGTTTTTTATTTTTTATTATGGGTAACAGAA
This sequence comes from Mixophyes fleayi, assembly GCF_038048845.1. Lineage (NCBI taxonomy): Eukaryota > Metazoa > Chordata > Amphibia > Anura > Limnodynastidae > Mixophyes > Mixophyes fleayi. Next base: position 7,590,012 of record NC_134410.1, read on the forward strand.
AATCACCTTTGAAAAAAGTAAGTTAACACATCAGCATGATATGTCATTGGCATCCAAGCTCGTGTTTATCAGTAGGAGAGGGAAGAGGAGGAGGAGGAGGAGGAGGAGGAGGTGGAAGGGAAAGAGGAGGAGGAAGAGGAAGAGGAGGAGGATACCTCCCCAATTTTCTGAAAAATAAAAAAAATAAAAAATAAAATATATATTCTTATATAAAATAAGATTGCACAAATACATTTCCAATTTCATTTATTGTATCCCAACACAGACATATTAAACCACTAATAAAACAGACGTTTGCTGTTGCTATAAAGTTTAAAAGTTGCAGATGTAAGTCAGTCAGAGATAAATAACTGCTTAAAAATAAAGAAAGGACAGTCTTATGATTAAGTGCATTTTTCCTTTATTCTGCTCACTTTCCCCTATGTATACCCAGTAAACTAAAATAAATATTATATTCTTCTCTGCTACTAATATAAAGCCCCATCTGTCAAACAAACAATAAAAAAAACTATGCAACATTTCCTCTCATGTAGAATAGTCAATATATTGTTCAATAAACTGACACATAGAAAGATTGTGAAATTTGCTGCAGTCATAAAAGTCTATAACCCCTTGGGTCATTAAGGGGTTAATCCAGCTACACAGAGCCATAGTCTGTCACTCTACTCTTTCTGATTTTAGCTACATAATATATAAGTGGCCAAACTCAGACTTACAGGCTGCAAACTCAGCCAGACACAGAAGAAGACAGCAGACATCTGCCAACTGCAAATGATTTAATCAGTTTGAAACAAGTAACAAAATGTTGATCCCCTTAACATGCCAATAATTAATCAAATTCTGATAGCTAAAAACACTGTATTGAGTTACTATAACAAACTTTCTGAAAGTTTGGTTCAGCCCAGATAAAGAAACTTTCTGCAACATTCCATTATAATGACTTACAATGAGATACGAACCCAGTGCTGCCGTTAGCATAAGATTAATTTGTGATCTGAATAATGTCAATGAATACTTTAGTCTCATTGATTATTAAAACGTGTTACACTGAGGGATGATTCGGAGAACTCGTGTTTATGTCTCGCCTGCATTTAGACTCTGAGGTATGAAGTACAATGGGAACATTAATTATACCTTTAATGGGCCAATTAATTCATTACATGATACTAACACACAGCAAAGACAGATGTTGCATAATATTGATTGCATTCTTGCTTCCATTTAAATGAATAGAATATTTCACAGGGCGGAATGGAATGCAATCGGGAGTATATTTTGCATATCATATTCGCAAACTCGGAGAATAAAATCACTCAGCTCTATTTATTAAGTGAAAGATAAAATTTTAGCTGTTATTATTCATACAGATATGGGTAGTTTAATTTCAACAGTTTTACCTCTGGCAAGTTTAAGTAAAAAGTCTCTCATTTAATATACTGGGAAAGTCTATTAAAAGCTCCTCTCTGTACTAAGCTATCATTTTATCAGTTTCAGTAAGTGGTAAAAAGCATTTTCTCTCTTGAAAACGGAGCTGCGTCAATTAAAACATAAACATAGATGAAAGGCAATTAAGCCACTATTATATTGCAATTATGTTATAACAATTATGTGGCTTATATCCCAGTCTTGAAAAATAGGGACTATGTAATAACTTCCAGGCAGGTCAATATTTTAATTTTCTCAGAATACTTGGGACTTGTGGTACTCCGGATAGTGGATTTTCCTGTAATTTGGAGCACAATATTTAAAGTCTGTTAAAACAAATTTAAAAATGATCCCTGTCTTTCTACATACTGTCCCTGGCATCCCCCATCTATTTAAACTGTTAAGCAGAGCTCCTCACAGTAACTGCAGGAAGGAACACTCCGCGATTCTGTCTGTGAGTAAAAGGAAACCACTGAACGGTAGAAATACAGAATTTTACTTTACTTCTTTTCCGTTTTTTGGAATGTTCTCATTAATGGGTTTCCAAATAAGAGATCCTACAACTGTTTATATATTTATAGTATAATAATTATATATAGTAATTCAAAATCAAATTTAGATTTTTGTTTATATTGCTAGGCATATGTGTTCCTACATATTGTACCTGCTTTCCCACCAAAATCAGTTGCGTAAAAAAATTGTTTAAAAAATATATATATACAGTATATTACATTACAAAATAATAAATTGTCTGTCCCTCAGCAGATTCTGTAGTCTGTAAACTGCAGTTTGGTATTTAAGCATTCATGTGTATATACACAGCATATAAAGACCATGGTGCAGACATCTCTTCTGTCCCAATTTCAGTGGGCAGTCCCGATTCATGCACATTGAAATGGATGGGGCTTACAGAAAGCAGACTGAGTCTCTCCAAAAAGTGTGCCTTTCTGGATAGATTGGTTGGGGTGGCTCCCAGGGGGGGCATATTTTGTCCTGATATCACATTTCTGTATTTCACACAGGGCTGGATTAAGGGAATGGAGGCCCCCGGGCTAAGGGTGCTGTGAGGTTTTTTCCCCCGGTGAACCCCCCTTCCCCTCTGTGAGCCCCCCTCCCCTGGCTCAACTCCTATTCCTGATCCGTCCTGGCTGCAGGCGTTCTTCCACTTCCTTTAGTGCTTCCGTGGGTCATAGTAATCTCCTTACTGGGGAGACTTTGTGAGAGTGAAACTATCTCCTAAGTAAGAAGATCACTGTGTGCCGCGGAAGGACTATAGTGACAGCAGGCAGCTAACAGCATAACATTTGCTGTTAGCTTCCTGCCATTCTCCGTGATCAGCTGACATTCAGAGCCATGGACGCCGCCGGCCCAATGAATAATACCGCCGGCCGCACTACAGCTTAGCAGCTCTAAAGAATAAAAGAAAACAAAAACAAAAACCAAGCACTTTCCAGGGCCCCCCAGATGCCCGAGGCCCCTGGGCTCTAGCCCAGTTAAACCTTGGGTTAATCTGGCCCTTATTTCTCACCCCTGCATACATCTGAAATGAAATCTCATATCAAAATACTCTCCCTCCCGTCCTCTTAGATCTACCTCTGACCTGCGCCTTGTCTCATCTCTGGTAACCACCTCTCACTCCCGCCTACAAGACTTCTCCCGTGCTGCTCCCCACTTATGGAATTCCACACTCAATCAGAATTTCCACAGGCTTCAAATCTTTAGACGTTCTCTATAAAGTTATCTCTTTTTTAGAGGTGACCTTATCCCCAATAAAACTATTCACATTAATGCACCCTCACAACTGTCCCAATCTCCACTCTAATCCACACTCGCCCCTCATGTTTCATCTGTGCCCTCTTCCTCTTAGAATGTAAGATCTCTAATGAGCAGGGTCCTACTGTACGGCTCTACGAAAAAAATAATTATAATAATAATAATTTCTAAATGTTGGGAAGTATCATGGTGCTAGTAGGAGCTATCTGCAGCAGAAACAGAGAAGCCAGACATATTAATAAACAAATGTTCATCCAAAATCTGATGGACCAATAGAGGAGCAATTAACTTGGCTGATAAAGACTGCACAGGTTGGCATGTTTGAAGACATAGATAATATGATCAGAGATTGTATAATATTGGGGATAAACAGGACAAGTTGCAGTAAAACAAAAAGATCTCAAACTAGAAAATGTAATAGAAATCGGCAGGATATTTGGCATGTCAACTATGAAAGTACTGAAGGGTGCAGCACGAAAAACACTAACAAAGTGTGTACTCAGGAGGAGACATACAAGGCTTAAATCAGACACCGCAAAAAATTGTTGACACGACTATTAGAGGGAAAGTTTCCCAGTATAAAATTTGCTGGACACAGGAATATTTTACTAGGATGAGCAGAAGTGACTATGGACAACCCAAAATAACGCACATGTGGGATATTTCTGGGGCCAGGTGAGAGTGGTGGAGAACAAAATTAGGAAATTGCATATAATATATAAGGTTCTAGAAAATTAGATAGATAACAATGAAAAAAATGCTGCATACTAAAAATGGATAAAAAGTAAATACCATTAAACGTGAATACAACACAGGCACGCAAGTACATTGTATTCCCCGGCACACTTACAATCATGTTCTAGAAAAATAATTGCTCTTGATAAAACAGAACAACCGAGGCTATTAGGATATGGTGGTGAAATTAATAAGCAGCAGTATCTTCACATTCACACAATAGACATTGCAGCTCTAAGTTATGCCAAAAAAAAGTCTTACAATCAACTCAATCTGACAAAGTTATTAATGAATTTTGAGGGGGCTGAACCACTCCTAAAAAATTCAGGAGCGCTTTGCAGATGTTTTCAAACATTTGGCATGTTTACTGGGAATCTGATCCTTCAGATTGCAATCTGGGGAATAGCCTACACACATTGTTCCTGTAGCTCTTACAAAGAGAATTGAAAGGGGGATTACATGTATGGAAAAAATGGGTGTGATAGTGTAGGTCACAGACACATTGGAGTGGGTGAGTTCACTAAAATCAGCGGAAAACTAACCAAATAATACACTGAGAATCTGCATAGACCTATGAGACCTTTTAGGGAGGGGTTGTGGGTGGTGATACCTGATAGTACATGGAAAATTGAGGGCTGAATATTATGCAAAATGATATGCACTGCTAGAAAGCTACAGAGATAAACAACTCATACTTATGGGCCTGTTATTTAATAATAAGCAATATAATTTTCTTATCTCTGCTTATCATTATATACTGTAAATATAATAATATTGTTAAAATATATTTTATACTTTAACATGTGAAAAAAATATTTTTTTTACCCTATTTCCTGCTATCGCCATGGCGATAGTGATAGGGGGACAGCAGCGGTCCAAGTTTCACCACTGTTATTATTAAGTTGGCTTTTGGCAGTCATACCCAGCGAATGTTATCACCGTCAGGGAAGGCTTGATAGATAGGATAGGTAGGAAGAACAGGGCTTTCTCTTATTATTAAATATGCCTCTATACCCAATGCCTGATTATCCAATAGGCTGATTAGACTGCAGCCTTGGGAGCAAGGCTTTTGGGGGGTGCAAATTTATTTGGGGGGAAAAATTGTGACAGGGAGAGGCATAAACTGAAATTTATTTTAAAATGTAATAGTTGCTCTCCAAAAGAAAACATGAGAGAAAAATGTAGCAAAGATTTAATCTTGACGTAAAGATTGCTGGGACCCTTTTAGAAAAACAAATGCATTTGAGTTTCGACCAACAGGAACATAAACATTGTTGGGGGGATGAAGGAAGCTGTATTTTAAACTAAGGATGAGTTTGTTATTACCTACCGCGTATTAGCCTAATATTGAAGGTGAGGAGCGCTATGAGTGTATTAGAGTTGGGCAGCCTGAACCCTTAATCAGGCCCTGTCTATATCTTATCCAATTGCAAATAGGAGTAGCTAATGAAAATAAAATAGATCATTAAGCTTGCAATGTCACCACACTGGTAGAGTCTGTGTAAAGCATATTCAGCTATTTAGCTAAATTTCCTAAGTCACTGACCCTTTGCAAATCTTACTCAAAAAGAACATAAAATGTACATGGCATTCTAACACTCTGAACACTTTTGAGACTGCCTGATATCTCATAACACAACAGGAACATATATCAGAAAGAGGATATGACTGAAGTGGATACATCACAAACAGAGCTAGGAGCAGATCACCAAGAAGGCCAGACGGTAGCCTGAGGTCCAGGTGACATCTCACCAATACAGATTAGATACACACAGACTGAGAAAAATGTTGGCTACAGTGATAGGATGTGAGACATGCCATCATAACCTTTAGAACAGAGTTGAAACAGACCATACACTACAGGAACACAGGCTTGAAAACCCCGTGGTGGCTGCTCAACAATGACCTGAAAGAATGATATTGAGATTACAAAAATAGGACTTATCGATGCCATACAACCAAAGGAAACATATTATCCAGAACATTAGTTCCCCAAAAGGAAAAACAAAATAAACCAGATCTATATAGTGTGATAAAGCAAGGTATTCACTGGAGGCTTACACAGCTTGGCTGAACCATTTCACTGTTTATTAGCAGTTGTTAGGATGGTTTAAACAGTGTCAGTAGTTCTCCTCACTACTAACCGGCCACTAACTGGCAATGGTGGCCACGCCCACAAATACAAACAGTGTCTTTATTCTCCACCCAAGCACTGCAAAAAATAAACCAATTACACCCATGTGGAACAGCTGTGTGTGTATGTGCTGAAAGAGGATCACAGGGAAATTTTAAACCTGTCTGCAGCCTGCAGCCTGCTGCTGCAGACTAACAATGTATTTCCCTATTTTCTTATAGGGGAAGTGTGACAAATATGCCTCTTTGCCACAATAGGTACATGCCATTATACCGCACCTTCTAGTGACATCTGCTAAGCAGAAAGCCACATTGAAGGCAACAACAAAGAATGAAGCACTAAAACGTGTATGCAGAAAATGTATTGGAGATGTCTATTAAGGAAAATAATAAGTGAAGCAGTAAGCTGACACTTACCACTAGGTGTTAAGTTTTCTTGTGTTTACGTTAAGCCATCCAATAAGATGACCCTGGGAGATTTTGTTTATTCTGTATAAATTTAGTGAGCAAGGAATGGGGGTCTTTCTCTTTCCGATCGTTGCTGATACCGCCCACCCACCCTATTTAGGTTTAATAAGTTGTTTTAACATTTCTTCATTTATACAGAAGAGGTGCAGTGGGTAGGAGAGCTGTGCAGTCGGCGACTAGTCGAATAGACTATTTGCTGATCGTCACTGCCCCTTTTGAAAAACATGGCTCTTGACCCTTTCTGCGCGGAGGATCCCTTGCCGTGCTTTGCGTGACACAGCGACATTGAGTGTAGCGGGGAGCAATCACGCTGACGTCAGATTAGCTACATCCAATTGGTAAATATGAGATTCTTGGTTAGTGGTTGAGCCTTTGTCCCTCATGGTTTATTGGTTGAAGATTAGTTGTTAGCTGACTGCTACGCTCTCACCGCCACCATGAAAGTTTAACATTTAAATAAATAAACTGCGACCTCTAATTTTCCAAATATCTGTGTCTGTGTCTTCTTTCAGGTTTACATGGTTACACACACTTAGCTAGGCTGGTATAGTGCCAAGTAGGAAAGATCTCACACTATTATTTTATAAACTTTATTCCATAAAAAAGGAATACTGGTACCACTTGAGGAATTTTCAGAATTGGGTGCCTACATATGGGTGACATGATTGAGAATATTAAGTGTCTATGCAGTGAGATATTGAGCAGAATACATCACAGTTTCCTGGGAACGTTGTTAAAGAGACGTGCCTGCGATGCAGCGTTCTGACCAAACATGAACGAGGACATTGAGGCGTTTATAGCAAAGTGTCAAACATGCAAATTGAAAAAAAAAGATCAAAGAACCATTGTTGCCCCAAAAAGACTCAAATGCATGAGACAAATAAGGAGACTTTCCTAATTGTAGCATATGACCAAAGCAGATATTTTTAAATTGCCAATGTACAAAAACAGCAGGTACAGTAATATCACATCTCAAAGCAATGCAGGGATTATAATGGATGAGTTGGTAACAAACACTGGCTCTCAGTATGCATCATATAATATATGTAACACTGTAGGTACTCAAACACATATCCTCTAGTCCATACTTCCTGAAGTCAAACTGCATTGCTAACCCCTTCACTACTGAGGCTGTTCTCACCCCATACTGAGCCAATTTTCAGACTGGTCATATTCCAACATCAATATCAGTATTTTTTGTGCAATAGCCACACATATTATATCTTGGTTTGAGTTTCAGAAGAATTTGCATTTCTGATACAGCATTAGTTTGCTGTTTTGTGCAAGAAAATCTACCCAAAATTGCCAAAAAGCATTTTTTTTAAATTTAATTTGCAAAGCAAAGAGAAATACAGGCAATTTTTCTAATCAACACTAAAAAATGCTCCGTGGTTCTTGTTTTAACACCAACCCACCTTTCCAAAATAGCAGGATTCAACACATAGGGTTTGAGAGCAAAATCTGCACTTGAAAACAATAATGATTTTTTTGCTACTTTGATTTGGACTCATCCTTAGCACTGAAGGGGTTAAAAGCATTCTAAAAAAGTGTGCCCAAGACATGAAGTGTGATGTAGATAAAATGGGAAAAATTAACTACTGACAACTGAGGAAAGCAGAAACAACATGATTTTTCTATCTCAGAACACCAACTGGCAAACAGATAAGGAGAAATGGATTCATCTGAGACACAGTGAGGTAGATGTGTCTGCCAGTGCTCAAAGAAGTGAAGACAAACAGGGATTGCTTCAACAGCCATTCCAAACAAGATCATGGTCATGTCAAATGTTCAAAGTTGTTCAAAGTATTTTCCAAACAATTCCAATAAAGGAGGACTTCTCAAACCAAGAACATAGGATGGTCTGTAGGCATGACAGAACAGAGGGCTCTGATAGCACTTAAATCTGATAAAGTGATTAAAATCAAACCAGCAGATAAAGGGGGCAACATATTAATTCTGAAAAGAACTGGCTATGCAAATGGGAATAATGATGTCAACATATGTGGAAGTTCAAAAACATACAAAGCAGTAGTCTATCAATTACTGAACTTAGTTCCTCTAGTGCACATGGGTGGATGTCATCTGGGACATGGTTTTATATGTCTTAATATTGTTTAGGAATGACTGCATATTATCCTGTATTAGACAAGCAATGTTGTTTGCTTCTATTGCTTCATAACTTTTTTCCCCTTTATAAATGCAGACAAAAAAAATGTATTTATAAGGTCAGCTTTCACTTTATCTACGTTTTATATATTCTACTTTATCATTTAGTGTTCCGATGTTATATGTTTTATTATTCATGCTATTTATCTGTCAAAATATAGCACAGACTCTTAGACATGGAGCACTAATGATGTGTGTAATGATCTGGTGCTCTCATAAACTCTGTTTTTTTTTTAAGTTTTATTCTGTTCTCATTAACTGGAATTGATATAATTCAAAGTCCATAATTTCATTTATCCATTTCTATATTTTGTTTAATAATTAGATATTAAATAGATGTTCATATATTCATTATTCACTTATTTAATTTTACATTATTGCTTATTTTTGTAATGGAACAGGCACATGGGTGGTCAGACACATCTTGCACTAATTTTCCCATATTCTTTGCTTTGTGGGTCATTTACCCTGTGTCCCCCCATCACTGTTTCAAGCGATCCACATAAGGATCTGAGCTAGGTTTTGCCATGTCTAACACTAGTTCTGATGTCAGTATTCTTGTAAGGTCATATTGGGAAATATGATATTTTGTTTTGGACTTAAACCAAAAATAGAGTAAACATGACTTATAAAGTTACTCTATTTGTACGTTATATTGTATAAGACATTTACACTTTGTTACAGTCACGTATATGAAAATGTATGCTATTGAGGTACAAAAGGCGTGGTTTACGTTAATACCAAAGTCATTTCTATAGAATTTGCATAAAGTTTAATGATAACAATAAAATACAAATACTGTTTAGAAAAGCAGTACTCCCGGAGAAAACTGTTTTTCGCAACTGAAACATTTTTAAAAACTGTATGTTCCCTGTAAGTTGTTGTAAAACAATAACCCCAAACGACATTTACATGATATTGTGTCATGGTTAAGGTTACGACCCAGCTGAACCCATGTTATTTTGACTTTTAAAGAAGAAAAACTTTATATATAATGTCAAATCAAAAAGCCACAGTCACATGTGAGACAAATTGTAACCTTTCCAAGTTGCCTCACATGAAGTGAGCTGTGAAAATGTTTGCATCGCCTCGACCCTTTACAATGGCAGGATGAAATAATGAAGGACAAAGCTATTATGATCTTTTAAACAGTTGTAGCATACAGTATCTGAGGCGGAAGCTAAGCGCTCTTCTTTCTGTCTGATAGAAATGAGCATAATTGTTTTCTATGCAGTACGTCATACTATTATAGCAATGAATATAATTGTTATGCTAGTTGCTGGTTTGCAGGGTCAACACAAACTGAGTCTAAGTTCAATACCATGATCAATTCCTAGTAAATCGATAGGCTGCGTTAACCTGAACCTTGTTCCAGGCCACAGAATTAGGGTAAATCAATCATTAAGGTGCAATTTGGCATGTTGCGATGGGAAAATTGTGTGTAGAACGATTTACTGTTTGGAGAGGGGCAAGTCTGAACTCTAAATTGCAGTGTTAAAACAAAGCTGCCCAGCTATGGTATTACTTTAACAATTCAAACTCCCAAAACATCCTCACTGTATTAGCGGAATTTCAGACCTTCATTGGTAGACCTCACTCAGTCAATCCCTTCCTTCCCTCTTTTTAAAGTCTTTAAAAAACTAAAGTTGCCCATTATTTGTGTGTTACACGAGGGCACTAGTTTCTATGCATGCAAAAAACAAATTGTATTTGCACCTCGTGCAATGCAACATGATTTGTATAAGTGCAAATTTGCACCCTTTATCTATACTTGCCCCTAACTGTAACTGAGGCCCATTTTGTGTAGCTGAAGGGTACAGTTTAAGTAAATCCTTTCTCTCCATTCACTACTCAGTATCCACAGTACATGTACAAGTCCGGTCAATTAGTTGTTACCTCAAAGTTTTTTCCAGCCAAAGTTTTTAAACCTTTTAAACTTATTGAATAACTTTACCAACTATTTGTACTTCACATCTCTCGGTGTTTCATTTCATATATTGTGTCAATTTTTAAATCCAAATCTATACTTCTTGGCAGTTTGAATAGATTACCTTCATCATCAAAAGGTCTTTTTTCCCCTCACAGATTTCATTTACTTTAGAAAAGAAACACAATGTCTGGTTATGGCCTTACACATAAGCAAACATAAAATGTCTAGAATTCTATTGAGGAGTAAGGTCATTTTTATTTCTTCAATTCAACATCTCCAATACATTTCCCACATAACATAAAGATGTTTCTTCTGTTAAAAGACTCCCCGCTGAGGGGATGATTGCTGACCCCTGTTGAAATATTGCCAGCGATTAGGATTGCGAATAAAGCAGTAAATATGTTTCAGAGTCACAGTTACATGATTAGATGCCTTAAAGTTACAATCCCTCCCCCCCAAAAATAAATCTATTCTAAGACCTCTATCTAAATTATAGTGGTCCTTCTTTTCACACAGAAATTGCAATAATGTATGAGCTGGATTGAAAAGCCAGAAAAACAGGGGAGAAATGTAATCATTTTTCTATCACACAAGTATGAAAAACTTTAGAGTCTTCAACTAATATAGTGTAAAACACATTTATATCACATTATATCTATTCTTAGAGTGAAGCACGGTGGCTCAGTGGTCAGCAGTTCTGCCTTATGGCACTGGGCTCATGAGTTCAATTCCCAATCATGGCCTTATCTGTGTTGAGGTTGTATGTTCTCCCCGTGTTTGCGTGGATTTCCTCCAGGTGCACCGGTTTCCTCCCACACTCCAAAAACTTACTGGTAGGTTAATTGGCTGCTAACAAATTGACCCTAGTGTGTGTCTGTCTGTGTGTGTGTGTCTGTGTGTGTGTGTGTTAGGGAATTTAGACTGTAAGCTCCAATGGGGCAGGGACTGATGTGTGTAAGTTCTCTGCGGAATCAGAGGCGCTATATACATAAATGGTGATGATGATGATGATGATGATGATATTTAAATCAATTAACAAGTAGCCAACAGGTAAGCCAATGCAAGATTGCACTGGAGCTTTGGGTTAGAATGTGCTCTATGGGTTAGAATGTGGGCTTTGGGTTAGAATGTGCTCAATGTGTTAGAAGGTGCTCTGATATCCTCCAAAGGTCTAAAACCATACAGGTAGGTTAAAGTTAATAGGCTTCTGACAAACTAATGTATTCTGACAAATAATTAATAGATCACTATTTGTTATAGTTAAGTTCTTCCTTATAACCGGGTCAGTAGCGCAAGATTATTAGTAGATGTGATACCAAACATTAAAAGCGAAACAAATGGGAACCAGGAAATTATAGATCTTTGAGTCTGACTTCTGCCATGGGTAAATAGTTTGAAGGGATTCTAAAATATATTTTACAATATAATTTGATGATACAGTGTCATCATGTATGAACCCGACAATGCTGTCATAGCAGCTGTTCATCAAGCATATTTAAGGCACATTTGGGTGTGACTCACAAGCCAGCCCTTGTTCGATGTAAGCCCCTGTACCTGGGAGGTGAGTGCATCTGATTTTAACTACATTTTAATGGTGTTTAAAGCATATAGGTCAGTGTAGTACTTACATATAATGAGGTGCCCTTAACGCTGGGATGCAGGCTTAAATGTTTTGATCAAGATACGACCTAATACCTCATGTTTTCATTTTGCTAGAGACACACAGATAAGCAGTGTTAAGGGTAAGCGCTGACAACAGCTGTCTTTTTGGCCCGATAATCAGCTGAAAAACATTTAGTGTGTACCCAGCCTAAGTTTCAAACTGGATCTTGGTAGTGTTATTTTCATTTTATATCTTGTTTAATTTGGAGAAAGCATACAGTTCTGATTAACATATCAGTTTTGTTCATAAGTTGAAAGTACTAGGTATAGGGAAAAAGTATGCAAATAGGTAGAGAACTAATTGCAATGATAGAAGACAAAGGGTAGGGAAGGGAACATATTCAGTCTTGTTATTGTGATATTCATTTACTTAAAAATCTTGCAAGAAATGGTATCTGTAGCTATAATTAGTTGGGTGATTGATACATTGTTTGATCGATACATTATGGGGTGATCAATACATTGCCATTTGGGAAGCAATTTTTCCCTCTGTGAGGCTAAATTGGCAATTGTCACACTAGTTATGCTTTCCTCTGGATCAGTGTCTGAAATGTTGAACTCTGTAGACATGTTCCTTTTTTCAACTTAATAACTGTAGAAATATGTAACATTTTGCTGCCTTCTGCAGACTGAGTCCCAAGATAGCTGCCTCACTTTGCTTTGTTAAACACACACCCCTGAGTGTTACATTTGAATATGGTTGACCATCCATGATTAATACGTTCTGTTGAGTTCTTTTGTGTTTACACAGTATGCAGAATAAAAAAGTGCATTATGTCAAAGAAGATCAATGAGGTTCTAGAGGGTAAGAATGTATAGGTCATTTTGGGCCGTTTTGAGGGTATTGAGTGTATTTATAGGACTTAATCTTTAAGGTATAATCTTTTGATGAATTCACATTTAGTTATTTGGCTAAATGTGGATTTGAGCTATTAGGACAGATTTAATTTATTATTCTTTTGTTGCAACTTTGTTTTATCTAGAATATCTTATGATGGAGACCCTAGGAATAAAAGGCATGAGATAAAAAGCTTTTTTATGGTCTCTCTAACCAGTCTCCATCACTAGGAATTCAATTGGTGGTCTCTCCGTCCTGGTGAGCTCTGGGCAAATGCCCCTTTATTAAACTGGCCCAGGCTCAAGTCTTCCCTGATGAGCAGGTAAAGCTAATTGGTGATGTATCGGGATGTGGTTATTACAGACACTGCTTTCCATTATCCCTTCACAAGTACTATAATAAACAGCCCCCATAAAATTAATGGGAACAATGAATGTGACTCGAAAAACAGCATTACTTTTGATAAATAGCCTACTTTTTCTGAACTGTTGCCACATTGATTTCATTTCACTACCCCTGGGAAATTTTCACTTTAAATTTGCTGTTAATTAGCTAAATAGGTTGGGCACTCTTAACTTAGTTTTCGAGCTTAGAAGCTAAAAGCCATAAAGATCACACTAATTGTATTGCATTGCAGAAGTGATGTAGCCATTGACGTGTTTGCTCCTTTGTGGTATGATAGGTAAAGAAGGTGGAGTGACTTATTTATATATTGGAAAAAAAATCAAGTTGCACATTTAAGAAACAATGTAAACTATATAAATTGTCTTAATTGTCTTAACTCTTTACCTCTCTAAGTCTAATGGGCAAATGTGATATATAGTGTTAGGGCAAGATCCTTGTCAACTTCATTACTGGAAGTTTAGATTATTTTTAATCAATCTAAGATAGTCCACAATTCATTCTTTATTTTACAGATTGGTAACTTGTGATTACTGTTTGGCTGCTTATAAAGCTTTTAGAGATGACCCAACATGTAATCAGCAGCAACAGTGGAGAATAAGGAAGGATTATGCTGGTGTAACTAACATTCATATGCTGCCAAATGAGCTAATCAGCCCTGGACATGTCCATAATGTTCTTAAATGGTTAATACATACATGAATTTAAGAGAATCTGCTATTGGAATCCCTTATGTGGATTTAAGCACAATTATATTCCGTTTGACAATTCTATGTCTCCCTCGTGAGGTTATCAATAGGACAAATTCACCATCTTCGTTATTTAGCCTTTGCATGCAGCACAGGGGATATTTTATGGTCTCTCTTGGGAAGAGTGACGATGGGGTACTTAATTGTTTGTAGGTTACACATAAGGCTCAAGGTGCAGGGCGCGTTTCATGTCCGAAAGCAACATTTAAAATGAGCATGGAACTTGAGCACAGTTTCACCAGTAGTCAGATCCAAGCATATCTAAAGATATGTTTCGTTATGAATCTGGGTGTAAGTGCGCTTTGCCTAAACACTACTTGCTGTATGTAGACACACAGAACAGACTGCATTATAAGCAGATGCGTAAGTACCCAAAAAGTTCACATCAGAACACATCAAGTTTTATGTGATTGTAAATTATATGCTATAATACTTTAAAAAATATTTATTTTCAAATATATTTTTTTCAGGAATATTTTTTTAACATTATTTAATAAATAAATATGATTTCAAGATGTGATACGCAAACGGATCTTTGTCCGAACAAGAATCAAGGCCATTATGTGCAAGGAATGTTTTTCTTAGAAATGACAGGTCAGCTTTAAAAAATTAGAAAGTGGTTATATTATTATTAATATTATTATTATTATTATTACCATTTATTTATATAGCGCCAATAATTATGCAGCGCTGTGCAGAGAACTCACTCACATCAGTCCCTGCCCCATTGGAGCTTACACTCTAAATTCCCTAACACACATACTCACACACAGACAGACATACACATACACACACACACAGAGACAGACTAGGATTAATTTGTTAGCAGCCAATTAACCTACCAGTATGTTTTTGGATTATGGGAGGAAACAGGAGCACCCGGAGGAAACCCACGCAAACACGAGGAGAACATACAAACTCCTCACAGATAAGGCCATGGTCGGGAATTGATCTCAAAATGAATGTTTGCCGTACAGAGAAGTTTTAAGGTTGTACAACTAATATAAATAACGTTCTATTTATTGTATGGTAGAGACACATATTTATGGTTTGCATATGGCTGGGGGAATATTGAGCATTTTCTAAATATATACATTTAGTCAAACTCAAAAGAAGAAACACGTTTCCATTTAGTTGTATAAGAAACTGTACTTAATTAAAATGTGATCTTATTTGTAGAAAACAATGGCAAGATGTTAAAGATAAATTTAATCTTCTGAAATATGAGATTTTTTTGTATATAAGAAAGGAATTTTTTTCTGATAAGAGTAACTATTTTCTCAACAAAACCTTATTGCATACTTTGTTTGTACAATATTTTCTTTTTTATCTTTTCACTGTTTCATGCTATGAACGTGTGTATACGCTCTCTGAAAGTTACTGTGTTCGGTAACATTTATGTTGAGTCTATGCTAGTTTGGATACTCTCTGTGCCTGAGTCATTAAGGAGAGCAAAGCAAAAAAAAGGAGTAACTTTGCACCTGGGCAAAACCATGTTGCATTGGAGGGGAAGGTAAATGTATATTGTGGGGACATATTGCTAGTTGGGGTCGGGCATGTACTAGATCAACTTTAAATTTCAGTGTAAAAATAAAGCTATCAAGTTTTTGTGTGCTACATGAAAAAACATCCAGTATTGAACTTATGTGCAAAATAATAAACTAATGTGCACCCCTTGTATTGTAACTTGTTTTTTTTTCTGGAGAACATTTACTCCTTTCTTTGCCATACTCTCCTTAATGAATCAGGCCCTCCATGTGTAAACCTGATTTATAAATGAATGGTCATTCTCACTTTAGAGATGCCTCTGGATTTCGATTTAACAACAATTGCTCACAAATAAATTTGGACAAACTCTCAATGCATAACTCATTTCAATCCCCATAAGACACAATCTGATGTTCCTCAGTGTCCTTTGTCTTCCCATGCTAAGGAAAGTATAAGGCATTGCAATATAATTCCTTTTAAGAAAATGTATCAATATTTCTACAGTATCACTTTGTAATACCCCTATATTTCCTTTAAAGAAACAAGGCAATGATACTTGTATGTTTGTACAAGACCTTAGAACTGTTATCTGCTTTTCCTGCTGTCCCCAATCCTGTTGCTTTTCTATTCTGTATACCACCTAAGTCTTCTTATTTCTTTGTGCTATAGCTATTTATTTTCTATATCTATTCACCCTGATAGCCAATTCACATCTATCAAACAAGCACTTTCTTCTGCATCTGCTCTGGATCTTCTGCACTACACTTACTCTTTGCTGTCATGAAAATTAGGGCATTGGATTAGGGGTACTTAAATAGCTGTAAGAAAACAAACAAAGCCCTATTGCATATTACAATACTCCTCTTGATTCAGACTCTGGTTTCTTGCCTTGTCTTATAGCTGTTGCTGCATTTTTTTTATGTGGAATCCTCTTTTGTTTCTTTTGTTCTGGAGATTGCTTTGCCCCAAATTTAACGTCTCTGCAGAATTGTGATATGTGCCATAATTGTCAGGCATACAATGTGGACAAGTTGGAGAAGACCCAAAGAGCAGAACAACCCCCACCTTAGGGACTTTTGGAAATATTCAAATAGATTTTATTCAGATGAAGAAATATTTCATTTTTGAATATGTAATTTTAATTATTTGCAAAATTACTGTTTGGTTTGAAGATGACCCATGTGTGAAAGCAGATACACTACTGTCAGCAAAAAGTTGCTTGAGGAATTTATTTGAAGGCTTGGGATACCTTTGATAATCAACTCAGTCTGATGCACCCACTTTACTGAGCAGGTAACATAACAAACATGTAAGACGTTAGAGAAAACCAGGAATTAGCGTGCCCTTACTAGCAACACACATCAGGTCACATAGAGCGACAGAATTCTATCTGTTCCGTCTTGTGAAATAAGGTTACAAACATTTGTGCAAAAACAGGTCTTAAGTGGTTTGATACACTTGCAAGACAACAGAAATACTTGACTTAACCCATGAAATATTAATAGAAAGGCTGAATAGATTAACATTATTTTCCCCTCTATCCAGCCTCGACCATCAATTGACTGATAAACTGATACTGATTTTGCTCTACCCTATTGGAATGTAATAAGGTTTTCCATTCACGCAAGTTATATTGCCTAAAGAACTGGACCAACAGTATAATTTGATTCAGGTAGGATAATGGGTATATGTGGTAGCACACCAGAGGAACTCTTCACTAGAAATGAGATGGAGATTTAATATTTGATACTGCTGACCACTCATAGAACTGTCAAGCGGCTCAGGGATCACAGTGCAAGAAAACTATCTTTTACTCAGAAAAGATTTCTGTGCCTGGGCATAGCTGACCCTAAGCCAAGGTTCCCCTTGTCAGTCTAGAACCCTATCTCTTTCAAGGGAGAAGTGTTACCCGAGGACGTGTTGCTTCAACAGAAAATATCATATGCGCTGTATGACACATATTTCACAGGGACTCTACCTTAATCTCTGTGAACTTTGATGTCTTTAAGGGTGGAGCGGATAGGGAACAAGGCATTAAGAGTATTTGTCACTACAATGACATTTTAGGTCATTGTTTGTGTTGTGGGGCTTTATGAGAGTCTTCTCTCAACTCTTATCTAACTACCCTGCAAGATACTGATAACTAATTTGTTGGATCTGTGCTCATGTGAATTAGCATACTCATGGAGGTATATTATAATTATCCCATTCACTTGGACAGGATTTTGCCAGACCTTTTCCATGGGAAGCAGTTGGGCTGGGAAATCGATCATGGACAAATATTTTAACAAAACTGCTTAACTCCACTTTTCCACTTGTGTTTCAGCTTTAATTTGCTTTGTAAAATAATGCAATGTGTCTGCAGGGTTATGATTTGACACAATGAATAACAATGCACAAGGGATACTACTTTATTTGCAAGGCACCAGCTTGCCGAAGGTTACCAATTAACAACTCAGGAATCTACTATTTATGAGAGATGGTCAAAAGTTTTGAGAATGACACAAAGATTATTATTCACAAAATCTGCTGCCTCAGTTGTTATGATGGTAATTTGCATATACTCCAGAAAGTCAGGAAGAGTGAGCAGATGAATTGAAATTAATTTCAAAGTCTTTGCCATGACAATGAACTTTATCCCAAAAACAACATGTTCACTGCTTTTCAGCCCTGCCACAAAAGGACCAGCTGACATCCGGTCAGTGATTCTCTCATTAATACAGGTGAGAGTGTTGACAAGGAGAAAGCTGGAGATCACTCTGTCATGCTGATTGAGTTAGAATAACAGATTGGAAGCTTTAAAAGGAGGGTGGTGCTTGAAATCATTGTTCTTCCTCTGTTTACCATGGTTATCTGCAAGGAAACACATGCAGTCATCATTGCTTTGCACAAAAAGGGCTTCACAGGCAAGAATATTGCTGCTAGTAAGATTGCACCTAAATCAACCATTTATCGGATCCTCAGGAACTTCAAGGAGAGAGGTTCAATTATTGTGTAGAAGGCTTCAGGTCACCCAAGAACATCCAGCAAGTGCCAGGATCATCTCCTAAAGTTGATTCCACTGTGGGATCAGGTCACCACCAGTGCAGAGCTTGCTCAGGAAAGGCAGCAGGCAGGTGTGAGTGCATCTGCACGCACAGTGAGGTGAAGACTTTTGAAGGATGGCCTGGTGTTAAGAAGGCCAGCAAAGAAGCCACTTTTGTCCAGGAAAAACATCAGGGACAGACGGATATTCTGCAAAAGTTACAGGGATTGGACTGCTGAGATCTGGGGTAAAGTCATTTTCTCTGATGAAATCCCTTTCAGATTGTTTGGGGCATCTGGAAAAACGCTTGTCTGGAGAAGGAAAGGTGAGCGCTACCATCAGTCCTGTGTCATGCCAACAGTAAAGTATCCTGAGACTATTCATGTGTGGGGTTGCTTGTTAGAAAAATGGAATGGGTTCACTCACAACTTTGCCTAAGAAAACAGCCATGAATAAGAAATGGTAACAAAACATTCCCCAAGAGCAACTTCTCCCAACCATCAAAGAACAGTTTGGTGACGATCAATGCCTTTTCCAGCATGATGGAGCACCTTGCCATAAGGCAAAAGGGATAACTAAGTGGCTTGGGGATCGAAACATCAACATTTTTAGTCCATGGCCAGGAAACTCCCCAGACCTTAATCCCATTGAGAACTTGAGGTCTTCAAAAAGAAGGGTCAACACTGCAAATAACGACTCTTTGCATAAACTTAATGGAATTGTCAATAAAAGCCTTTGACACTTATGAAATGCATGTAATTTTACTTCAGTATACCATAGCAACATCTGACAAAAAAGTCTAAAAACACTGAAGCAGAAAACTTTGTAAAAACCAATACTTGTGTCATTCTCAAAACTTTTGACCATGGCTGTAGACATAGTGCATCCTGTAATTAAACATGTTATTTCTCTTCTTAAAGGTAAGGTTATGAAACAGGTGTTTTGCTATTTTGTTCCCCATGTATGGAGTTGGTAGAAAGTTAGATTATTTTGCAGAGTGCTAGAAAGAATAGCGGTGTAGCTGCAAGCACATTAAAAAAGATCACTGTGGAAATATCTGACATTAGAACTGTGAGCCTGCAGAAGGGAGTGACATTAGAAGTTGTGCTGGCCAGTAGAGGCCAAGTTATTGGAAAAGAAAGCTTCCCTTTATCCTGATAATTCAGAGGATATTTGTTTAATAATACGGAATAATACTGAACAATAAAAAAGGTTGTAGAAAAATTGCAACAGATTGAATTTATTTGGTTGGTAGGAAGTTTTAGGGACACAAATATGGTAACTTGATATTTCTTTGTGTTTGTTTACCATGTTTATCCAATGATTTCTTAGGCTAGGTAGAAATCTGGAAGTTTTTCAGCTGATTATCGGGCCAATCACGGTGGGCAGCACGGTGGCGTAGTGGTTAGCACTTCTGCCTTACAGCACTGGGGTCATGAGTTTGAATCCCGACCATGGCCTTATCTGTGTGGAGTTTGTATGTTCTCCCCGTGTTTGCGTGGGGTTCCTCCGGGTGCTCAGGTTTCCTCCCACACTGCAAAAACATACTGGCAGGTTAATTGGCTGCTAACAAATTGACACTAGTCTGCGTCTGTTTGTGTGTATGTTAGGGAACTTAGACTGTAAGCCCCAATGGGGCAGGGACTGATGTGAGTGACTGTACAGTGCTGCGGAATTAGTGACGCTATATAAATAAATGATGATGATGATAAATGACTGCTCTGCCACATGTCACATTAGTGTGTACACTCACAAAATGAGCGACAACCATTCCAAAGTGCCGATTGTCGTTTCATTTGGTTGGTCATACTGTTTAATAATCTTGTTCCAATCACCGACCAATCATGAAATGTGTATGCACTCACGATCACTATCTCCATAGATTTTACAGAGTCCTGAGGTTAGATTCACTAAGAATCGAGTTCGGTAGCGGTTTGAAACCGCCACTCATCGCTGGTGGTTTAGTGGTCCAAACCGCTGCATTTACTATAGGGCGATTTGAGGCTGTGATTTGAAATTGCTGGCGATGTGTGGCAGTTTGGAACAGCAAAATCGCCGGCGGTTGTGTTAAGACCGCAATCAAAACCCCCATCCAAAAAACAGGTTTTTAAATACCTGTCTCTGATTTGCAAACTGCTGTTTGAGCTATTTTGTCATTCACAACATAAAGGAAAGCATCAATCATATATAAATTATTGAGGCAATCATTACTTATTGATTAAGGTGCAAAATTAATTTATAATATACTTATGATTAAACATTTTTTATTTACATTTTAAGGGGGCAAAATTATTGAATTATTATATCAATCTGGCACTATGTAATGCCAAATATAAATTAATTTTGCACATTAATCAATAAATAATGATTGCCTCAATAATGTACTGTATATATGATTGATGCTACCTATTTATGTTCTGAATGGCAAAATAGCTCAAATGTGCTGTTTGAGTAATCTCTCCACTTACAACCACCTCTTTAATTTTGGCTGATTGGATGACTGTTTTGCGGCAGTTTTGAAAACCCCAACTTAGTAAATCTGGTGGTTTGTATGTTCATCATTGTTAAAATCGGGTTGGCGATTTATAAAGTAGTGGCTTTGAAACATGTCAATTCTGGTCGTTTTAACGGCGGTTGGGGCTTTAGTAAATCCAGTGGTTTCAACGACTAGAGGACCAGATGAAGAGCACAGATCTGAAGGTAAATCTGTCTAGTGTGTGCGCATGATCGGTCCATCAAGATGAATATTTTTTTTTCAATGCCTAACTGGCCATTCATTTTACATAGAATCCTAGATTTAATGAAAAATCAGAATAAATCTACCCAATACTTATTTTGTCTGATAGATGGAATAATGTTCTTTTAACTTACTTATGCAATAGTGCCTTGTGTTTGGGGGTTCAACCGGGCATATCTTATAAACGCTCTTAGGCCAACGTCATCTACATTTCACAGCTATTCTGACGTAAGATATCAAGGATATCAGGGAGGGAGTGAGTACACTCTAATAAATGTCGTCTTCTGAGTGGGATCAAGGAGGAATCCATTATAGAACCTGGTGACAGTTTCTCTTTAAAATGTGTTCTACCTTAAAGACAGCTAAACAACAGTTACTTCTGTTATATATTAAATTTCTATTGATTATCAAAGAAAAGCCGATCAGCAAATGTCAAGTAGACCTTCGTCTTTAGATTGTTTACCTTTAGTGCATAGTAAAAGCTCAGGCAGAAGCAACAATTTTAACTTTTGTTCCTAAGTGTAAGTGATGGGATTTAACACTTCCTACTGTAAATCCAGGTCAACCATATCATATCTGCTACTCAGCATTCTGGAGAATAACTTCTTCAAAATGAAAACAGATAATGCAATATTAAACAACTACTTTACTATCCATCATACCGACTCTGTATTTATTTATTAACAGGTTATTTTTTATAGCACCTTCATATTCTGCAACATTTTACAGAGAGTATTTATTCATTTACATCAGGACACACAGACCCTAGGGTTCAATTTGCCAGAAGCCAATTAGCCTACCAGATGTGGGTTATGGGAGGAAACCCACGGAAACTGGGGGCGAACAGACACAGTCCACACAGATAGCTGTTGGATATTAACCCGCGACCAAAGATCTGTGAGACGACAATGGTAACCACTGTGCAACTCTGCTTCCAATGTTTGCTATAGTTTGTGTGAATATTTACATGAACCAGTTTATATAATAAGCAATATTTATTTAATGCACGAGCTGCATACTGTATGATTCCTCTTCTTCATTGCACAACACCTTACTGTTTAGCATTACACTCTACACAATGCATAAATAAAAACTCTGACAACCATTTGAATTTTGGCAAAATAGGTCACAGTTTATTGAATTAAATATAAAGATGGTGACGGCGAAAGCAAATTGCGAGTCAGCTAATAACTAATAGCAAAACCAAACACTGTATGGCCATAGCAAAAACTTGTAAGGACCCCTATGTACTGCCTAATGCAGAACTCATATGTACACATAGGGCTTTAACAAGGCAGGTGGGCCCCCTTACCTGTGGGCGCTATAGTAGCTACATCTACTGCACCTTTGTTAGCTGCTAGAGATGCTCTGGTTTTGTTTTCTGAAAACCGAGCCCACCCGAACTTAGAGTATCTGAGTAGGCTCGTGAGCCAGCTCGCTACTTTTGCTCATCCTCAGATCTGAATCAAGGCAAAATGTCATCATTGCGTTGTCGGAACTGGCGGGTTTTGGATTCCATAAGTACCTCCCTCCCCAGGAGATCCAGCGCCATTGCTCACACAGAAACAGGGGTAGTAGTGTTCTTGTCACTCTCCAGTCTCCAGTGACATTGCTCAGTGCCATTGCTCACACAGAAACAAGGGTAGCAGTGTTCTTGTCACTCTCCAGTCTCCAGTGACATTGCTCAGTGCAATTGCTCACACAGAAACAAGGGTAGCAGTGTTCTTGTTACTCTCCAGTCTCCAGTGACAATATTCAGTGCCATTGCTTATACAGAAACAGGGGTAGCAGTGTACTTGTCACTCTCTAGTCTCCAGTGACATTGCTCAGTGCCATTGCTCATGCAGAAACAGGGGTAGCAGTGTTCTTGTCACTCTCCAGTCTCCAGTGACATTGCTCAGTACCATTGCTCACACAGAAACAGGAGGGATAGTAGTGTTCTTGTCATTTGACAAACATTGACTGGAAATGACTGGAACTTAATGCTATTGAGGTTAATAATAATGTAGGAACAGAAAAGAGCCAAATTATGTAGGGATTTTTAAAAACAAAATAGTGTTCCAAGACCAAAACCAAAATCAAAACACACGAGCGTGGTTTTGGAAAAACCAAAACACAAAGTTAATCCAGATCCAAAACCAAATTAAAACACGGGGGTCAATGAACATCTCTAGTAGCTACACCCTGGGATCTGTTACATGACAATCACTGAGAATTAATGCTGCATACATGGGAATGACTAGTCATTCTGAGGCCTCCTGTCTTCCTTTATACCAGTGTTGGCTAACCTGTGACATTCCAGGTGTTGTGAAACTACAAGTCCCAGCATACACTTCCAGCAATAAGCTGATATATATTGGCAAAGCATGCTGGGACTTGTAGTTTCACAATAGCTGGAGTGTCACAGGTTAGCCAACACTGCTTTATACAGACTGCCATAATCATTTGTATACAGTTAATATACGCTACCAAAGAAAAATATTGTCACTTTAGTTATTAGTAGACAGATTTACCAGTAAGGTACAAAGTAGTAATTAAGACATTAGCAGCAAGAAAATACTTTCTCTCTAAATGAAATACCAATATGTTGCTGCCCCCAATATCTGTTGCATAAGAAAACTGCATCAGTTTGCTTCATGATAGGCTGACCCCAAACGGCAGGGATTACATTGTGTTCCAATGAGCTGAAAATATAACACCAACAAATAAATAATCTGTTTTAGTGCTGTAAAGCTGAAATTAAAGATACATTCGGCTGCAGCTCAGAAGTGCTCTACCTATGACAATTCAAAAAGCTATTGTGTACACCTACATACCTCCCAATATTTATACATGCAAAATTGGATGAATATAAGCCCTGCCCTTCATCCACCCAAACCCTGTCCACAAACTGAACCAAAACACCCATTTTGTTATGAAGCTGAGCCCCATTACTTTTGAGGTATACGAATCGGGACAGTCCTCCAAAATTGCCACAGCTGGGAGATATGCACCTAGTTCTGGTCTAGAGAGGAGTTATTGGCAATCCTTTTCCAAATTTTATACTTCAAACACCAAACACTTAGTAAAGTTTTTTTACATTTCATTAGTATATGCTTATGGCTGCGATCACAGCAGGCTTCAAATATGTTTCCTATACTTCCGACAAAACGCCTATACACTATCTTTGGCGGTGGTCTAACTTTGAAAGCTTTTACAGTGGGAGTGTAGCATTTTGGGGTGGAATAAGACAACACATAAACGGTGGACTGCGGCTTTGGTCCACTCATCTCCTCCAATTAACATATATGTCAACAGCAGAGTGATGTTGGCTACATTACACTGCGCTACTTTGTGATCTCCGTGGTGGAATTTTCAAGCTGTTTGTTTCAAATATAAATGAATGACAAGAACAATCTATGGAACTGTGATAATTCACCAACTTGAGTAGCTCCATAGGTTAGAGGCAAATTTATCTAAAATGCAACTAAATATGTTGAAACTTCAAGGATCCAATCAAATATTTGATTTAATCAATCAAATAAAAGTCAATCTAATGAAATAAAATATACAGTTTGTTGGTACGGCCAAATCCATAGTTTCCTTATTAGTTAAATTTGACAATACAGTTTTGTGCAAATAACAGTTTCCTTTTGTTAACATGGAAATGTTTGGACAACGCCAGTAACTTCGGATTTTTCTTTAATGATTTAAAACTGTTTTCATCTGCACATAACCTCACATATCACTTCTTGCTTTGTGTTTAATTTGTTTCCTTCTTATTGCTTGTTACTGTAGGAAAAGGGAGCCGTTTTGAGCAGCTGATCAAGACGGACCGGAATCGTTCAGCAGGTGGTTCCACCGCCATCAGATTCCCTGCGTGAGATTGATGAGAACACTGTACTTCATAGGAACAATTTTGTTACAAAATAATGTTCTTGCAAAAGGAATGTGTGTTGTGTGCTGGTGGACAGGTTCCCTTAACCGGAGAGTGATTCAAACTTTTGAACTCCTGATGGATTGTTATCAATGTTTTTTTTTTTATATACATAGAATTGTGTGGGAGAAGAGTGTTAACATTGCAGCTATATACATGGAGAGGCAAAGAAAAAGTCATTTATGAATATCTCAAATTGGTGATTGAGGCAGTGATATAATGTATGTAGAACTATTACTTTTTTGTGGTGGATATACACCTCTGTGGAAAACGAACATGGATATAAAATCTGAGTAAATAAGCAGAAGTTCTGCAAACTGAATAAATGAATTATATGGAACATCGGATCTTAGTACTTTTTGTATAATAAGAGTAAATTTGCTCCTGGACAAACCATGTTACAATGCAAGGGGTGCAAATTGTTTATTATTTTGCACATAAGTCAAACACCGGTTGTTTTTTCATGTAGTACACAAATACTTGATAGATTTGTTTTTACACTTAAATATGAAGTTGTTCTAGGACATGTCCTACCCCAACTATAAATCTCTCCTTGCATTTTAAATTTAACACCCACCCCCCCCCCCACCCCTCCTATGCAAGATGGTTTTGCCCTGTTGCAAAGTTGCTCCTTTTTTATGCTTTACTTTCCCTAATGACTTAGGCTCTAAATAAGGAATTCTGGGGGGCTTTTTCTGGTCTTTTGAGTGTTGTCATCGTTAGCGCTATCATACTTACCTGGAATTATTTATTTATGGAAAGAAGCCTGACTTGTGCAAGTATCCTTCAAGAAGCCCCAACGTTACTGAGTTATTTACTGTTTTCAAGAGAAATACATGAAAAAATCCAAGAGCTGGTTGTTCAGCAATCTAGTTGGGATGACAGGTCCTCGTACTTTCCACTAATAGGTATCTAAGCTATTTGTGGAAGCAATAATTCACAATAATCTATTTTACAAATTACAAAGCCTATATGAATGAACTAATGAACTTTTTATGTGTCTGTACTTTTAAGAGGCAAAGTTTGTGATCTTTCATTTAGAGAAAAACAAGTTATAACAAAGAACACATATACTAAGACCCTTTTCTTTATTTCACAATAGCCGGATAAGATCCAAGGACAAGTTGACCCAGAAATACAATCCAAGAGACCCTTCAAAAAGACTCTTCCAAGAACATGTCAATTTAATAAAAATTAATGATGGAGTTTCAGCCTTGACGTGGGTCAAGGGGTTTGGTTTGACAATGGTAATAAATGCTTCTGGCAATGATGAATAACATTTTTTATAAAAGAATGTGTTAACTAAAGATACATTGTTAAATGGCATTCAAGACCCTAAGTGTATACTGCTTCACCTAGAACTTTGGCCTGTATCACATATATTAATAAAGAATAAAACCATTATATTTTGGTAATCTGCTCATCTCAATTATTATTAAAGTGAAAATTGAAGATATCTTACTCACATTCCAGCGATAATGCCTATTAAAGAATGTGCTGGGTTAGAATAGCCTTTCATCAATAGCTTACATACCAAAGGCAATAAGGCTAGTGATATGAGGTGGCTACATATATGCGTTGCCTTCTACATATGGGCCTTAATAATGGACATCTGTATGTCGATACAGGCAGGGGTGGTGGTAATGTTTTCATGAACATGGAAAAAGTAATTTGAAGTTCAAACATCTAGAAGGTGCATCAAAGACATGGGATCAATCCAGCTTTTTGTATATTATTATTCAAATATTAAAAGTAAATCAGACAGAAGGATACACAGATGAAACTTATGCCAGTTGAGTTTAGATTTATTAGAGAAATTTTAATCTAATCAATACTTGAAAACTACAGGTTATCAATCATCATCATTTATTTATATAGCGCCACTAATTCCGCAGTGCTGTACAGAGAACTCATTCACATCTGTCCCTGCCCCATTGGAGCTTGCAGTCTAAATCACTTTGTAAAGCTTGGAGTCCTGGGATCTACTTTCTATAGTTTCTACATCGATTTTCATTTCTATTTTGCGTGAATTTCCTTATTTCTCCTATGTGAATAATAAAACATTTTTGTATTATTCTATATCACCATCCCAACTTGGATTATAGTACATGGAAATTGTCAATATTTCTATTCATTTGATTCTACAATTTCTTTGCATCCTGAAACAAGGTGGGATGAATAGGATTTTAGGCATTGAAGATATGATACAACACTGCTTATATTCTACATTGGGTTGCTTATTAAATAGAGAAATTCAGGGTAAGAAGTATTCCCCAGCAGTATATCATTACTTGCAACCTTGCAATTTATGAAAATTGAGCTGCTGCAAAAAGTACCATATTTTGAAAATGTAAGAGAGAGATAATCAGTCTACAATGTATCTGTTCACAAACTGTACCTGTCAACTTCCCATTTAAATGCTACCTGTAAATAACTAGTATTTTTGCAAGGCTTTCCCACAGCTAAATACTGCCTTTGCAAAATTGCAGTTTATTCTTATAATAGTAATAAACTCACAAAACAAATTCATCTGTAATTTATCTCTGAAAAGTTTAGTTATAAAATGGGAAAAACTTTTTAACTTGGTACATTGAGTACAGAAGACCAAGGCAATGTTAATATAATTTGTCTCTACACATTGTAGGAAGTTAATTTATTTTTGGGGGCAGCATGGTGGCACCGTGATTAGCATTGCTGTCTCATAGAACTGTGGTCATGGGTTTGATTCCAACCACGGCCCTATCTGTGCGGAGTCTGTATGTTTTCCCCATGTTTAAATAAATGTTGCTGCATTTTACACTGTAAATTTAAGAAAAAAATAACAACTCGCCAGAGCAAAATTCAGGTGTTGCTATTAATATGCATAGGACATATAACTCATACTTGCCAACTTATCCTCGTTGGCTTCAGGGAGATCCCAGGGATGTGGGTGTGCAGGGGCGGGACTTGATGAATCGCATCATTTTGGCCCCGCCCCCTAAACGATTGTCACAACTTTGGCCAATTAAAGCAGGGAGCAGGGCTAAGATGACGCGATATTTGCGTCATTAAGCTCCGCCCACCCCCACTTATCTATTGAAGTCTCCATAGAACATAATACATATAAAAGAACAAAACGGAAAGGCTCTAGTGTAATACCGTTTAATAAATCGAAACATTTAAAATGCATAAAATGCACTCACATGGTAATAGTTAAAAGAGGCATATAATATTATGCTAAGTATAAGCACTCCCACCAGAGATGTTAAGGGTTCACAGCGGTGTATATGGATGTATTCACAAGGGCTCGGAGATACGTCCAAATCACTTGAGCCTCCAGACATCAAAAGTTTGTGTAAAGGGAGGATGTTTCTCGCAAAAGAAAATTAATCAAATTGAGTTCTCCGGCTCCAACATGTTTCGACTCATCTGAGTCTTTGTCAAGGTGCATGGAGGACCCATAAAGTGGTCTCTTTAAATACTCACACCAACCAATCATAATTGCCTCAATTAGAACAATAAAAATTTTCAAAAAAGGGATTATCAAACATTTTGGATGTATCCGATTGGGAAGTTATTTACATAACATGTCAAACGTGTAGTTAAAATATTAGGAGATATAATTGCGCTTAAAGAGATTTCAATCCTTTTTTGTGTATGAACAGATAGCGTTGACCAATTTTGTTGATTTATAACATACACGGGCCAATCTATTTTTTGATAAACTTTTTCTAGAAACGGCTGTGTTTTTGGGCCCCTTACCAGTTCAATTTGCAGCCATTTAAATCTAAAATTACCTAATTAGCCATTAATATTGCATGGACACATCTATGATGAGCTGGTAGCATTTGTGGCTAATTGGACGGCTATCATGTCCTATCATAATCCTAAACAAGTTGGATCGGAAGCGATCAGCGGGCTGGAAAATCCAGTTATCTGATGATGAACTTGGAAAAAGAAATTCCCATGCAGCGTTTGAAATCTGACTATTCAGCCGGATTGCTGAACGAGCAAGTGGCAAATGTAACCAGGATTTCTGCGGCCAAATCCAGTACATATCTGGTCATTCAGCTATTGGGCTGAACAATCAGATCTGACTAGGAATATGAATTATAACTTGTTGTAAGATAAAGTTAACATATGGAAACAAAACGGAAAGAGAAAGAAACAAATTGTTGAAGGATTGGGGCAATGATTTGCAGTGAGGTTATGAATTTGCGGAAAAAAAACAACTTCATCATCAAATAAGTGTTAATAAACAAATGAGAAGGTACTATAGGAGTTGTGAGTCCTTTTAGGAACTACCTTCTTCATCAAGGCAGTAAGAAACGTGGGCGGCCATCGCTATTGTCCTTGTGATGTCATCAAACTAGCAGTTTGGAACTTGCTTTGACCTCAAGTTGGCATGCTTGCAATCACAATTTAAGTAATGTGATAAGGCATAACTGTAAAACTCTAAAATATTTTGCAATAAAAAAGGATTCACAATGGTGGCACTTGAAAATATAAAAGTAAAAGAGATATGTAGTATAATCCCATTTAATAAGGCATTTCAAATACACTTAATAAATTAGCACTCACATGTATCAAGCTTCATCGCAGGATCCTTGATGAAGTTTTTTTGGTCAAACTGTTGAAAGCCTGCCCCGGTATTTCTGTCCTGCTAATCTACCATGCTAAAATAATTTGATAGATTTATTAAGTGTTATTGGAATGTTTTAATAAACACGAGTTCCTTATATTGAACTGGGCTGGGTGAGACTTACAGACTGGCAGCCCAAATTGGAGAACGAAAGGAATTGACTGCTTGTTGGGATTCCTGATTTAAAACTGCAATTGCTTTGTCCTAGATATATACTAACAAGATGTTTTGTCAATACTATTTGCATGTTGTACTATCTTATTGAACGTATTTCTTTGTTACTGCTTGGTAGTGGAACACTTTAAATAAAGTTTGGATTTTTCACATCTGATGTGAAAAATCCTTGGGTGATTACAAGCTCTTTAAGGGGGGAATTCAATTAGCAGCCAGGCGCCGGCAGACATCCAGATACTGTACTCATGTTCCTTTGCATCTCTATGGTACGCGGACTGGTCCGGAGACAGATTGATAAGTGATTTACCACCTAAGTGTTTGTTTGTTTTTGTCCATGAAGTGTATATAGTGTCTATATTAATACATCATAATGGTTTAACTTAAGAAGTAAACAATTAACTTTCTTAAAGCCTGGGTATCGGTAAGCGAAAAAAGGACTGATGTGATTGGAATAAGTAATAACCATTCAACATATTGTTTGTTTTATTGTTTAGAAAAAGCAGCTATTGTCTATGAGAGTGGAGCTTCTCTATCTAGCAACAGTGTAAACTCAATCGGTGGTTTCATACACAAGGGCAGGGCAAGTGATGTGACTTCAATTATAACGGTCATGCTATGCTTATTATTATTATTATAACTTTAGTGTAGTCTCCTAAAGATGCCTAATGTGGCTTTAGCTGGATTGGAGGGAACGAATTACTTATTATCTCTTTTAAACAGAGCTTCAGTTAGGGTATGACTCAGCAATGCTTTACACCTTAATGATTTATATACGAAAAGTTCAGTTTCGAGGTATACTTTTCCACTTTTGCAAATAAAATAAAACAGTCAGTATAAACATTAGTACTTATCAAATAACCTGGTGCTAGTCAGTTTCACGATACTGACTACCCCAAAACAAATGTCAACGACACGAGGAGCCCGACTGAATAGTACACAGACCTGCAAAAAACACTACTTACCGGAATGCAGATTAGTTCAGATCATGACTCGCTGTTTTGCCGGCTGGAGAAAATTACGTCATCACCAACCACGATTTGGCTTAAAGCGGCGATGGACGGACCCACCTGTCATTTATGTCATGTAAGTATTATTTTAGGGATTAGGGGTGTTAGGGATATTAGGGTTAGAGTTAACCAACATTGGGTACATCACATTTGTTCTCTTTCCTTGTCACACCAACACCAATGCACGGGTCAACACCATCAATCTCATATTAGGGTTAGGGGTGTTAGGGATATTAGAGTTAGGGTTAACCCTAACCCTAATATCCCTAACACCCCTAACCCCTAAAATAGTACTTACATGACATAAATGGTAGGTGGGTCCTTCCATCGCCGCTTTAAGCCAAGTCGCGGTTGGCGATGACGTCATTTTCTCCAACCGGTTATGCAGCGAGTCGTGATCTGAAGTAATTTGCATGCCGGTAAGTAGTTTTTTTTGCAGGTCTGTGTACTTTTCAGTCGGGCTCCTCATGTCGTTGTCTTCTGTGTCGGGGTAATCAGTACCGTTAATAGGTACTATACCCAAATAATCATAGTCAAAGGAAATCAGATAGGTAAGTTTCTGCGTTGTTTAAGGTATGTGTGATAAAAATAAAAATAAAAGATACATATATGTTGACCAACATAGTGTTCGGATGCAACTTGTTTCCACATACGTTTCCATTTGACCCTGGGTATAAGTACACTGTGCCTAAATGTTATTGCTGCAGGTGGACAGACAGAACAGAGAGGAGGATAGGCACATGCATATGTGCAATAGAAAGAATGCTAAAATATATGGCTAAAAACACGTACTGAAGAGAACCCAGGACTTGAATCTGCTGCACCTGCATCGGCACAGCCTCAGAACGTTCTTCCTGTACATGGCCTTCGTTCATCTGCTCCGTCCCCTGTTCCTCCTTTGAAGTCATAGGCAACCATAAGTGTCATTGACATGAATTACATTTATTGGTGTAAGGTCCATTTCTCAGCACGCACAGAGATGTTTCCTGCAAGATACGGCACACAAAGGGACTTACGTCTGAACATCAATCAGGCCCTTAATTGTGCATTAGTTACAAAATCACATTATTTAGATGTCATTCATATTTTGAGTTAATTGTAAAGCAAAAAAAAGGAGCAAATTTGCACCTTGGCAATACCGTGTTGCATGAGAGGGGGAGGTACATTTAAAACGTAGGGACAGATTTATAGTTGGGATAAGGCATGTCATAGATCAACTTTAATTTCAGCCAGTATTTTCCTTGAATGCAAAAAAACAAGTCAATTTGTACCCCTGGCATTGTAACATGGTTTGTCCAGGTGCAAAGTTGCTCCTTTTATTTGCTTTGTTCCTAACTCAAAATCAGGCCCTCAATGGTTAACCAAGTTTTCCTGGTCTTTTTACAGCCAGAATGATCCAGGGGGTAGTTGTGGAAATGTCAGATAATTTGCCAAGCTGTTTCCGATGTAATTACAGCACACGGCTTATCATATACAAATATACATTTCGTATTTCAAATTAGAAATATCAAACAAAAATATAATGACCAGCAAAGTTTTGCAGTAGCACTAAGCACAGCCTGAGTACAATAGAACAGTATGAAACAAAATCTGAAATGTGACTTTTGATTACATTGAATTTACACTATAATATAGAATGAACATTTTAATTAGAACATTGTGATATTTTCAGTAGGCTTCCCAGACCAGACCTGATTTATTTTCTTTCGTCTTTTTTTTTTTTTTTTTTTGTAATGTTATGCAGTCAAACCTGGTCATTACCATGGGAAAGGTTTAAAGGTTTAACTCATGTGGCAGATTTTTTTTAAGCACAAAATCAATGGGGACATGTAGTGGCTATCAGTAAAGGACCGTTGCAACTTGGGTCGAATATAAATAGCCACTAAAAGTGTCTCAGTGTTAAAAATATCAGAGTCTCTCATTGATCTCTATCACCAAGAATAATGGTTCGCCAATAGTAAAATATTTACAGCCACTTCCTTTCCTAGAAGTACTGGAGTAACGTTCCAAAAGGAGGATGGGAATTCCTACATGTATTCAGGGTACATTTAACACTTATATTTTGTTTATTTTGCTCAGTTTTACTTATTTTGAAATACACATTGTTTTAGATGAATTAAATGTTATAAAATATATTTTACAGAGTTGGACAATGTATCGACATGAGTATTGTTCATCATATGAATGTGTTTGATGAGCAAGAAAAGCCTCTATTTGATATTAATATTGCCAGGTTCTTGACATCAGCCTAACCTACCCTGAGCATGCTCAAAACAACCGCTGTTGCACAAATTGCTCAGACACACTGGGCATGGTCCGTGCTAATACTACTCTCTACACTCTTCCAGTTGTTGATGATTCTATGTAAGAGAACGTTTGCCATGACTTCTGGTGGTTAATTATTGTCTGAATATTATGCTTTCTGCCTTTGTTCTAAAACTACACTTTATTCTTGTTGTAGGCTATTATTATTATTATTATTACCATTTATTTATATAGCGCCATTAATTCCGCAGCGCTGTACAGAGAACTCACTCACATCAGTTCCTGCCCCATTGGGGCTTACAGTCTAAATTCCCTAACATACACACACAGACACACACACAGACTAGGGTCAATTTGTTAGCAGCCAATTAATCTACCAGTATGTTTTTGGAGTGTGCAAGGAAATTGGAGCACCCGGAGGAAACCCACGCAAACACGGGGAGAACATACAAACTCCTCACAGATAAGGCCATGGTCAGGAATTGAACTCATGACCCCAGTGCTGTAAGGCAGAAGTGCTAACCACTGAGCCACTGTGCTGCCCACGGCTATGACAACTTACTTTAATGCTGCTTCTGATATTTTAGCTGTTGTCCTGAATATCCTTTGCTTTTGAGCTGAAGCTCTCTGCCATTGGAAATCATTGCTGTCAGTCATTTTATACTAGTACAATCATGAGTCTTACACTCTTCTACGACAGAGCCATAACTTGAAATGTTAGTACCTGGGGCAAGAAGTGAATATGATGCCTCTAAACCCTCAGTTGTAATCAAATTAATGTAAAATAAATTTGATTACTTCACCCCTAAAAATAAAATACATAATAAAATTATGTCTTCCCCTCCCATAGATTGTAAGCTCCTTAGAACAGAGCCTTCTCTCCTCCAATTTTAACTTTGCTCTCCAGCTACTCTTCCCACTTCCCTCTTGGGGATTCTGCCCAATGACTCCTCCATTGCTTTTCTCTGCTCCCTTCAGTGGCTCTTAACCTATTAGCTCCCTCTTGGGCACAGGTTTCCAGCTTGTTAGGAATATTCCTCACCCTTTCAGCCTTCTTTTTAGCTGTGCTTTGAGCTACCAGAGTTAAAGTGTTATTTGTTAATTGCACTGTGCAGTTTTACCTTGAACTGTCCTATTGTGTGCTCCTGTACAACCCTGCGGACATTTGGTGGCGCCCTATAAATACAAATTAATAATAATAATAGTAATAATAAAATATCAATTCCCTGTGGACCCCCCCTTGATATATGCTGCTTTGGCAGTTGCCTCTCTCGCAAAGCCGTATTTACGGCTCTAACATTATAGTGGCAAATTAGGGGGAGAAGTGCTAAGCAGGCAGATAGTGAGTGGTAAGCTTTCTGGTTTTCCCTGGAGAAATGCACTTTGTAGATGGGTGGATTCATACAATGGGCAGGGCCAATGATGTCACAGGAGCTCAACAGACTTCATTTTCATTTTTCGTGTCTGGGTCAGATACCAAGTCGTATGTAATGGAATGAAAAAGGTAACACACTGCTGAAAAAAAAAAAAGGGGGGAAAACTAAGGCATTTAAAGTATTTATGAAGTGGATGTGGTGATAATAAAATATGTTTTGCAAAAAAAACAACAATTTATGTACAATATGGAAGACAAAGTGACAAAACAGGTTGCAGTTCTTTTGTTGAAGATAAAATCTTTTTGTGAGTTCCCAAAGACTTGGGTACAACCTGTGGCTCACCAGGTGTTATGAAGCTCCCAGCATACCCTGCCAGCTATTGGCTAGCTACTAGCTGGCAATGAATGCTGGGGTTTGTAGTTGCACAACCACAGGAGATCCAGAGGTCATCCGAGCCTGGCCTGGGGACCTTCTGAGATCTGTACCAAACTTCAGAGACTGACACAGATAAGTTTCTAGATTTTTGCTTTTGCTGTATGTTTGTTTTGTTTGTTTATTAAATAGTATTTAATTTAGTATACTATATTGCATTTATATGTTTTCCTTTGAGTTTAGTTTATTCCTGCATGAAGTCGGTTGAAGCTGTTTGAGCCTGACCACAGCATGGAAGCTTCTATTACAGAAAAGTGTCTATCTAATTTTTCTTTTGGTATGCAATTTCACCAGTCATTGGGATTTAAACCATTATCTCTATACAGTATCATTTTGCACATTATATTCTCTGATGGATCCTCACGTAATCCTGAAGTATGATATCCATCCACCTAAGAAGAACCGATGCAGATGTTTAATGATTCAAATAAGCCCACTATATATTTATTCTAGGATACATAGATACCTGTACCCTCCTTTGTTATTTTAGGTAAATTTAAACTCATATATATATATATATCTCCTTAATGATTTATTTCTTTTTTTGTTTAAAATATCGTGGAGTCTTAATTTTTAGGTTTTTATAAACTTAAAGAACTTTAGGCATCTATTTATTTGTTAACGTGAATTATGTTATATCAAATAAACCATTTGATGATGTGTGGGTAAAACCGAGAAGATCAGAGGGTAAATGTATTAAACTACGGATTTTGCAAGTCATCGGTATCCAGTGACTTTGCAGGGGAAATTTAAAACGGCAATGTCTTTAAAGACAATTAAACACATTGCTATTTTAAATGTCCCCTGCAAACTCGCCGAATATTGGCTTCTTACAAAATCCACAGTTTAATACATTTACCTCCAGGACTTTATCGTATAACTGAACACTTCTCCATGCCCTTCAAAGACAGCAACTTTGTTTATACTACACAACTACCAAAATGCTAAATAATTTCAGAACATGTAAATCTGGACAGAATTGTTCTAATTAATACTTTCTCTTGTATGGCTGAGATTAATCGTAACACATGTAGCCAAATAATGTTGTCACTAACTATATGAGTGTTTATGTTCCATAATAGACCAGAACATCTCCGACCAAGCACCTGTCTTGTTGTACAGCTTATTCCCTTAGAAATGAAGACACACCTGCTTAGATGAAATATTGATGAATGTGTTGCCTGATGTACAGCGTTGCCCGCCAGCCCAGCTGCATAACATATTTTCAATCATGCCGTCGTTACTTTTTTTTGCTCATTCTTTGATACAAACAGTTCATGGATACTGTGAACAAACAAACTTAATCAGTTTTCCATGTTGTTCAGATCATCTGTACAAGTCAAAACCAATAAACATAGTTTTCAACCAAATATGGTAAAATGAATTACATACAAGCTGGCGATCAGTATTCCTTCTGCATTATTACATTTTAATCTTCACAAAGGTCTCATGAAGTAGCCACATATGTGAACAGGGTATGTTTATTTATATAGAAACACAAGTATACAAATATTTTTTAGAATAAAAAGCTGTGAGAGCATTAAGCTTCCTGCAGTAACTTAAGGCATAAACCACAAAGCATCATAACTACAATGACCGATGCTAACAGTGCACTCTTATTTGCAAATGGTGTTGGGGTATCATTGTGTAGAGATTATTATCATTCCGTATATGTAATTTATATTGCTTAATTAAACATAATTGCTTCTAGCACAGACATTTTGGGAGTAGATAAAGACAGAGTGGGAAATCACTGATTGAAAATTTGGGAGAACAATGAAAGACCACTCTAAGCACAAGATGGGATAGAAAGCTGCAGCAATAAAAGGAGGAAATTGTTGTAGGCACTACCGTTACAAAAAAAAGAGGAAGTTGAGACACAGTTGTTGGCAACTTCAGATCAGACTTAATGACAGCAACATGCATGATAAAGTCAGTGAAAAAAGAGCAGAGGCATTGAAATATTTTTTACATGGCATCCTCCTGGTTAAAGCAGAGAATGCCAAGCGAAATGCTTTAAAAAGAGAGAAAGGGGTTTGCAGCGCTGAAGTGAGATCTATAATTGTAAGTAATAGTTTGGGACCCTGTGAAATAGTAAAAGAGCTGCTGTTAACATGGGTGCTAATATTGTGTGATGATGGGGCAAATAGTGTTGTGTTAACATGAAAATAGGTAGAAGCTCTGGGAGTACTGATAACAGACTTGCAGCCCAGGCAGGCTATGCTAAAAAAAAAAGCTATGGAAATGACTATGGTCTAGATTTACTAAACTGCGGGTTTGAAAAAGTGGAGATGTTGCCTATAGCAACCAGTCAGATTCTAGCTGTCATTTAGTAGACTGTTCTAAACAAATGATAACTAGAATCTGATCGGTTGCTATAGGCAACATCTCCACTTTTACAAACCCACAGTTTAGTAAATATACCCCTATGTCTTTCTTACTTCTTGACCTGGTAGGTAAAGGAAAAGTAAAGGTGTACCCTAATCTATGTGACTAAGAGAATCTAAAAGGGGGGATAGACATCACTGGTGGGATAGCCACAGGGCGAGAAATGGGTTTATCCCCTAGTCTAAAGAAACTCCTATACTGTAAAAGAAAAGACATGGATTCATTTACAACAGAGATTCGACAGAAATTGATGAATTCACAAA
This sequence comes from Mixophyes fleayi, assembly GCF_038048845.1. Taxonomy (NCBI): domain Eukaryota; kingdom Metazoa; phylum Chordata; class Amphibia; order Anura; family Limnodynastidae; genus Mixophyes; species Mixophyes fleayi. Next base: position 7,627,985 of record NC_134410.1, read on the forward strand.
CATTACGACCTAGAGTTCCACTTTTATCACGTTTGAGGAGATTGGGTCTACATTGCTACTTACATGAAGCCACCACCCCGCTTGCCCAACTAGAGGAGATAGAAGATACCAATGTAAAATAAAAAGGGGAAAACTGAGACAAAAGGGGAAAAAATTATCACTGATGATCAAAATCAGCTGTAAAATGTAATATATCACGGAGGTGTTCATTTAATCACATTTTTATTAAGAAAAGACAGCTCACATTTAATTAAAGCACTGTCAGGACAATATTCTTTCTTGACTTTTGCATTGATTGCTGAGATTGTCAGAGCTTTTAGCAAGAGGAAATGGTCTACTTTATCCATTATTAAGAGGAAAACATATGTAAGAAAGTGAGTATACTTACACATTATAATAAGACATCAAAGCCGGAGTCAATGTCTTGGCTTCAGTCTATGGTCTGTCTGTGGTATTGATTTTATAGTTAAGCCTAGACAATCATTTGCTGACTGTGTGGCAAAAAATATATATATATTTCTTTACGAGTATCAATTAGTTCCACTCAACAAGAAAACACAACCACAGACTGTATATTATTTATCAATCAAACCAGTGTCTTCAGTTGCTCGGACCATCACAGCAACAGGTAGATGTAACAAAAGTAACTCTACAATTGTTAGATAGAAGATCATGGAATACCCAACATTCCATAAGCCTCAATCTATGTTCCATATGATGCAAGAATGAAAATCCAAGTTATATGATCACATATGATGCATGTTTTGGGTTAGTCTTATGTTCCTCACTAGAAATAGTTATTTTGGAATGTTAATTTTCCAAGTGTTCATACGTTTAGGCCACTTGAACAGGATCAGTAGAAATAGGCTTCAAGGATCATTCTTCTGTATCTAAAGGGAATTACAGGCCGAGAAAATATGGGTCGTGCTTTTTTTTGCTTTGCCTAAACATGTTATTAAAATGCATCACGTTGGTCAATGTTCCAAACACAAATCTCGGCACTTCTTGTCGTTAACATAGAGAACTTACAGTTAGTTATAAGGGTTAACCCATCACATAATTGTGGGGAATAAGGTCTAAATCATAACCGCAGTGTAAATATGGTATATTAATTTAATCTATTGATAAGTTGAGCTGCTAAAGTGTAAAATGTGAAGTCAGAGAGTCTGTGTGTGTGTGTGTGTGTGTGTATTCAGGGACTCTGCACATCCCAGTGTGAGAAGATAGCAGTGTCACCTGGAGTCACTTCAAAGAGCCCCTGCTGTGATATATATCCTGGCCTGGGATGGAGTTTTGACACCTAAATAGACTTTTAGGAGCCGCTCAGCATGGTGTCTGGCTCAGAGAGCCATGTGCTGACTTGGCTACAAAAATTGGGTCTGTGTGACACTCCACAGAAACGTTACATAGGTCACATATTGGAATTGGGTAGTAAATCAGACAACATGTAAATGGTGATTGAAAAATGTATCACAGACCACAACTCCCAGGAGGTGGGAAGGTGTCTTTAAAAAGCTAAAACCAGTTACAAACAAATTGTCACTCTTTTAGGAAAATCAATCCACATTGATAAACTGTCCATCTTCCTAGCCAATTTCCCATGGCACAGATTATACAACTCATGTAAGTTATACTCTGAATGTAACCCTTTTTATTTTAAACTGTTTTGCTTGTATATGTTATATCAATGCTTTATCAATTGTTCTTTTTATATCTGAATGTCCTGTACCTTTGTATATTAAATCTATAAATTTAGTAAGTTGCGTCCTTGATTTTCTAACGAACCCATTATCCTGTTAAGAAGAATATAGCTCAAATGTAGCTCCAACAAGTTAACCCTTTGAATGCCGGAGCGTGATTTGTTGATACATTGGTTAACAAGCTTAGTGTGTGCTTGCATTTACATTTGTGTAACAGTCTGGAGGTGTGAAGAGTTAACCCTTTGTTTGCTGGTGGGGGCATTGTTAGGCTGTCGTAGCTAGAAGCCTTGTGTGCCAGTGTGGGACAGTATATTGGGGTCCTTCTGCCTGTATTCAATAGGTGGTGGCAAACCTAAAGTGTGTGGGGGTGTGAGCGCCATTTGGGGGCGATTCAGTAAGTCTATAACCTGTGTGATAGGTAGCGAGGATCGTGTGCTGTTGGAATCGTGTGCAACCTCATACAGTAAACACCCAAAGTCACGGCAGATGTGAGGACATATATAATGTTACTAGAACATGAAACACGTCGCTGTATATTACTCTCAGATTTTGTAGCACGTGGTGTTCTGTCTGCGCTGCCTTAGTTTCTCCCAAGGATCTCACTGTACAAAAAAAATCTCAGTTCAGTTGTCAAATCTGTATAAAGTTTTCTTTAATGCATAAAATGTATATGCTGCATGTGATAAATTTGTTTTGATTTTAGAATGACAACAAAATTCCCCCAGAGGGACCAAAACACCCCTCTCATTTATCATTGCAAATATTGTACATGCTATATTGTACATTCTTGTTTTTGTTTTAAACTTTGATATGACTACGAGAACACGTTGACTACAAATAACTATCGTGCTCATTTTAGTAGTCCTTTAGCCCATAGGTACTAAAAAACAGCTTCTGTCTCAAACCTCATACAAACAACACATGCATAAAACTGAACATAACAGAGACTTGATAATAATTAAACCTTGAAATTAAATTTATAGGTGTGATGACACCAGGCTCAGTGTATCACTCTGTACCCCACAGATGGCAAACCTGGTACCAATTCAAGATTCAGAATCACCCAGACAAATATCCAAAATTACAAGCCAACATAGAGGGCATAAGAAAACCACCTCACTAGTATCCTTGCCACTGTCAAGGGGTGCTGTCAATCCAAAATTATCCAGGGATGCAAATCACTCTTTCCTTTCAGGCTACCAGTAAGGCAGCGGTCCTAAGTCACTGTCAGTCTGCTTTTGATGGACACACAGCTCCCCAAGACATAGGAGAGATCAGGACAAAGAGCAGAACGACGAGGACCAATTGTCCCTCGCTGTCAACTGGCAGAACCCATACTCTCAACACCAGCCTGTCTTCTGCTATCCCTGCGTAGTCAATTCTAATTTGCTGTTCTATGGAGCTCCCTTTTAAAGGCATAAATGACCTTCTCTGGAGTTCCAAGACCTGTCTGATTGGTCCTTTTCTGTGTTTACCTTTTCACAGGTAAACATGCAGACAAAGGGATAACAGATGAGTCACACTTGGTAGAATTTTGTGGCAACGTAGCAGAGTTTTTAAACAGTGTTTAAATAGGAGAGGTCATGATCCTGATCTGTGCTCTTCACCTGTCTTAAAAATCCTCTGAAAAGAACATGACTCTGCACACTCCATAAAGATCTATGGACACTGCCAGTCAAGAGTGCATAGAAACTGCAGAATTGGAACGACAATCTTCCATCGTTGATCAAGATTTTTAGCCTGGTTTAAAATAAAATGAAACGATATGATGCGCTTTAGAGCAATAATCGTTCATCGCCGGAGTATACACACTAAAGAGATATCAGGCCAATGGTCGTTTATCGTGTCGTTGGCCTGATAATCGGTTGAAAACTTTGTAGTGTGTACCCAGCCTAACATAGTCATCTGCAATGATACAAAGATCTGTATCTGTGGATCTTTTCACTAGCTTAGCACCCACAGACAAGCATCTAAACAAAAGACAGACCCTCCTGTGTTATGTACAGTCATGCAGGAATTTGGTGGACAATCATCATCACCATCACCATTTATTTATATGGCGCCACTAATTCTGCAGCGCTGTACAGAGAACTCATTCACATCAGTCTTGACCCATTGGAGCTTACAGTCTAAATTTCCTAACAGACAGAGACTAGGGTCAACTTGATAGCAGCCAATTAACCTACCTACTGCCCTGGTTGAGGTAGGATTCATACCTTGTTTCTTCACAAGAGGACCAGTCTTTTTTTCCATCATTTCTTAAGAGAAGAAAGAAACATATTTGAATTTGCATAAGTACAGGTATTTGTACTAAGGAGGTCGTATTATCTTTAGTTATGACATGAAAGCAAATAATTATCCTAGTATTGTAAATACTTTCTCTGATTTTAATGGGCATTTATGAGAACTGCAAAACAATTATTAAGGTTTAGGCTAAATCCCAAAATTCATATTAGAGAAAGGTTTACAGCCATCCAATTAGGTGCTGCGGTCACACAAGCACCATTGGCTGTTTGAACTTTTTGGGTCCTCTATGAACTAGAGTTTTAGTTCTCCAGAATTTTAAATGCAATACGGGCTGCTAGCCAATGTAAGGAAACAGTTACTTTCAAAGTGAAGTGAGCGCTACTTATTAATCGTATGGAAGGATTTGTGCTAAACTGAACAACAGCTTTAAAAGCACAAACTATTTTCTTTGTGTAAATTGAATTTAAACAAACTGAACTTTTCTTAAAATACACTTCCAAGCTGTCAACTTATTTTTCATTAATACTAAACCGGAGCCGCTGTGATAATGCATAGAAGCACTCACCTTAAGAGCCATTTAAAATGTTCCTTGAACTTTAACAATTGTTACATTGTTGTTCATTTCGAGGTGATCAATTTACTTGTACATTACCTTAATAAATAAAGCTTAGGTTACTACGGCAACAGAAGACCACAAGGAAACACGAGACATTCTTATTAGAACAACGGATGTGGTTGAAAATATATCGCAACTAAAGTAATTCTTTCTCACCTATGTATTGCTCCTGGACATTAATTAAAATTCAAATCCAAATTTTAGAATGTGCTTAAATGAAAACACATCATTTTTATTGCAAAAATATAGCAAACTGGCATAAATAATAAGGCAAAAATGACTGCGTTGGCAATTGGAGTATATTACAAATTACAATAAATAGATACTTAATAGATATAAAAAATGGAATTTAAAAATATTAGTTAACAACCATCACAGAATGTTAAGTAAAAATATATTTTATTAATGCACGCAAAGTTTCAATTTAATATATAATAATGATTTTTAGGAATGGAATTGGAATGGATATTTTTGTTGCTATACAAAAATATTCTGACTTATGAAAAATATTTACACTGAGGTTGGTGTTGCGCTCACGCGTTTTATGATATTGGGTTGTTAACTAGAAGAGCTCTTGTCTTCATAGCGCTCATACGCTCGTGTGCTAACCCATTGAAGAGAGTGGTGAAAGGTCAGACGCTGTCACATAGGAATTCTCAGAAAACAGTGTATGCAACATTTTTTGAGTATGAGAACTCCAATGTGACCAGGATGAGCGTTCATCATTCACTTCAATGTGAGAATGAGCGTTAACACTTTTTTAGCTATTGTTCAAAGCACCAGTGTGACCAGGGGTGTGACTAGACAGTTATGAGACCTACTGCAAAAATTTGGTAAAAAGTACCCCCAAAAGTACCGCCCAATTGTGAAAAATTCACATGCATGGGGCTTTTAAAGAGAAGACAGGCCGTCCCATATCAGCTGCACCCGCCTACGCTGGCATATTCAAAGTTACCCTGTCATGGTTTGCACATGCACAGAGAAGCCCCTAAGGAGCTTTACAATGCAGGCAACATTCCTTCATACACTGGTGCCAATTCTGATTCCTGCACTGTTCAGTGGGGGAGCTCGGATGCTTAGGAGGCAGGCGCCCACACCGTAAAAATAAAAATTCTGCAGAGCCAGGCTGGTGGGCTCACCAGTAAGTGCGGCACCCTCCTGCCGCTCTTACTGAGCTTACTGTGGTCCGTCGGGTGGGGTACGACTTAACGGTGCTGATAACACCGACAGTGACTACCACCACAGAAAATTAACTAGAGTGACTTGCCCGACAGTTAATAAATGCAGACTGACCTTCATAATGACAAAAGAACTACCCAACAGTTGTCTGACAAATCGCGAATGGCAGTAATGACGGCAGGGGTTTTGGCGTAATTTAAAATGGTGACCATTATATATTAGTATTTTTAAAGCGGCAATGCTGGCTGCCTAACCCGACCACTCACGTTATATGACAACAGCATTGCCACTTTAAAAGGGATGGTATCTCGGTCACCACTTTTTAATTGTGTCAAAACGCCCTGCCGTCATTACTGCTGTTTGTGATTTGTCAGAAGACTGTCAGCTAGTTCTTTAGTCATTAATGAAGGTCAGTCTGAATTTATTAACTGTTGGGCAAGTCACTTACATTCATTTTTTGTGGTGGTAGTCACTGTCGGTGTTATCAGCACCTTTAATGTGACTACCACTGGGCTGTCTACCCTGCTTGCACCTATGGTAGTTACACTCTTGTGTGTGACATTGTCTTTAGAGGTCTATTTATTAAAAAAAAAAAAAAAAAAAGATTAATGGTCACTTTGAAATTGCAGCACCAAAAATGACCTCCCTCATTTAGGAACCATCAAACGTGTCTTCAGTAATATTAAATGAAATTGTAAAAATCCTTAGCAGTGTCCTGCAGACTTTGCTGACTTCGTCAATGGTGTGGAGTTAATTCTTAATAGCATAAATCAAGCAAAAACTAGTGGGATAGCAAAAATGAGGAGAGACTAGTGCTAATTTTTCAAGATAAACAATTGGCCAAAGGCGAGGGAAAATAAATTGATAGAAATATATTTAAAAATATTAAAATAATATAAAAAAGTTTAATATAACATAAAGACTTTAGTTACATTTCAACCCACTATCCTTCAGTTATCTGGTTGTGTGTATGTGTGTGTATGTATGCCTAACGTAAACCTTGTGCATATACTACAGGCGCACAGATCAATGCGTCTTGAGATGCCCCACACTAACCATGTGGCTGTTAATACACCATATCTGTGGGCCTTTTTTTAGCGTAAATTCTGTCCAAAACGTGTCCAGCTTAACATCAGTCCCATTATGTCTCAGTTCCATTAAAAGTACTAAAAAATATAGATGCAGATACAAATAAATACAAAACTAATTTATTATTACATTTCATATAAGTTATTTAAAAAGTTGAAAGGATTATCTTCAATAATTGGCAGGCGACATTCTGAGATCCATCCTGATGATTAGTCCTAATTTCATATATAAAAATAACCAGCGTTCTCAAAAAAAAAAAATTGACACCATCTGTTAACACAGAAACATCTCTCATTGAGAATATTTGGCGATGTTACAATCAATGTGTAGGCTACATGTCGATAATGATGTGTGTATTTTAGATCTATCACTAGTGGGAAGAAGTTTAAAGTCAGTAGTAGAATTACATGTAATGCTATGTTTGCGGCTTGTTTATTTATTAGAGTGTCCCTGCAGGATTCAGTATGTTGGCAGAACTACCAGAAACCTCAAACACAGATTATATAAACACCAAAGACATATTAAAATGAAAACAGCCATGAGCTTTACAGACATTTTCATACCATAATAGAAATCCTGATTACCTTACTTGCCAAGGAATTGAAGGCTTTAATCTTGACTTTAGAGGTAATGTTCAGTTCTCCTTTCATGAGAAAAGAGACCTTTTGGATTTTCTTCCTGGAAAGCCAATACCTTGGGCTTTAGTGAGATTTATGACCAAATACAATTTTTATTAGATTGAAATATATTGTTATTAATATTGATGTATTATGGTCTAATTTTGTTTATTTTTTCACATTTTATTAAAGTTATATATGTATTTTTTAAATGTTATTTATAATCGATATCAGTAAAAGGTTAACAATGCTCCTCACCTTTATAATTTACACACAAAACACACAAACAAATTTGGTAAGATTTTTACAAATGACTCTTTTGTGTACTTGATTATTCCTACTGACTAGATTTTTTCCTTATTTCTTGGTCTTAGTTTGGTTTATTTAGGCTTTTGGGTGGCAGTTACCATTTAGAACGACCTTTTCTATTCCACATTAACTTGCTTTTCTACACGTTCGTTTTTGATTTGCGTTTAGTGTAAAATGAATAAGAATATACTAATTAATTTAAGCAACAAAGTGTAATTGTGATACCCCCTAAAAGGCAAATGTTTACTGTGGTAGTATCTGCACAGCAAGAAGCAGCAAAAAGACCAATGGCGGAGCGGGATGAAGCCCGACGACAAACTATGACTGATGATCAAAGAGAACGCCAATGTGATTGTTATCGACATGCAAATATGACTCCTCAGCAAATTGCCAATCACAGAGGCAACAATCAAAGAGTGAACAGGACAGAGATATTACCACATCAACTCCTATAAAGTCAGCGAACTAGATGCCACGCCATGCTTGATGCCGGTAACTTGTATGAAATGAATATTAATGCTCATAACTATGAACCCATGATCTTACTCTTATTTTTTGCCATCATTTTGACAAGGTTTTAACTAGTCCTATATATGTACTTGGTGGAGCAATTAACTGATGATTGGTTATTGTGCATCTTATTTCAGAACATCCACTTATGCACATCTCCTTAAGGTCCCACTACAGCATCCAAAGGGGATTAAGTTATGGACTTTGAATCAGTCGTTCCAAAACCCTGATTATTTTCTTTTCTAGTCATTCAGTTGTAGATTTTCTTAGAATAATTGTCCTATCACATGATCCAATTTTAAGCAATAACCAGTCGACAGAGATTACCTCACAGTTCCTCTAATATAAAGAGGAGTTCATGAAGGTGTGAAAATACCTACACTGGCTCCCTGAGTCCTCCAGAATCAAATTCAAATTACTCACCCTTACCTACAAAACCCCTCAACAACACCACCCCTGTATACATCTCAAATCTCATATCAAAAGACTCCTTCTCCCGCCCTCGTAGATCTACCTCTGATCTTCACCCTGTCTTGTCTCTGGTAACCACCTCTCACTGCCGCCTACAAGACTTCTCCCGTGCTGCTCTTCACTTATGGAATTCCCTACCACGCTCAATCTGACTTTACCACAGCCTTCAAATCTTTAGATGCTCCTTGAAAACCCATCTCTTGTTAAGAGGTGACCTTAACCCCGATAACACTATTCACACTAATGCACCCTCACAACTATCCCATTCTCCACTCTAAGCCACACCAGTGCCCTCTTCCACTTAGAATTTAGGCTCTCTAATAACCAGTGTCCTCCATACCCTTTGTTTTCATGTCTACGTTTATTTTGTCTGCCTTGTATGTCCCTGTTTTATGTATGTCCTCTTTTCCCTACTGTACGGAACTGTGGCGCCTTACAAATCTATGATGATAATAGTAATAATAATGATTCTGTGGCTACAAAACAACCGCACATCCCTCCACCACCGTACTGACATTTGGTATGAGGTTATTGTGATTATATACTGTGTTTGGTTTTTACCAATCGTGCCATTGTGCATTAAGACCAAACAACTCCCCTTTGATCTCATTTGCCCAGAGGACAATCTCCCAGGAGGCTTGTATTTCTTTCCGATGCAACTTTGCAAACCAAGGCCTTACTGTGACGTTTTTAGTTTAATTTAATTGAGAACCTGACTCACATATATATTTATATATACATATATATCTATAATATAAATGTCTAGTGGCGTGTGTTAGTCTGTCTGTGTGTGTGTGGAAAAAATAAAACCAAGCTGCAGCTCCACCTGCTGGGCGGAGTTATACACTGACCTACTAAATTCTTAGTGTGTGTGGGAAAAAAAAATCAGAAAGGGCTGAAATTTGGTATACTAAGATGTTTTTAATTTGTTAATTTAATTTGTTAATTGTTAAAAGTGTTTATAAAGATTTTAAAAAAATATATATATATTTCTTGAAGGAGAAGTGACAGTTGGGAGTGGTTGGTGGTTGCCGGGGGTGACAGTGGGGAGTGGTTGCTGGTTGAGGCCTGTGCTATGTCCCAAATGCATGACAAGATCCTTTTTAACACCTTAAGTAGCTTGATTTGACTAGAATGCATGAGTATCATGCACGAGTTAACTTGTATATATATATACACAATACACATGCACACACAAGTGGGTGTGGGGGTTTAATGCTGCTAGTTACCATTTACCTTCTATATATTGAGTGCACGTTAGCTGCCAGCATTCCTCTTGATTTACACTGATTAGTACATTATGCCATGTATAATATACAAAGCATTATAGGTGTTTAATTGGCTATTTATAATCAAAATCTGAATTCCCAGCTATTGCACAGGAGCCACAGATGAAGACTACATACTAAAAAACATGCTAAGTGGCTGTCAGCATCCGCTATCAATCATCAGCAGTTTATCACCGTCACTGCCAATTACTAGCACTTCTACTATGGCTCAACCTTGGCAGATAAAATCAGAATCCATTTTTATCTGCATGTGATGCAGTTCGGGAAGTGGACATCTATTAGCAGAGCTACATATCTGTCAGTGATTAGTCAAGTTTTGAAACAATGCCGTTTTCTGTCCAATTATAGTTTGAAACAGATCCCACAGTGCTATAAATTCCCATCCAGCCTCACTGTTACTGGGAACATTAATAAGAGACTGTTTTGACAATCAGTATTTGCAATTTTTATGGATGTGTCATTTAATCATACTTTCAGTATAGTCCAAGAAACAAGTCATGCATTGCTACTGATATGTGTGATTAAAAAATAGACATTTTCCTTGAGAAAATTGGCTCGAAACAATTACAGTGTGAGACTTGATTCCTTCTTATTGTTATGGGAACAGACAGATTTACACTGGCGCTGGGCTTATGTGTTTGATTCCAACCCAGGTCTGTTTGGAGATTGTGGGATTGAATTATTAAGGCACGTAAATGCTGATACGTGACGTATTTTGCGTAAAATCACTCTGCGCAAGCCCAGATATGAACCATACACCTAAGAATGCAGCGACATCCATCATTTCATCATCAGCGGGAAGGACACTTACTACAGTCTACGAATTTTGGGAGGGAACAGGGAGGAGAATGGGCGTATGCCTGTAGTCAATGTACAGTAAGGGCACGCCAAGCTGGAGTGCACGCAGAAGCATCTGATTCAAGCTTTGGGCATCTCTAAGTTACGTGTATCACTTATACCATAGTATCACTTAGTATCACTTGCACCAGCTACAGGTCGGGTATAAGAGCGGATTATTAGTGATGACGGCTGTGTATACAGCTAGGACATGTGTTTGCAATCAGGAGCAACTGTAAAAATGTATTTTATATATATAGTAGACATTAATGACATCCTAATAATTGTATTTTACGGGGAATTTTTTTTTTTTTTTTTTTTTATTGTTTTGTCATTAATGACTATATTATTAATGGAGAGGCTAAGGCTCGAATCCGGGAGAACCGAACACACCCGAACTAAGCAGATCCGAGCCGACTCGGTACTTTCGCGTGCCCTCGGAAGTGAAAACAAGGCAAAACATCATTGTTACGTCTTCGGATCTCGGAACTTTGGATTCTATAAGTACCGCCCTCCATGGCGATCAAGCACCATTTCACAAAGGGCCACAGAAGGGGTAGCACAGATCTTGGCAGTCTGTAGTGCAGTTGGGCAGCATCATAGGTAGAAAGGATAGAGGAAGGGTTGCAGTGTTCTTCAAAGTCTCCAGTGACATTCATGAGAGCTCCATTGCTAATTGTCATTGCTGAAATAGAAATAATAGGTCTGGCAGGCTTGGTCTTCTAAATCTGCAGTCACATAGTACTGTGTTATATAGATAACATACAAAGAGGAGAGCTCCATTGCTAATTGTCATTGCTGAAATACAAATAATAGGTCTGGCAGACTTGGTCTTCTAAATCTGCAGTCATATTGTACTGTGTTATATAGCTAAAACACAAAGAGGACAGCTCCAAGGCTCCATTGCTAATTGTCATTGCTGAAATACAAAGAATAGGTCTGGCAGGCTTGGTCTTCTAAATCTGCAGTCTTTATTTGAAAGTGTATGAAAATAATATTGTGATCTGCAAATTGCTTGAAATTAGTGTTATTGAGGTTAATAATAATGTAGGGGGGGGAAGCAAAAATATGTGATTTTAGCAAAAAAAAAAATAGGGATTTTAAAAAAAAATCGGGATCCAAACCCAAAGCCAAAACACGCAAGGGCGGTTTTGCCAAAAGCAAATCCAAAGCCAAAACATGAATTTAATTCAGATCCAAAACCAAATCCAGAACACGGGGGTCAGTGAACATCTCTAATTATTAACAGGTGACATTAATTGAATAGTATTTTTTTCTGTGCGTTCTTTTGTGACTTTATATTCCACATATGTATTGGACGTACCCTACAGTGCATTGTCTGTTAGAGCAGAGCGGACCTAGACCCGTGTTCAACAACAGACGTATTTTTCATTCCGCTCCTTGTTGAATATGGACGTGCGTATGTCCGATTTATGTGCATTTTAAAAAATGCGCCATGCATTTGTTTTGCATTCCTTCATGTGTCAGGCCCTGTATACTCTCCCTGTGTTTGCATGGCTTACCTCCAGGTGCTCTGATGTCTTCCTACAGTCCAGAATCATACCTGTAAGGTAACTGGCTTTTGACTAAATGAATTCTAATAAATGTGTGTGATTGGAAATTCAGACTGTTTGTTCCAATGGAGAAAGGACCAATGTAAATGATGACAAATTCTCTGTACTGCGCTGTAAGAGCCATTAAAGAGAGCAAAGCATAGAAATGGAGAAACTTTGCACCTGGGCAAAACCATATTGAAATGGGGCGGGAGAAGAATGCCAAATGTGTGGACAGATTTATAGTTGGGGTAGGTCCTAGATCAACTTTAAATTTCAATGTAAAAACAAAGCTATCAAGTATTTGTCTGCTACATTAAAAAGCAGCCAGTATTTTCATATAGCAGACACTGGAGCGTCCGAATTACAGTTCCATCCCACTCCTGAAGCAAAATGGATTTACCAACCAGCTTTGGCAATGGAGCAGGAACGGTAGAAAGCATCAGGTGTAAGATGAATCCCTGGTTCACTGTGGTAGCGGGTAAAAGCTCTGTATCTCACGGCTTGATATACCGTCTCACACGACCAGCTAAACTGAAGATAGATGTCATGGACTGACGGAACATGGATCCATACTCAGCCTTCACGCCAAATAGCATCTGCAAAAAGTCCCAATGTCCCATCTTTATACCCATAATGTAGTGAATACTCCAATGAGCGAACTGCATAGTGCCACAATGTCTAGACCGGCCTGGGATACTGTGTTTACCCGTTCCTCACCAAACAATAGGGATTATCGGAGACTTAATTGAGTTATTTCCCTAAATGCACAGTCTGAACAGTTCATTAAGCTCCAGTGATTGAACAATAGACACCTATCATCCCAAGCACCCACTTGGCTGAAATTTAAGGAACTCCAAACACGATTTATACAAAATAAATGTTTAACTCAGTATGGTCGAACTAACTTCAGCAAAGCACACTCCATCTACTCAGAGCTAATGTGATTAATGTTCTCATAATCATAGCCACGTATCTCTCTATGATCAAGCCGGCTTCCAGAGATGGCTCTCAGTGGTTGCTGCTATATTTAACCCCGGTGTTGTTCCCGGTGTGACAACCCCGCCGTGTACTGGTCTCTGGTGCCAGTTTTGCTTTGGTCAGGATAACTCCTAATCATTAACTATAACCCCCACATTATTATTGTACAATAACAACATATGAATGTACATGAATAATCCCCATAGGTACATATTTGGTTACATTTTACAGAAGATAAACAGCGGTGGTTCAATGCATGATGGAAAAAGAGGATGTTTGGAAATGTCCATTTTATTGCACAAACAGGTGGCCATAAACCGGTAAGAGGTTGGACTTGTATGTGATGTTTACACTTTCCATAGTGCAACTGTTCAGATATTATACACCCCCCCCATGCATACCTAGTGTAGGACCAAAAATGAAGACTGTACAATAAAGTGCACCAGTCACATCCGATAGGCAAATATAAATGGAAATGACTGTCTCAGCTGCCATTAGTGGGTAAAGCTGTGTGTATCGTGCTGCCGTTTGGAGTAAGTGAAGTAGAGAAAATCCTTTAATTTGGGTTAATAGTAATAGGTAATTGGTCCTATCCTCCCTGGGCGTACAGTATGTGAATAATGATTTTAACCAGATGGAAGGTATAAAATTTCTACACTAAACTCAGGGGCAAGCGCAGGATTTGTAGAGGGGGGTTTCCACACCACGTCACCAGTGGGCGTGACCAGCATGCATGGGGGCGTGGCTATACTTTTAGACAGTTGTTGGCTGCTCTTCAACTCTTCCTATCCCCATAATATACATGGGCAATGCTGCGTGCACTACTGGTAGGTGCATGCAGCTCTCTCTTTTCGAGCCATGTGAAGCAGGGGTATGGTCCAGTCACCCACCTCAATTATACAGTGCCTCAGGCTTGGGGGGGGGGGTTCCAGGCACTAGGAAAGCCCCCTCGGTTTGCCTATGAAACTGTATCACGATTCGCATAGAACCCATACAGGAGGACATAAGTCATACAAACACTGGAAGGATTATATCTGGACCAACATCAATTTACTTTATTGCTTACTTCTACTCTTATGAATGTTTTCTGTACCCACAAACATTGTTTGTATAGCTATATTTGATAAGTAAAATTGATATCTGTTGCATTAATACCGATAAAGTCACTGTATACTTATCTATATGGTCTGATTTTGCGATCTTACATCTAGATCCTATAGGCACCCCGGTGATCAATTAAAATCATTTTCAGCGTGCATCAAGTGCACTTCTAAAATAATCCTTCTTGTCTTTGGCAGAAATAGACATCGTCATATATTAAAATTGATATAAAGTTACTTTGCAAAACTCCCAAACTACATTTTATAATGTATTTTCCTGTAATGAATCGCCCCATACGATTGTAAAAATACGGAATATTGTTATATACACACATTCCCACTCAGTAACATACTTGAAAAGGAATTAACGCTTGCAGAATGACAAATCTAAATGGCAGGCAATTTGAAGAAATGAAGACTGACATTTCATGATCGCTTCCATCGTGTGGCTCAGAAGCCTCATCAATTCAGATTACATTAGGGAATGTTTAAACTAAATGTTCACTCATTTGGCATACTCTCCAGAACAATTATTCTTCAGTTGATTTAGTACACTTGCTTAAAATAAAGGAATGCTATTTATTTCAGCATTCTGGAAGCAGGAACAATTACATCCGTATGCGTCTCAATTTTCAGCAATGTTTTAAAATTCCCCGAACAATTCAATACCTCAATAAAAGATGCATTTGTAGCCGGAGGTGTTAAAATCTTCATAGACATGAAACATCTTTTATCTGTTTAGTGACATATATTACTAGCGATAGTGAATTGTCTTTTCTTGCGGTAGATACATTGGGATGCAGAAGGAAACCTCTTTGAAAGCACTAAAAGTTCTGAGAGCTGACAAGCAAAGAGACATAAATATTTACATATATGTTGACCCCCCTCTATCCCACAAAAGACAATGATTGTAACTCTTTGATTGTTGTGGAATTTATATGAAAGCTTGGAAAATAATAGATCTGGCACCTGTTTAAGTCATTGTAGCTTAAGTTATATTTATGAGTAGAGGATTGTTACATGCCTAAGTACTGAATCTGTTATTATACTGGGTCAAACAAGGCCAGGGGCAGGCTGGTCCCATAGTGGGCTACATTGGGCTGGGTCACTGGGCCACCTGCATTTTTTTTCCTTTAAAATATTTCTACTGAGTCAAGCCTTGTCCCCCTGGGCTAAAATTTGACAGCCAGCCCCTGTACAATCACCATCATCATCACCATTTATTTATATAGTGGGAGAGTATAATACAATTAATAGTTATTAAGATGTACAAATATATGTGTGAAATACCTTAAAACTATACTTCAGATGCAGGACTACGCCTTGAAGAAAAACAAGTGTTTCCTATGCAACAGACAATAGCAGGATGCCAGACTGAAGGAAACGGCCGAGAGGAAACCCACGCAGTACTGAACAAAGGATGTTGCCTTATATGTATTATTGTTGCAAAGAAATATTTGCTGAGCTAAAGAGATTTCCTTATATGTACTTGTTGTTAACCAGTTAATGCTGGACAGTAGGTATAAATAAAGGGCCAGTCTGAAGAGACCTTCAGAGCTGATTTTGAAACTGCAACAACTCGTCTGTGTTTCACTTCCTCTCCTGTCGACAATATTATACCAAATAGGAAATCAGGTTATCAGAGATCGGTAATGAGGGCACCATGCCTTGGTACTCCAACAATAGCACCACTAATTCTGCAGCGCTGTACAGAGAACTCACTCAGATCAGTCTCTGCCCCATTGGAGCTTACAGTCTAAATTCTCTAACACACACAGACACACACACACACACACAGACTGAGAGAGACTAAGGTCAATTTTAATAGCAGCCAATTAACCTACTGGTATATTTTTGGAGTGTGGGAGGAAATCAGAATACCTGGAGGAAATCCACGCAAACACAGGGAGAACATACAAGCTCCACACAGATAAGACCATGGTCGGGAATTGAACTCATGACCCCAGTACTGTAAGGCAGAAGTGCTAACCACTTAGCCACCGTGCGGCTCAAGGCACTCTATTAAATCAAATCATTAAGGCCCTCGATACAAAACAACATTCTATGTTTCACAATCTCTTTGCTCTCTAAAGGCTTAATTCATTAAGGTGCACAACGTGCATTTGCTTAAAAACGTTTGTTAATCTGCTCTGCATACTCCGGACGTCAACAAGGAACGGAACTGAAGATACTTGCGCTGATGAATTCCGGTGTAGGTCTGCTCTACTCTACTACACGAGACACTGAGGATACGTTCAATATCTATGTGGAATATACATTTGCAAAAGAACGCACAGTAAAAATAAAAAAAACTATTTAATAAATGTGACCTGTTAGTAATATAAGCATTAATGACAAAACAGTTAAAACAGAAATATATTATTTTTTTATACATTTTTATCCACAACATACAATTATTAGGATGATCTTAATGTCTACTGAACATAAAATAAAGTTTTACAGTTGCTACTCATTGCAAACACATGTCATAGCATGCATACCAAACTGTCATCACTAGTAATCAGTATTCAGACTAGCCCTGTAGCTTGAGCAAGAGATACGGCAGTAAAACAAGTAACTTTGAGATGCCCAAAGCTTGATTCAGACATCCTTTGCACATGTAGATGCCATGAACATTGCTGCGTTTAGTTGCGAATGGTCCAGTTCTGTAAATGCGCAGAGTGATTTTGCGTACGATAGACACATGCCTTGATGAATCAGGCCCTAAATGTACAATAATTTACAAAGTGGACACATTTTGTTAATAGCCTTGTGCATCGGAGGACAATAATATCACTTTGCCATTGATTTTGTTATGTAAAACATGCCAACAAAGACTTGGGGCTCACTGATAGATCACATGTGGTGTGATGTAGTTGTAATACTGTAGGAAAACAATAAACGCAATTTGCTCGCTGCCATTACCTTTATTAACACAATATACCCATTGTCTGATTAGGAGGGTCCTAATTTTTTAAAAATCAAAAATTATTCAGTGTGCTTAAGGAAAATATTTTATCTTAAAGCTGGATAAACTGTATAAATTTGCATTATAATATACTTCTTCTGTCTTCTTATTGATCAAACCTTTCACAACCCACTGGCCCATCACTCTTTTTAGTGACACTTTTGCTGCTAAAGAGTGAAAAAGGGAATCTATCATTTTCATATCCTATTACCTAATAAATATTTAGATGGCGGGTAGCGCTGATGTGAAGTTACATGATTTTTTTCTTACATGGACAAAATTTCATCACATTAATGTGAAATTACAAAAGGAAAAAGTCAAGAATGGTCACTCTGCAATGCAAAGACGAGTTTGGATCACGTCCTGATTTGTGCAATGTTGTTTAAGTGTGTCTAGATTTTCCAAAAAGCATAAGATGGTTGTAGAATAGTGTCAGTTTGCAAAGGCAGAGGGGAAGAATTGAGCAATGTGTGTTAGGAACCCCTCCAGCCGGCACAACACATCCTGGAGTCTACTCTGCCAATCAGTTGTTCACTGGAGCCCCTGGTGGTGGGGACAGACAGGGCTGCAGACTGACAGAGGGTCGTGAAGTGTGTACGGGCTGGGGAGAACCCAGGCAAACGAAGTGAAGTCCAAGCAGAGGTTAAGGGCCGGCAGCAGATAGCAATTCCAATTAACAAGCCGAGGTCAAGGGTCACGAGCAGACAGGAAGATCGGTAAACAGGCCATAGGACAGGGTCACGAGATACACAAGCAAAGTCCAAATCCAGGCAAAGGGTCATACATAGGTAATCAGCAGAAAGTTCAATAGGCAGGTACAGGATACAGAGCAGGTCAGCAGACTGGGAACAGAAACTATAACCGGCAATGAGGCAGCAGACCTCATTGCCTTAAATACATAGACAGACCAATCAGGGCTTGAGTACACATTTGCAGGCTAATTGCCTGTCATACTGCTAAACCAGAGCTTGCCCCTGGACTCCCATTCAGGTGTAGGGTAATAAACCTATGCCCTGTTTAATCAGCCTGCAGGCTGTGAGAACTTTAGAGCATGCACTCGGCTACACAGCCTGCCGGAGCGCATAGGATGATTCTCGGCGTCCGGCCGTTGCCCTAGCAACGGTCGGGCCGAGTGCCGGAAGTGACGTCCCAGTCGTCATGGTGACAGCCGGGACGCCTGAAGGAGCAGGAAGCAAGCTGCGGCGGCTATGAGTACCGCTGCGGCTCGTGACAATGTGAAGGTGTCAACACTGAAGTACATAGTACAGTCATTGCCGAAAGTTTTGAGAATGACACAAGTATTGGTTTTCACAAAGTTTGCTGCTTCAGTTTTTTTAGACCTTTTTGTCAGACATTGTTATGGTATACTGAAGTAAAATTATCAGCATTTTATGAGTGTCAAAAGCCTTTAATGACAATGACATTAAGTTTATGCAGTCAATATTTGCAGTGTTGATCCTTCTTTTTGAAGACCTCTGCAATTCGCCCTGACATGCTGTCAATCAACTTCTGGGCCACATACTGACTGATGGTCGCCAATTCTTGCCTAATCAATGCTTGGAGTTTGCTAGAATTTGTGAGTTTTTGTTTGTCCACCCGCCTCTTGAATATTGATCACAAGTTTTCAATTGTGATTAAGGTCTGGGGAGTTTCCTGGCTAATGGACCCAAAATTTTGATATTTTGATCCCCGAACCACTTTTGCCTTATGACAAGATGCTCCATCATGCTGGAAAAGACATTGTTCATCACCAAACTGTTCTTGGATGGTTGGGAGAAGTTGCTCTTGGAGGATGTTTTGGTACCATTCTTTATTCATGGCTGTATTCTTAGGCAAAATTGTGAGTGAGCCCACTCCCTTGACTGAGAAGCAACCCCACACATGAATGGTCTCAGGATGCTGTATTGCTGGCATAACACAGGACTGGTGGTAGCGTTTACCTTTCCTTCTCCGGACAAGCATTTTTCCAGATTCCCCAAACAAACTAAAAGGGGATTCATCAGAGAAAATGACTTTACCCCAGTCCTCAGCAGTCCAATCCCTGTACCTTTTGCAGAATATCAGTCTGTCCCTGATGTTTTTCTTGGAAAGAAGTGGCTTCTTTGTTGACCTTATTGACACCAGGCCATCCTCCAAAATTCTCCGCCTCACTGTGCGTGCAGATGTACTCACACCTGCCTGCTGCAATTCCTGAGCAAGCTCTGCACTGGTGATTCCCCTACCCACAGCTGAATCAACTTTAGGAGATGGTCTTGGTGCTTGCTGGTTGTTCTTGAGTGCCCTGAAGCATTCTTCACAACTATTGAATCTCTTCTCTTGATGATCTTGATGATCCGATAAATAGTTGATTTAAGTGCAATCTTACTAGCAGCAATATCATTGCCTGTGAAGCCCTTTATGTGCAAAGCAAAGATGACTGCATGTGTTTCCTTGCAGATAACCATGGTTAACAGAGGAAGAACAATGATTTCAATCACCACCCTCCTTTTAAAGCTTTCAGTCTGTTATTCTAACTCAATCAGCATGACAAAGTGATCTCCAGCCTTGTTAACGAGAGAATCACTGACCTGATGTCAGCTGATCATTTTGTGGCAGGGCTGAAATGCAGTGGAAATGTTGTTTTTGGGATAAAGTTCATTTTCATGGCAAAGAAGAACTTTGAAATTAATTGCAATTCATCTAATCACTCTTCATGACATCCTGGAGTATATGCAAAGTGGCATAAAAATAACTGCGGCAGCAGACTTTGTGAATAATAATATTTGTGTCATTCTCAAAACTTTTGGCCATGACTGTAGGCCTACATAGGTGTAGAGATAACTACTAAAGGATCTCTACTTTAATGAATGAACACTACACAGTATCAGTTGTTTTGTCTTTTTCTCACTTATTTGAACATGCACAATTGATATTATATTTCCTTTTCCAATTCTCTGCACTGAAAAATCATCTTTATTTTCTACTTAAATATTTTGAAAGAAATTGGGCATATTTACTAAGCTGCGGTTCTGACGCTCCGGTTCTCGACGGCTTGCGGTCATTTTTGTAAGACGGTAACTTTATTAAAGACAATAACCGATGGGCTCGCCTTTAATAAAACTGGTATTTTCAAAAATGACGGTAAACCACCAAGAATAAGATGTTTGTCGGATCCGTCACTTAGTAAATATGGGCAGTACGGTGGCTCAGTGGTTAGCATTTCTGCCTCACAGCACTGGGGTCATGAGTTTATTCCCGACCATGGCATTATCTGTGTGGAGTTTGTATGTTCTCACCGTGTTTGCATGGGTTTTCTCTTGGTGCTCCAGTTTCCTCCCACACTCTAAAAACTTACTGGTAGGTTAATTGGCTTCTATCAAATTGACCTTAGTCTCTCTCGGTCTGTGTGTGTGTGTGTGTTAGGGAATTTAGACTGTAAGCTCCATTTGGGCAGGGACTGATGCGAGTGAGTTCTCTGTACAGCGCTGCGGAATTAGTGGCGCTATATAAATAGCTGATGATAATCCGCCACTTAGTAAAAAGTTTGGTTAAACACTGATTTGGGCAGGTGCCCGTCTGGTACTTCCAGGCCTGAGTAATGTAGGCAGCTTTATACAGAGAGGAGAGCATAATCTTTAAAAAAAAAACAGGGATTGATATACACAATTAATCCCAGTAAATGATCAATTCCATTGTTCTTAAACAAATAACGTAAATCAACCCTTAAGTGAGAAAAATGTCTCCAGTTAATGCAGCCCTGGTATTACCGCATTATAGCGGATGAGTGTTATATGTCATGTCAATAATTTGCGCTGTCTACTCATTTGCCTCTTGATCTACAATCTTAATATTCATGCAAACGATATAGACTGAATTTGCAATTTTCATGTCTAATAAGGATTGATAGACAAACTAATGGTAGAAACTAATATATGTGGCCATAAAAGACAATAGTTATTATGTAGAGATATACAGAAAATGATTGAGTTATAGCAGGAAACCATGAGGGAAATATGTGTCCATGAATGTGCAGTTACCTCATGAAATATTGACAATGGAATATTGAATAAATTGTGATGCTGATCATTGTAACTGGGATCAATCTGTTTATTATACTTTGAGAAATGTCTGTCTGGAATTCATACTTAAAGAGCAAGTAAAGTCACTACTTGACATTCATATAGTTGACATTAATATATATGAAAGGCTGCGTATATCTGAACTGACTTTCATACATGGAATAACTGGAGTGTTTGCATTTATCTTAATACGTCCATCATACGCTTTTCCCTTGTTCTGCAGAAGGATGTTTGGATGGAAACATACACAACGTGACTGACAGCCGGGCGGACTTGCATTGCAGAAATGCACAGTGTGGATCAGTCGATTCATACACAGGGGCAAAGACTATCCTAAGATTTTTGGGAGGTATTGCAGCTGTCTGTAAAGGAGCTGCATTGGAATGTTAGATATGAAAAAAAATAGGGTATCATGGTCTTCTAACCATTCAGTCATTCATAGATTGCAAGACACTTTATAAAGCATGGCTATGTTCATTATAAGTAATTACATGACATGATAATTCTACCTGGATGTCCATTCGTGCCATGTAAAAATGCACTTTGACACACTGCACATGCACCAAAATTTGCACCCCCAATTTACACGTGACCGAAGGGCGTGCACATGCAAGATAATCAAGATTAGCACTCTCCCATAGAGGTATGTCTTACTTTGAGTTTAAAGCACTTTTAGTTATATTTTTAGAAGGCATATCCATAAGCCTTGGTGCAAGCTTATGGGTTAATGATGATGACTTGCTTTATATTGTATTTTAAATATAAATTCATAAAAAAAAAAAAAAAAACACGCCCCACCCTTAAATTGTTTAACCAACCCCAATGCTAGACAGTCTGGATTGATTTCCACTTAAGCAGAGCAGGGGCGCACGCAGGGAGGGTTCCTGGTTCTTTTTTGGGGGGGGTTTCCAACCCCCCCTTAAAAATCCTGTGTTTGCCCTTGCAGATGGTCAAAAAGCCGGCAAAATCACAAACTGCTAGCAATTGAGGATAATAAAATTTTGATATGGAGCCGTTATTGTCACGTATTAGAGGTTTTCATTGTGTTTCCGCTGGATTATGGAAGTTTGGCAATTACCACTATACCTGAAAAGGTTATTTTTATGTTTAAAAAAGCAGTAAGCAAGGAATCTGGGGGCAACATTAGTTCAATAAAAGCTTATTCAACCTTCTGTGTGTGAATTTATTTGTTTTCTACGTCAGCTATTGTGGAACTGCGTCTCCAAAAAGCTGCAGAGTGCACCTAAAAATCAATGGCTGCCAGTGATTGCTGGGACATGTAGTGCCACGATAGCTGCCACCACTGGAGTGGCTCTCCTGCGCAGCAAGCATCTGCATCTTTTAACTTTAAATCAGGCCCTCAGTGTTTTAAGAGCACAATATATCTAGAAGTGTTATATGATTGCTAGCCTCATCTGTAAACATGGCACAACGTTGTGACCCACCATGAAAGCTATTCCTTTCTGTTTGTGATTCTATAGTGTTACTCTGTTGCTGTACCAGTTTTATTGTTGTTTTATTTAGAGGTAACGAGGATACAGAGAATGAATGCTTCACAATACACCAAAGAATCCATCCACGGCAGCTGGTCTGAAGTTTCTCATATGATTTTTAAATGTACAACAGACTAAAGAAATGTGTTGACTTATGGTAGATCTTAGTATGAATCTCAATAAGACTGTTCCTTAAGAACATCATCAAGGATTGCATGATTGTAACCGACATAAGAGGTGTCCACACTTATTAAGGACAAGCAAAAACAACTAATAATTAACTCAAACACGAACATTACTAATGAGAAAGCAATAAGGATATGTAGCTCATGTGGATTAGGTGCATCAGTGAATTGTTACCAATTCATATTTTATTAAGTGGACATACAATGTATCTATTTAGCATATATTGGACAAATTTATAGCAATTTTAGGACAGATAGAATTATTATCTCCATTTAAATTTCATTCAAGACTAGAGAATTTGCTATTTACCCATGTAGACTGAGTTCTTAAAAATGATGAAAGCTTATTGATAAAATTACGGTATGTAAATGAATATGTGACTTGAATATTGACCATTTGTATGACTTCTGAGTGGCGGAGAGCATGATTAGTTTACTATAATCAATCTAGCTCCATTTAGAATGTTGATGATCACAACTTCCCAAACAATTCCCAGCAAGCTCTTGGGGTATATGTTAGAGAAACTGTAAGGTTTCAGATACAAACATAATGAGAGGTTGATTTTTGTTTTATAGGTGGGAAGTGCAAAGGGAGACTACAGATATAGTAATGTACATCCATAATCCAGTTAGCAGCAGAAAACGTAGTGTCTAATTCAGTTTCCCATTTTAAAATGCGATTTATTTTCCAGAAAGAACAAGACTAAGGATAAAAATAAGAATTAAGTATAATAATAATAAGCATGTTAAAGCAAATGGAAATACCTTCATGGTGTAAGGATTGTTAAGTAGGAATAACTCTAATTCCATTAATTGCCCATTGTCATAAATAAATGCCTAATTTCCAGGCATTCGCAAAATTCTAAGCTTGTGAAGTTTTTCTTTTTTTTTTGTCAATTACATCAATGTTTGAAAGATGCTTTGACAATTCCCCTGTTATACCAATCTATAACTACACATTGGGGATGATATTTTCAAGGATCTGTAGTTGAATAAAGAAAGAAGGGAATAATACTATATTCTTTTTAACAATCTCCTATGTCCATATCTGGGCACCTAGTTGAGCGGATTAAAGTAATGGTTGAGAATTAGCATCTTTAGCCAATTGGAGTCACAATGATACATTAAAATCAAGATTTGATGCAGTCTGAGATTACATAATCACCCACATTTTGCTATGGTCTTTTTAAGTAATTGATTTGGTCCAAAATTGTTGCTCTAAAATATTTTTTGACCCCAAGGTTTCCCTCTTGGTTTTCTTCAGCATGATGCATGTGGAAACGCATGGGGATTCTCTTTCCTTTTCTAAACAATTTCTATAAGTCAGAATATTTGAAGGATTTCAGGAAAATCTAGCATTTTGAGAGACGTTATTCACTCCAATCAGCAGAACTCTATTTCTCTGTATCACTTTAAAGTGGATCTGTTCTCAAAAGGTGTAGTTAACAAATGCCCTATTAAAGTAATTCTATCGTTTTCAAATAAGCATTGCATAGGCGATTGTATTGTGTTTCTAACGCACAAAGTGATTTATTTTAGCAGATGTAAATAGTCAACAATTCAGTACATTATTATATTATGATACAGTACAGTACAGCCAATACCAAAAGATAAATACATACCGCACTCTTATCACATGCGCTCGCTGCGCACCCACAGGACCCAGTGGACAGTATATCTGTTAGAATACTGTGATCAGTGAAGACTGAGAGCTGGGTGCACAGCTATGATCATATATACACAGTCAGTGTTACAGAGAACAATGCAAATGACGTGGCTTGCTTCTATAGGTCCAGACATCACATGGGTCCAGGCTAAACAGGTCATAGGCTGATTCAATCTAAGGAATCCAAAGGTGGGGGTCGTCTCTCCAGGGGATGAGCTCCTTTCTTCCCACCAATGCTCCAGTTACAATTAGCATTTCATAGCCAGCATCATACAAAGGTTTATTCCCTAACATCAATAACTAGAGTATGCAATATGCGATCTCTTCGGTGATAGAACCGGACAGCTGCTGATGATTAGGGTTTCAATATGATACTAGGCATGATACCTTTCCTATAACCTGAACCTTGAATATCACTGAAGTGTACATATAATCATTATATATATATATATATACTAATAATAAACCAAATACTATCTGCTCATCAATTACAGTGTAACGGAACCAATATGAATATAAATTATGTAAATAACTAAATGTTGTAATGCGAGTGTGTGCGTGCGTATTTTACCGTGCGATCGCACCATGCCACGTGTTACGCGGCGTACGGATCTTTGTTACGTGGCGTACGGATCGCAATCACACGGCAAAACAATATTAACCAATATACTTTCGTTCATCCAATTATACGACTTCGACAGCCCCATAAAGGTACTCTGTTTGCTCTCAATTTATAAAGGGATTTATCAAGTACAGGTTTTTTAGTAGGATCATCTACCCCTATTCCTAATATTTGAAATGTGGCTTAATTTCATTTATAATAAAATACCTTACTGAACACCGGCAAAATGATTCTTACACAACCACCTTGTAGTGCTAAAAATTAGATTTTTCCTCACTGGGGCAATGTCTACTTTATCAGACAACCTATACATGTAACCAGTGATGATCCCCTGTTCTTCACCAAGAACCGCCGCAATTCCGGATGGACTTTTGCAGCCGTGAACACGCAAGTCGCGACCCTCTGATCAGCCACTAGGCGTAAAACAGTGAAGATAAAGGGAAATCTGAAAGCAGGTCAGCTAGCTGAAGACTTGTACATTGGTGGGAGTGAGATACAAAATCAGTATGCAGAAGGGAAGTCCAATAACAGGCCGGGATCTGGCACACAGGCAAAAGTGCTGTACAAAATCAAGATTCGAGAGAGAGTCGTCAAACAAACATCGACTGGTACACAAGGAGTTAACAGGCAGAAGAAATATCCAAGAAGGAGTCACAAGGGGAAGCCAAAGTCAGCAGCAATACAGCATAACAGGGAATCAGTCTCAAATGACCTGTGGCTCTGACAGCGCTGCAGTGAGAGAGGGGCCTATTTATGTATAACCGCATTTAATGAAAGAGACTTTAATCCTTATCGCATAGATGAGGATTGAAAAGTATTTATTAGAAACTCAACACAGGAACAGCCGTTCCGAAAAACGGCTATTCCTGTTAAGTCTTACACTTACCTTTCACGGGCTCTTCAATTGCGGTCCTCTGCGATGTGGTTTCCAGCTTGCTTTGAATCCCTGTGCGCATGCCCCGAATGAAAAGCTCGGGCATGCGCACAGAGATCTGGACTGAAAGATGGTGGGTCATGTGACAGGGAGGGATCACATAATCCCTCCACACATGCGCTGTCCAGCTCTGCTCTTCGGAGCAGAGCTGCCGGCAGTGAAACTTTTCAATTATGGTAATGTACGCCAGCTTGAGCTGGCGCACATTGAGTTAATTTCGCACATGGTTAAATAGCGTTACTGAGCACTCCCCATACACCGTTATGGGTAGTATTCTGTGCAGATAATTATGCAGACTCCAAGCCACGATTATGTGACTGTCCGAACTAGGAAGTGCTGAGCTTACACAGAGGCAGAGGAAATCAGCAGCACATGAGTGTGAACAGATAAGTTTGTGACAAAACTACACGTTTGTGTGCTACTAGATAGCAAAGAAAATCTGTAATCAAGAAATATTGACTATATAAACAAATTGTATGTACAGTATTCATTAGGAACATCTTGATTTATACATTTGATGTAAAAAAGGGATTTTTTTTATAGTAATTTTTTTTTATTAAGGATTATTGTATTATGTGTTGGTAAATTATTTTATAATTTATTTTTTTGCATTCTGATAGGACTTTATATCGCACATATGTATATGTTTATCCTGATGTCTGTTCTGTCTGTCAACATATGACAAGTTCTGTTTAGGCAGAGTGTACTTATACCCAGATTCAAATGGAAAAGTATCTTGAGATACGCTTGGATTTGAAAATGCGCGCATGCAAGTCTTAAAAACGCAACTTCTGTGCAGGTTTGAAGATGAACCAGGCCCTATTTGTTTACATTGTGGGACCAGGAACTTAATGAATCTGCTCCTGGTCCTGCTATTAACAGCCAAGATCAGTAAGATGCAGGGATTGAGCAGGAGTGATATTGGCTTCTATCCTTGATGACATTTAAAAACGTTTATCTGCTGTCTGGCATCCACAGATGTGTTGTCTCTAAATGTCATTTTGTGTGAAGATGTAAAAGTGAAGGGGGATAAAATTAATACTAAGCTGGACTTTAAAGTGAAGCTTTGGACTTTGCTGTTATGAAACCAGAAAATGACATGCAAAGCAAAATTATTCTGTGTCTATGTTTTTTTTCAGATTCATAGATGTCAACAGCGGCTTTAGAGAAGGCCCCTCACAGTTTATGAAATTGTATTCTTCATTTATTCAAAGTGTTTGTAAACTTCCGAGCACAGCCTTAAAATCACATACAGGAATCCTAAATCCATGGCTCCTGCTCCACAATCACTAATTAAGCAAACAGTCCCTTTACAACAAAGCCGTAACATAACTCCTTGGAATGGACCAGTTGACACCCATCATACAGCTCTTGGTCATTAAATACTGTATAATCCAAATACGCAGCTCATCTAAGAAACTATAATATAGTTATAAGGCTCGTAAATTCTCACGGGTCTATTCAACAATCCAAGCCAGACCAAATTTACAGAGAGTTACCAAAGGAAGTGTTATCTTTCCGGGTCGGCAACACGGCTCGATGGTCAAGAGCTCACACTACAGCTGATAAAAAGACAACACAGCCCTCATTGCAAACTCCCTGCCCCCATAAATGGGCCATGTGCAAAGCCACATGGCTCGGACTTCTGCTTTCATACCTGCTGCACAAACTGCTCCATCTCCACACTGCCTATATTACTGCCATAAATTCCAGTAGAACATGTATTGCCCATTCCGTGTCTGCCTAAGTAAGGATAGAGTGGGTTCATTGGTGGTTGCCCAACCACGTACATGCAGTGGGAAATTCCCAGAAAAATGGCAGCAACACAAACGCCTACATTTCCTCATTTTCATAAAACCGCGGGAAAACATCAGAAATTAAACATTTTTCCTTTTAAATATAATTTAATATTCCATGCTTTTTCTTTAAAATAGGAAACACAAACACATTTGCAAATTAGATTTGCCAAAACTTAAAGATCAGCATATTGAATTAAACTGAAAGCTGCAAAAAAAAGTAAATTGTGGTAACATTATTAATTTGCCCCATTAGAAATTTCCATAAATTATTTTCCCCCTAAACTTTTGTGAATACATTATGCTGTAATTGGTTAACTTTCTTCCTGTGGTTTTCCTCATTTCATTCATTCTTGAGAATGGAAACTGATTAATGAATCTGCTGTATAAATCTGTTTAAACAATACGTCCAGTGCAGCAGTAATACATTTTGTGTTATAATTTAAGTCAAAACAGTTATTGCTTTATACTTTATGGTTAATAAATAGTGACAAATTCAATTACATTAAAATAAACAAGCTCATTGTTAATATATGTAAATAATAAAACCATATTGTGATATATTCCCTACACTAAAGGCTTTGATAAACCATACGGTATCTCAGCTCCCAAAGAACATTGTAATTCCCTTATTACTACAAAACACAGAAATTCTTGGCTTGTACTCCTGATAGCTTTAAAATGAGTGTGTAGTAACTATTATGCAAATCGGCATTATTATAATCTTCTAAAGGTTTAGCTTTATGATTTTGCTGTTAGCTTTTGTATGGATCAGCTTTTTGAAAAAAAATGTGTAATTCTACCACTGTACTTTACTTTTTCTTAAAAACAAACAAGAAAATCCACCCAAACACCCATAAAGGCTACTGTAATTCTTATCCACCAAGGTACTTACTATTAAAACGTTCCCTTCAAATGAGAGCACAGTTTAAGGATCAGAAAAAAAGAGTGTGTCTAAAATGTTGTGTTTTTTTGTCTCAACCTTTAGAGTATATTAAATTGATACCTTTTGTTGAACATTAAGAAGCATCAGATCCTAAGTTTCACCAAAATTTGTAATGTTAAAAGCTAAAACAACATAATAAATCAACTTATTGACACACATTATTCTAAATATAAAAATCAGTTTTATCAGTACTAGTATGCAAAACAGGCTGTATACTAGACTACGTAAAGCTGAGCCCAATCTGGTTATAATTATACAAAGCAAACTCACTAGAAGACGAGTAGCGTACAAAGCAGAGCCTAATCTGTTGACTTGTATTCACTGTTAGTCCAGTATGGTGGCTAGTATTGGTAGCTGAGCCCAGTCTGGTGGCAAGTATTGGTAGCTGAGCCCAGTCTGGTGGCTAGTATTGATAGCTAAGCCCAGTCTGGTGGCTAGTATTGATAGCTGAGTCCAGTACGGTGGCTAGTATTGATAGCTGAGCCCAGTACGGTGGCAAGTATTGATAGTTGAGCCCAGTCTAGTGGCTAGTATTGAAAACTGGGCACAGTCTGGTGTCTAGAAAATAAAGCAGATTCACCAGTTCTCTGACTAGTATGCAAAGTGTACTCACAGAGCAGAGCTCAGTCTGATGGCTAGTATACAAAGCTGAGCTCAGTCTGATGGCTAGTATACAAAGCTGAGCTCGGTCTGATGGCTAGTATACAAAGCTGAGCTCAGTCTGATGGCTAGTATACAAAGCTGAGCTCGGTCTGATGGCTAGTATACAAAGCTGAGCTCAGTCTGATGGCTAGTATACAAAGCTGAGCTCAGTCTGATGGCTAGTATACAAAGCTGAGCTCAGTCTGATGGCTAGTATACCAAGCTGAGCTCTGTCTGATGGCTATTATACCAAGCTGAGCTCAGTCTGATGGCTAGTATACCAAGCTGAGCTCTGTCTGATGGCTATTATACCAAGCTGAGCTCAGTCTGATGGCTAGTATACAAAGCAAAGCTCAGTTTGATTGCTAGTATACAATTTAATGTTTTTTAAAGGATAAGGACAGTTTGCAATGTAAGAAATAATGAGAAACATGACACATACTTATAAAGGTTTTGATAAGGGTTCTGAGATTCAAATCTTTTTTAGAATGTTTTGAAAGTTATACATACCCTGTTTTTTAATTGTGCTGTCAGTATAGAAGAAGGTAATAAGATATTTGTAAAGGAAAATATTTTTTATATAGGGGAAACATTGAATATATTTGATATTTATAGCAATAAAATTGAGTGTATCTATTGTTTCATCCACAGACACCCAGCCATATGTTGAACATGCATCAGAGTATATAAAAATCACACTTTCTAAATAGAATGTAATGACAAACAAACAGCTCACATCTCTACACCTTTATAAATCCAATGGGAATTTTCTTTCCTGTAGCGTTCAGAAATAAACTAATAATAATAATAATAATAATAATAATAATAATAGACAGCTAAGACTTGACAAACAATAGTCACAATGCTAATGAATGAATTACTATCAGCTGGAGGTGTTGTTGGTACCATCATCATCATCATCACCATCACATATGTTTGCACCAGGCTTTGAGAACCCAAAAGAGATACAACTCCTAAAAGAAGTATCTAGAGTTTCATCCAAGTCTAATTAAGTTGCCTCTTGCATCTCCAGGGGACATGTTAAATTTATGTTTACATTTCCTTACTGTACTCAACTTCCGCTTCTCCATCCATAATCTGTCTCTCCATCTGAAATACATTCAAATTTAGATACAGACACAATTTGGAAATGTATATTTATACCACAGAAATGGACAAACGTCTATCTGCAAATAGTGCCCATTATTTCGTGGTCAGTCAAGATATTGGATTAAACAATCAAACAATATGACAATTATTGTTGCTGATAATTTTCTGAGATACTTTCTGGCAAAGAAATACATATTCGGAGCTCTGATGAATCCATACTATATGGTGAAACGCGTCAGGAGATGTTGTATGCTGTTTGTTCATAACCAGTGTGTTTGTAACACCCTATCATTTTATTGCTATATAATGTTATGGTCCATGAAATATTGAAGAAAATATCTGGACTCCACTTGTATACCACGGGTGGACACGGAGGCTATAATACCCTATTTTGAAAATACCCGCAAGATATCATAATTTTCTCCTAAATACAATAGCGTCTAACACAGCTTAGCCTCAGCTATCACACATGAACTTTTATAAAGAGGTTTCCCAAGTCAGTCACAATTAAGCGAATACTGTGGGACCACGCTTGATTGTATCATACACTGTTTTCTCAGAGAACTTTCCCTCAGGTGGTAAGACACATTATGACCTTTTCTGTGTTTCCCCATGTGCATAGTTCACTCTGCTAGATTGGGGTTTTGAACTGTATCATAGTGATTTGAACTTTATTGCTATTAAAGATTCATGCCCTAACCAGTATTCCAATCGACACCAGGACACTTGGAAACAAAGTACATCCTTTGTACACAAGAGGTTACATTGAAATAGTTGCAGCTAGGTAATTTCTACCTTTACATTATGTGGGTACATTTCAGAATTGGTATTGAACGGATTGAATTTTATATATGTGGTTTAATAAATTAGCCCTTTGGACATTGTTATTTTTAAATATTTTTAGTGTATTTTCATTCAGCTTTGGTAATTGATCATGGGCCTGAGTCATTAAAGAGAGCAAAGCAAAAAAAAACAGAGTAACTTTGCATCTTGGCATAACCATGTTGCATTGGAGGGGAGGTAAATTTAAAATGTGGGGGCAGATTTATAGTTGGGGTAGGGCATGTCCTAGATCAACTTTAAATTTCAGTGTAAAAATAAAGTTATCAAGTGCTTGTGTGCTAGATGACAAAACAGCCAGTGTTTCTTTATGTGTAAAATAATTAACTAATTTGCACCCCTTGCATTGAAACTAAAGATGATCACTGAACCCTGTGTTCTGGTTTGGGTTTGGGTTTTGGTTTTGGATCTGGATTAATTTTGTGCTTTGGTCTCGGTTTTGGTTTTGGAAAAACCGCCTTTATGTGTTTTGGTTTTGGATACCTATTTTTTTTTCTAAATTCCCTATTTTTGTTTCTAAAATCACATAATTTGGCTCTTTTTTTTGTTCCTACATTATTATTAACCTCAATAACATTCATTTCCAGTCAATTTTTGTCAAGTGACAAGAAAACAGCTATCCCTCCTGTTTCTGAATGAGCAATGGCACTGAGCAATGTCACTGGAGACTGGAGAGTGACATTAACACTGCTACCTCTGTTTCTGTGTGAGCAATGGCACTGAGCAATGTGACTGGAGAGTGACAATAACACTGCTACCCCTGTTTCTGTGTGAGCAATGTCACTGGAGACTGGAGAGTGACAAGAACACTGCCACCCCTGTTTCTGTGTGAGCAATGGCGCTGGATTTCCTGGGGAGGGAGGTACTTATGGAATCCAAAACCTGCTAGATCCAACAACACAACGATGACGTTTTGCCTCGATTCAGATCTGAGGACGTACGAAAGTACCGAGCTGGCTCGTGAGCCTACTTGAATCCCCTAAGTTTGGGTGGGCTCGGTTTTTTCAGAAAACCGAGCCCAAGCATCTCTAATTGCAACATAGTTTTGTCCAGGGTCGATTTTACTCCTTTTTTTGCCTTGCTCTCCTTAATGACTCAGGCCCCACATCTCTATTTAAGATTTGCTAAGAGTAATACATACAAGTTTCAAAGACACATTTTTTCAGCTGATACATCCATAAAATTTCAGTCACATAAATAAAAAATTGTATTCCTCAGCACAAACTACCTTAAGGAACATTTTTGTAGCTATAGCACTTGCTTATATATGTATATATTGTACTATATAGTATTGTTGTTTGTGTCTCTGTATTTGTGTTTGTGTGTATGTGTGTGTGAGTCTGTATGTGGGTGAATTTAGACTGTAAGCTCCAATAGGGGAGAGATGGATGTGAATTACTACATATTCTCTGTACAGTGCTGTATAATATTATTTGTACTATATAAATCATAATAATAATAATAATAATAATAATAAAAGGAAGTAAAAGTGCATCATTTAATTTGCTGTCTTGGGTAGTAGAGTGGATAGGCACACCCCTGGGGATATCAGAAATAATGCATCTGTGCCAATACCTTTCTGTTAAATGTTCATTTTTCATTGATTAGAGGAATTTTTTCCACCTTTTTTTGTATCTTTCTTCATTATGCACATTTTCATGTTTATTATCCCCTCTGTGATTTCTGCAACCTGGATGATTTTGGAGTTCAGTAGAAAGACGGATGCAAATCACTGATCTGAGGAACAGGCAATAACCGCTTCAGTACAGACGCTGAATAAATTACCAGAGTTATTTATGAGAAAGGTGACCAGACCTCCCTTAATGCAGAGTGAAATATTTATGGCTTTTGCATTAAAAGGGTGGTCTAGTCCTCCTATTTATAATAGTCTGTGGGCTTCAATCCTGGGACACAATATCGAGGCACAATTGTGAAAGGTGAAAATCTCCTTGACTTTAATAAATTATTATCAATAAATATAATTCAGAATTGGGTCTTATTATTGCAGATAGATGGAAATCAAATGGCTTATTCTTATCTTCTGTGCTGGAGAGATGGAGCTGGACACTGAAGAAAATAATAGTGTTTTGTTGACAAGTAGGGGGGAATCCAATTAGCCACAAAGTGATTCCGGAACGAGCGTGAGACACTTTGCGGCGGATATTTCACAGAAATCTCCACTCATTTTTGGGGTGCGAGTAAAAATGAGTTTTGACCACAATTGCCGGCAATGTGCGCGGCACAATGTCCGTGCGCCACATCATCAGCAATTGAATACTCCTCGTAGAGTGGAAATGGATCATAGCATAAATACAAATATGTAGGTGCTGTCGAAGTCGTATTATTGGATGAAAGAAAGTATATTGATTAATATTGTTTTACCGTGCAATTGCGATGCGTACGCCACGTGTACGTGTCATGGCGTGATCTCACAATAAAGCATGCACACATACACTCGTACTTTCACATTCATTTATTTATATATTTCATATTTATAATGGTTCCATTTCACAGTCATTTATGAGCAGATGGTATTTGGTTTATAGTTATATATATTATAAGGTTATATGTACACTTTAGTAATATTTAAGGTTCAGGTAGCAGGTAACATATCATGTTTAGTATCATTCTAATCCCAATTTATTTGCAGACATCCGGTGCAATCGCCAAACAGAACGCACATTGCGTATGGTTTTTATAGATTGTAGGGAATAAATGATTAGAATGATATTGTCTGTGTAGTGTAAATAGACTAGTTTAAACTGGATTCCGGGTGTGAAAATCGGAATGCATCTGGAGAGCAGGCCCCCACCCTTGGAATGTTGTCCCCCACCTTTGGAGGGGGTTGTTTGAACTGGCCAATGAACTGCATTGCACTGGACCCTCCTGAAGCCTGAAACTATGGAAGCAAGCCACATCATCTGTATTGTTTTCACTGTATCACTAAGTGTTTATATACAGCTGCCTGGAACCAGATAAACAGTCATCTCTGACCACAGTCTTCTGGACTGAAGGACGGTAGCTGGTTTAGCCTGTCTGCATTTTCATGTCGGCACAATAAATGTCAGTATTTCTTCCGTCGGAATTATGACTACTATACACACACACACACATATATATATATATATATATATATATATATATATATATATATATATATATATATTACTCACCTGTAGTTTAAACCAATGGTATGCCAGAAGCATTTGTAACTAGAATGATTACATGATTACAAATTAAGATATTGCAATTGCCTATTCCATCCTTTCCCCGAAGCACAACAGCTACTATTGCTTTTGCAGCCCTTTCTGTGCGGCTGAATCTCTATCAGCCCTTTCATTTGCATACTAGAGTCTCTGGCAACAATCTATTCAGAAAACAGTGGGCAGCAGTTTACCCCTAGAAAATCCGAAACACAACAATCATGTATAAATAGCATTTATGTACTGTTAAATCAGACGATGTCAACGCATAGCAACAGATGAATTTTTAACTTCAGTTCTTTCTTTGTCAAAAGAATAGGGTGGTGATTTTATACGGGGATGGAGCTTTCTATCTCTCCCTTTCTTCACATCATGGCAGACTGCTCCGAGAGACAGAAGACGTGACTCATACCACATATAGAATATTTATTTACATTCCTCGCTTTTTTTTTTTATTGCGCCGCTGTATCAACAGAATTGTGAGTGATCCCTTGTACGCATCATGTACAATAAATGGTTTATCTCACAATCTAGGAACAGTCTTCAAGCAGCAAGAGCGAAATTAGACCATTTACATGACACATTTGCTGTAAATTGCAGCCCATTGCAGGCACAAAGCCATATAGATCTCAGAGACCCTCATAAGTGGTTCTTGAGTCCATATAATGCTTCACCCACACAGGTATCCATCCCTCTTATAAGATAGCATGTGAGCCTGTCTGTACGTTGGAAATGATACTAAACAGTTTCACAACCTGGTATTCATGCTGCAATGAAAACCCAGTAAACGTGTTTCTTATATATGCAAATGTAACCAGACTTCCAGCATGCTTAATGTCCCAATGCAGATAAAGAATAAACACGCTGAGCTCCCCTGTAGCAAGAGAAACCAAATCCCTCGGGACCCTGGCTGGCTATATCTCAAGAGTGGCTCTAAACGGATATATCACCATCATCCTCATACTACTAATCCTCTAAATCGTACAGTACGGGCTGATTACATCTCTTTTTCCAACGTGACATCTCAGGTTGCATACTAAGAGAGAAAAAGTTCTTCAACTTCCTTCCTTCCTCTGTCTGCACGAATAGAAATAATTACCTCTAAAAACATAACAATTTGTCTAGGGAGGCCCATTCATTCCTTTAAGAGCTCTATTTTCCCCTAAAAGGCACTTGATTGCAACTTTAACGATTCAACATTTATGCCTCGACAATTTTGTTTTTGTGTTAGGCCATTACACTTATTTATAGTGGTTTGGGTGAAGAAAGTGCTCAACGGAATTTGTTTGCCTTTCATTTCCGCGTCTGCCTTCGGGTTACATCATCTGTTGTTTCTTTTTTGCTCTGACAATATTTACACGATTAAAGATTTTTATGTATCAATTAGAATCCCCCTAATCCCCTCCTCACTCGCACATTAACATGGGATGACGGTTATATGTTTTCCGCTTTGTTGAAGTGCTTCGATCTTAAAGCACTAAGCGGAACGCAAGACCGGAATGATAATGAGTCCAATATTACCTGTATAGACACGTACATAATTAACACGCAATTTGCATTTTATTTCAAAGCCAGTATAGCAAGTAACAGTTAACTTTCAAAATACAAATGTCAGTGTTTTATATTTATTTTAAAATGTTGCGTTTGGCCAATAAATGTCACTAATAATGGCAAATAACAGCAAATTGCATATTATGAGAACTGTTTTTATTCTTTTAGTAATGCAGTTATTAAATCAAAATGTATATTTTTTATATTTTTGATTTGTGAATCATTTCAGTAGTTCTCAGACCTCTAAAAGGTGAGCCTATCTCTGACCCGCGCCCTCCTTCTCCCTCCACAGAAGTCAAACACCAGGAGATGAACAACCAACGCATCATCTACAAAGACAAATCATCTTTAGTTCTTACTCGAAGGACCCATCCAGCAGTGACACCTCCCCCAATCAACAAGACCACTGCCACACAATGAAAAACACTCTACACCACGGAAAACTGAAATACATCGTAGCCCACAGAACTGGAACCCCTGTATCCTTCATTAGGCAATAACCACCACTACACATTCCTCAATCATTAAAAAAAGACATCTGGGGGTAAGAAAAGACCCCCACCCCCCTCTCCTATATGTGGAAAAGTTAGGCCTACCACCCAAACCACCTCTATTAAATTCATCATCATCATCATTATCATTTATTTATATAGCGCCGCTAATTCCGCAGCGCTGTACAGAGAACTCACTCACATCAGTCCCTGTTCCTTTGGAGCTTACAGTCTAAGTTCCCTAACATATACACACACACACACACACACACACACACACACACAGACTAGGGTCAATTTGATAGCAGCCAATTAACCTACCAGTATGTTTTTGGAGTGTGGGAGGAAACCGGAGAACCTGGAGGAAACCCACGCATGCACGGGCTGAACATACAAACTCCACACAGATAAGGTCATTGTCTAGAATCAAACTCATGACCCCAGTGCTGTGAGCCAGAAGTGCTAACCACTGAGCCACCGTGCTGCACTGAAGCATCCTTACAGTCAGAGCACTTTACTGCATTAGAGAATACTGTTAATGTGACATTTCCAGTGATAAGCTGTACTTAACTATATGAAATATTTGCGCAAATTAATAATTGCAAAGCCCACATGACTTCCGGTTCTAAGACCTCAATCCACAAATTTAGGATCATCATTAATAATTTACACTGCACTCTCTACCGAAAGGCCAAATTTGCTGGCGTTTATCATGAAAAATTGGACTGCTAGAGCCTGACACAGTAAGAGAACGTTAGTCCATTTATGATATATATATATATATATATATATATATATATATATATATATATATATATATATAAAAATATATATTCATATAAATGCAAATGTCTGTCTGGTTCCTAGAGGTTGCCGATTTACTTATTTTTTTACAATTTTCTGTCTTTGCAAAATGATAGATTACTTTATAAATTATTTTCCTCCCTACTTTATATTAGTAAAAATTCAAACGAAATATCAAAGTGTAGTAGAAATATCTCCAATATATGCATTTAATAATTCAATGACTGTATGACAACTTAATAGTAATAATTGTGTATTACTGTTTAAACCTGAGCTAAATTGGGGAATATACTGTCTCTGAGTTATAAAGTATATTTGAGAAAGTGACCTTACAAGAGAAAGAACAGTTGGTGTATGAATGTACTCAAAGTTCCAGCTTGGAAATGTGTAATATTTTCCTTGTGTTCCCAAATGTCTGGTTTATGCCTCGATGGACTAATCATCCACCCGCAAGACTTAAGACAGTCTCCTGGTATGCTACAGCAGAGGATTTCTGAGCTGTTTAATTTATCTGGGAGCTATGCAAGGCCTGCGGCTGTACAGCTGAATCCGCTTTATCAATGAGCTCGTCGGACACCTGTAAGGATACCACTGATGAGGAAAGATCTCCCAAAAGGCTTCTGAGTGAATACTTTTTACTGTAATCGCAGTATCGCAGTTTAGGAGAGCCTCTGCTCTCTGATTGGTTTAAGCTGCTCTTAAACACTTATTTAAATTATAAAAACACTCTTCTGACTCACCGTTAAAACATTTACAGTGCATCATAGTTCATACATCTAAGGACAAAATATACCCATGCTCTTTGCAGTAGGAGTTAAATGAGGATATTTTGTATTCTACACTATAGTATGTGTAATAGTAAAACAGAAAGTCTACGGTATCACTAGATCTTCTTGCTTTAAGGGCTCATACACACGGAAGCTTAATCTGCGCACACGGTGAGCTTGATTCATTAAGACACGTAAAATAAACGCATTGCGCCCTTTTTTTAAAAAAAACGTCTGTATTCAAGGAGCAGATGGAAAGATACGTCTGTTGATGAATAAGGGTCTAGGGGCCTATTTCATTAAGGATCTTAAATTAAGAAGTTTATTATTTAAGTCTCCTGGACAAAACCATGTTACAATGCAAAGGGTGCAAATTAGTATTCTGTTTTGCACATAAATTAAATACTGACTGTTTTTTCATGTAGCACACAAATACTTGATAGCTTATTTGTACACTGAAATTTAAAGTTGATATTTGTGTGCTACATGAAAAAACAGTCAGTATTTAACTTATGTGCAAAACGTACTATATGGGGGATTGTGTGTGTAGAAATAAGGTTAGATAGGAAAGGGCGAGAGGAGTGGTTGAGGGCTTTGAAGGTGAGTGTTAGGAGTTTGAAATGGAATCTGAAAAGGGCAAAGAGCCAGTTTAAAACTGGCAGAGAGAAGTGGCAGAGGAAGAGCAGATGGAGGAAACTGAATCGGGCAGCAGAATTGAGGAGGAATTGAAGTGGGATGAGATGGGTGTGAGGGAGACCAAGGAGGTGAAGGCTACTGTAATCAATGCAAGGGATAACAAGTGAACTCTGAAGAATCTTCCGACTGACGTATTATCTACAACGACTTTACCTTCAACCGAAGATACAATCGCACGGACGATTAATGCGTACTCACTAGTCACGTTTTAGACGATTACCAAAAGACCGGACCAACTGAGCAGCGACTTTTCATCATCATCATCATCATCAGTTATTTATACAGCACCACTAATTCCGCAGCGATGTACAGAGAATTTATTCACATCAGTCCCTGCCCCATTGGAGCTTACAGTCTAAATTTCCTAACACACAGACAGACAGATGGAGGAAGAGAGGGAGACAGACTAGGGTCAATTTTGATAGCAGCCAATTAACCTACCAGTATGTTTTTGGAGTGTGGAAGGAAACTGGAGGACCTGGAGGAAACCCACGCAAGCACGGGGAGAACATACAAACTCCACACAGATAAGGCCATGGTCGGGAATCGAACTCATGACCCCAGTGCTGTGAGTCAGAAGTGCTAACCACTGAGCCACATTAGTTAGCACATATTTGAGTACAGTGTATGTTCATTCGCAACTGCACATCAAGAAATTTTATTACTAATATGGATACTGTTGAAGAACAGTACAGTAAGCACAGTAACCCCAAAAGGAGTCACTGAAATTTATAAACACTACATGATCATTAGATGATTGGGAGGAAAATGTTAAACAGTGAAATGAGCCGAAAATCGACACTTTGGGACAACTTTCGACAAGCCTGTCATAATACACACTAACCCAACTTCCGACTGTCGCCTGATTGGTCCAATAATTGTAGAAAAATCTCCAGTGAGTACCTAGCCTTAGAAAGGGCTCAATCCTGGAGACATTGGTGAGATAGAAGTGGCAGGATTGGTTCACTACCAATTATGTTTTACAAAAGGTATTGACTATTATAGGTTTCATCTTACACCTTTAATATGACTCCCAGTGCACATCCATGTTGCACTTTGGTGGAGAATCGTATTATCAAATGCTTCCTACGCACAAAATTGGAACCTGTAAGCAACGATTTTCTCCATATTGTCACACTCTCAGGGTATAAGTTCTATTTGAGGATAAAACATGACGGTTGCACGTTCATGTAAAATTTACATTTTGTACAGTGTGCCTATAAAGGTTTTTCCATCTCACTGCACTCTTGTGGAGGCAGCTCCTGAGATTGGAGTGTGTGCTTGACAGACCATTGAGGCTCGCTGGTGTAAAACCCATGTATCAAGCTGAGAGTTTTCCGGTGGGTTTGAAAAGCGGAGATGTTGCCTATAGCAACCAATCAGATTCTAGCTATCATTTTGTAGAATGTACTAAATAGATGATAGCTAGAATCTGATTGGTTTTTCAAACCCACTGGAAAACTCTAAGCTTGACACATTTACCCCCAGGAGTTTTGTGGTGCACATTGGGTGAGATTCAAAACTGACTGTCAGACAGCAATGGCAGCATTCTCATAGATAGAATCCATATTGGTGAGCACACATTCACTAGGAATCAGCAACAACACTGAGCTACTTTATGAGTTACACTGTGGAGGAAGACATTTTGTAAACTGAACAAATATTTACAAAAATGCATCTGATTGGTTTATTTACTCAAAACCAGTCCCATGAACATCAGTCGTGAGTTTCTCGTAGGGAATTAACAGGATGCATTCTCTTCCATAGTGTTTCATGCCACATACGCTAGACACCTCCTGAGGAAATCCATTTTTGGTGAAGAGAGGTAACCGAGCAGTGTGCAAGAGAACTGGTTAATAAAGTTGTTCTTGTTTTGAATAAATAAAAATAAATCATAGTCCCCTTCCTCTATCAATCTGCCACCATAGGGGAGGTATTCATACCCTACTTAAAGGTAGGAACACCCTGACTGTGTATTGGCAACAGGTGCTCTTTAAATTTTAAGCATATCACGCCAATAAAAATAAACTGCATTAAATAATATAAATGAAGAAACATTTGCTTCAAATATTTTATGACTCCGTGCGGTATAATACCCCACAGTTATACTAATTGAATTAATATATTTCATTACTTTTATATGTGAATAACTATAAATAACTTTACATTTATGGTTAAAAAAAAATACTAATTTAGATGAATCTCGTTTTACTGTTTTCCTTAGATCTTGTAAGCACTTTCTCTAGTTGCTGTAACCTCAATCATAAATTGTAATTATTCTATTAG
This sequence comes from Mixophyes fleayi, assembly GCF_038048845.1. Classification (NCBI taxonomy): domain Eukaryota; kingdom Metazoa; phylum Chordata; class Amphibia; order Anura; family Limnodynastidae; genus Mixophyes; species Mixophyes fleayi. The sequence goes on from NC_134410.1 coordinate 7,669,541, forward strand.
TTTGCCTGTATTATAAAATCCAATTTCACTGAAAAACCTACAGAATGTACACACTGTACATTACTTAATAAATCACTTGTATTTTTTCACAGCTGTAAGTTTATTCAATATAATCCTGAATCAATGTTTACCACTAAATTGATTACTTTTGTAAGCCTTTATTGGAAATTGCATACATATGCTGACACATTTATTAGATTACATCACATAGATTAACTATATTCTCTGAGAAATAGCTATGCTTGCAGGCTCAAGGCAGGAGACCAGTGTTTTTTTCACTTGCAAAAAAAAAATTTAATTATTCCATTAATATTTAGCTGCTAATTTTAGCAAGTATACTCATATATATAATATGTTCTAATTTGAAAGCTGCAAACTAAATTTGCTTTGATGTAGTTTACTTATGTTCTTGGACATTTTTATTTATAAACACTAATGAAAAGTGTTCTTGTTTTTATCATTTTTTCTTCTATTGTGTTTGTTTTCAGTGCATTTTGTTCTGCTAAGACTAAAACTGTGTGTGTTGTTTGGTGCATTCCACAACCTGTAGTCAAACAGAGCATTAGAACATTCACAGAGATAGACTAAACCGTAGCCAATCAGAGCCTTAGAGCATTCATAGAGCTAGACCAACCAATAGACAATTAGAGCATTAGAACATTCACAGAGCCTGACCAAGCTATAGCCAATCAGAGCATTAGAACATTCACAGAGCAAGACCAACTTGTAGCCAATGAGAACATTAGAATGTTCAAAAGATAGAGTTTGTACCAACATACTTAACAAAATTTCTCTATGGTGCTGTTCTACAAAAAGAAATATGTGTACACATGACACTTTGACCTTTTGTTAAGTTAAAATGGACGCCCACCCGCCTCAGATTCCAATATGCAAATTCTAGGTGTAACTTCCCCATCAGCTATTTGCTTCTAACCTGCCCTTTATCTTTGATGTTTGAATGTTTTGCGGCGGGTAACGCACCTGAATTACCTTACCGCAAAACAATGTATCCAATAGTGATACGATAAATCGTCTTTAATATTTTGAATGATTTCGTTTTTTTCACTTGCTTTATATTTGGCTATCCAATTATTAAAACCATCTGAGGAAAAATTCATTGTATTCATTTTAAAAGCTTCCCTTACATTTTCTCTATCAGATTTGCAAAATAAAACTTAATAACATTTGAATAATCATCCAATAATGTAGAACATTTAACCATCTGTGATTTAATTTCCAATCACCCTGAAGAACGATGAAAGAAACGGCAGCTTTGGTTAAATTGAGTAGATTTTAGCTAATTTTACAGATCTTTGTCCTATAAGCTGTTATCAATTATGTTTAATGATTCTTATTGCAACAGTTTATTATCTATGGAGATGAAATCGTTGATCGCTCTTTTCCATTCTCTCACCACGTACTCTTCCTTTTTAGTTATTCATTCCCATGAGCTCAGCTGTGTTTTTTGTTCTGTGGTTTAGTATCGTTGTCATTTGCCGCAGATGAAACGAGAAAGGAAAAGGAAAAGCATTATGGAATTTTTTTTTGGTAAAACAGTCAATCCAAGTATTGCAAAGTTCCCATTTTCTCCTAACTTTTGGACATGCTTTGACATCAATTTAACACAGATAAGTGAACACCAATTATTTTGATTATGGGGTTAATTTTCTGACACTGTCTCTGATAAGAGGATGTTTTAGCTGCTTCTTTATATCTAAACTACTCTCCTGAAATGTCCGGGTGACTCCCAAATTTTGGGTAGGGGTTGCTTTTCTTACTCAACCTCCCTCCAAGTGAAGGGGCAAAGACACTGTGAATTGCGACATTTTGGACTCACCCCCCAGTGGCAGAATGATGCAATTGGCACATTTTACAGAGCGAGACAGGGACAACATGCAGCCATTTGATCTTAACAAATATATTAACAAATATGCTGCATGAGCTAAGAAACTCATGATCTGTACAGTTTTATTAAAACATATTTTTGATAGATAAAAAGATGTATGAATTGTGTATGTTATGTTGAGAGGTGAGTTTAATAGTCTCTCTGCTTTGGTCTGGGCTGTGGTGCTTGGGGTTGTCACAGACACATAGGAACAGATTCAATTGTCTGCGTTACTCCTGAGAGTAACGCGGACTAATACCGTTGGTACGGTAACAGTGCGCATAATTACCATTAGTATGTTAATTTCAATGCTGATTTTTGCTGCCGCGAGTAGCAATCCAGGTTGAAATTACCGTATTAATGATAACAGTGCGCAGGTTGCGTTACTCTCAAGAGTAATGCAGTCAATTGAATCTGCCCCATAGAACGCTCTTATATTGGTGTTTAGCGTTTCGTTCCATTACCAAACTCTCAGTCTGTGGCCTCTGATCCCACTTACTCGGTCTCTCACTATCAGACAGGGCACTTATTCCCAGAAGACCTGCGTTTAACACACTCATTTCCTTAAATAATCCAATCAATGCTCTGATTGGATACCAGTGGTTCTAGCCCCATTCAAAACTGGTTACACACAGGTGTAAAACAAATACATTTGGTCCCTTAAAAGAATCCAAATAAAGATAGTATATGAGAACATAACTGGGACTGTATCTGTGTAGTATAATGGTTTCTTAGGCTAGGAGCGATCGTTGCACATTTCCACTTTATAAGAATATATTAATACAGGGAGCTCCCTACTAAAGGACATTTATGCAGAGCGGAGTAACTAAAGGACAGTTGCGAATATTCAATTTTTGAATAGAATTAGGACTTTCTCACTGTACTTTATCGTGATCTCTTATATTTTTATATTGAGGTTATATTTATGTCTCCTTGAGGTCCATTTAAAGTTTATTTGTAATTTTATTATAAGTATATGCTTTTAGATTTACCATCTGCACTAGTTCTATACGGTTTTTTATCTCCTAACTTGAGCAAGGTGTGCGCTTACAAATTTATTTGGGTACATGTATATTATATAGGCTTTAGGCCAGGCCTGTCCAACCTGCGGCCCTCCACGTGTTGTAAAACTACAATCCCCAGCATGCTTTGCCAGTAGACAATCTATTCATAGCTGGAAGGGCATGCTGGGACTTGTAGTTTCACAACATCTGGAGGGCTGCAGGTTGGACAGGCCTGCTTTAGGCCCTCTTTTCGTCTGGCTGCACCCATTCTCCACATATAGACTGCTCTCTTTACTATGGAGATGTAGCGCTAGTGTTTGTTGTCTTTGAGGGTCACATTATAGAGCTTATACTGTGGAAACGCTGCATGCAGCATTGATACAGTGTAGGTGCTTTCATGGGACTAGAATTTGAGTATTACGTGTGGTAAATTGAGTATTTAAACATCAAGTTTCAAAAAAGTGAGGAATATTATGTACATGAGAAGTGTTCCTGTAGCACCAATCTGAGGGCAGTTTAAGTGCCTGCTGGTAGGCAGCTAGGTCACACAATTTGGTCCTAATTATGAGATATTAATAAACAGTAAACAGTTGTATTAACATAGTTATGTGAATTTCTTTTCATTATATATGGGGGGCACAGTGGCACAGTAGCTAGCATTGCTGTCTTATAGTTCCCCCACATTCATATGAATTCCCACTGGGTGCTCAGGCTTTCTTCCATAGCTCAAACATATACTGCTAAGCTGGTGTGTAATTTCCAGGCCAATGTACCTGAATAAAATGCTTTAGTTGTGCAGTGTTGTGGAACATGTGGGTACTATATAAATAAAAATCAATTAAAATATAAATTAAAGACATTAAATAATAATAAAAAATTACTGCATCCCGTCGACCACAATAAAACTCTATGTTGACGGAACAGCTTATTTGCAAATGTTATGTGCATCTTCTATGTTCTTATTAGCTTTAATGAAATGAAAATCAACCTGTTATGATATAATAAATACAAAATGAAATGCTCACAATATGTATAAATTGCTTTGACAGTTATTGTTTAGCCGTTGAACAGACTAACAGCGTTCGGTTCCATACTTGACAAAAACTGTCAATTCCCTCATTTGTCAATAGTAACACAGAGCGAACTGGCTACACTCCGTCTTTTCTGGAATCTGGAAATAATCTTATCCTGCATTTAACCTCTGCCGCTCTTATGAGTCCGAATACATCAGGTTGACTGAACACACCTCAATCAAATTAAGACTCGTCTTCATTGTCTCAACATTTACAAGACCTCAAACAGAGGTAAAAGCCACTCGGTGTCCGAGAAATTTCCCACATGCTGATAATATGTCAATGTCAAACCAACTTAACTTTCCATCATTAGCAAATCGTCTTTTTAAGTAAGAGAAAACGTAACTAGTTGATCAAGGATTTTGGGTGACTTGTTTCATAGCAACATCATTAAAATTTATAGCTAGTTTGCATCCTTACGCGTTTCTGAAGTTAATGACTAATTTTAAATAGAGCAGAGATTCATTTATCACATTTGCAGTAGTTGGCACAAGGCACAAAAGGGCGTAAATGTGTGCAAGGTATGAGGCAGGAAGCAGATGTCCATGCTAATTATGACTGTAACATTTTGTCATGTTCTCAAATTTCCGAAGCATCTGTACATCAACATTGCTATTGACAAAGTGCAGTTACTCAGAGGAAGCCAAAGTATCTGGGTAAACTAGGAAACATAAAACTCAGTTTTTAAATATGTTACAAGAAAACATAATTCGTAACAAAAATATCATGAAGAAAATTATTCTTCAATTCTTCTAATTCTTCTAATTTGTTGTTCGATTATTCTTCAATTCTTCAAATTCTTCAGTATCACAAAAGTCATATTTATTTTATAATTATTTTATTTTGATCTGTTATCATGTCAGCATAAAGAGTGGGAAATGTTGTTATTTTCCATATTTTGGACCTAAAGCCATCATTTCACGTCCTGTATTGTCCATCTTTTAGTATAGTTTCACCACTTAGTTTTGTAGCGAATTATCACTTTACTAGTTGCCAAATGTATCTCACTGCCTTCAAAATGCAATATAACGATATCCATCTATTTTATTATGATTAGGTTTTGTTGTGTTTTATGTACAGCAAGTTTGGTATTCTGTATGCTTGTGCCAAGTCATCAATGTTTGCAAGAGGAAAATCTGAAATCCAAAACAAATCAGAAATTGACTATAGTCTCTTGTACGAGACACGCTTTGACATTTCTTAAAATATAATTTTACAGATTGTTCCAATTTCCAATTCTTAATCTTAACTGACATTTCTGCACAAATTTAGTACACATACTTTTTTTTTTAAAGTCGAGGTTAATCCTGAAACTATATCTAGCACACAGGAAAGCCAAAAAAAGTTTGTCAGGTAGAAAGATACAGTATAAGGCACAGTATGACTAAAGAGTGAAGGAGATAATAATGATGTTAAAACAACTCCTGTACTAAACAGAAACAAGTGAATTAGTGAAAAGTGCACGGTTCATTCAGAAAATGAAAAACATGCCCAGACTTAAAAACAATCTTAGGACTAATGTATGCCCCATTAGATAATTTAAAATTATTAAATTTAATTTACTGTCCTTTTTCACTTGGTCTTATGCATCATTATGGGTACAAATAAAAACATGATATTGATTAGGAAGAAACATTATACCAATTTGACATGTTTCACATTAATGTTAAATCTACATTTTTTAGGTCACTTCTTGACAAAAGGAACAGCTCCTGAACAGCTAAGCAACCGATCTGTGTATTTACTACAATATGATGTCCAATAGGAGTGTAACAGATGAACTCCTAAGGGGCTAAGAAAAATTTGTATTCTACAACTCTGATAAATGCAAATAGGGATTTTTCATGCAGGATAACTTACTGTATGAACATACCCCCCCCCCCCCCCCCGCTGATATAGAAGTCATAAATATGTTACAAATGATTAAATCATAAAAAAAATCAAAGGATCTGCATTACCGCTTATGCTAGCCGGAGAAGGGGGGGCAAGAGTGCCCTTCAGTACAAGCTATGTATTTATTTTACAATGAACTTTGTAGACTATACTAAGGTAGGATTCAAACATGCCATTTTTTTACATTAAATACAGAACATACAACTTATGAGTAAAAAAATTGATGTGGCATTTTATAAAAAGTAAGGTGTATGTATAGTCCTGAAAATTCTTTGCTTCAATTTTACAATTCATTTTACATATGGATTATCCTCTACAGTATCCCGAATAACATAACAGTCCATAGTCAACAGTACAAATGAAACTACCTTTGTACAGCACATACAATATTTATACCTGATTCTGCATCACTGTGGAATTCTCTGAGTGACTAATTCTATTTGACTTGTGAGAGTCACTGTTGATTCTCTTTGTGAAATCTGATACATTGGGAAGAATGATTACAATGGTTCTTACACAAGAATATTTGAAATGATAGCAAGCGATATTGGTAAGGAACGTTAAGATGGGATTATAAAATGCCGGCTCCCCTGAGTCTTTTGGAAACGTAAAGGTTAAATCAAACATATTTACCATGGCTATTATGAAAATAATAAAATGCAGCAAGCCCTAGTGACGAGCAGACACAAGATTCCGCAAAGAGCTTCAACAAATATATCCACCAATTCAATTTTCAATGTGCTGTGCAGTTATTTGTGACTTTGATTGATTTGGACTTCCTAACATACGAACCATTTAATTTTTATAGGCCAGGTACAGACACAAAATTAATTTATCTTATGTAATATACAAATCAACATGTTGCTTTTTTTTAGAGTTATATTCAAATTTACAAAATATATCTTTTATAGCTTAATTTATTTTATTCATGCCCATTTTAATGCTGTATATCATCATCATCACCATTTATTTATATAGCACCACTAATTCCGCAGCGCTGTACAGAAAACTCACTCACATCTGTCCCTGTCCCATTGGAGCTTACAGTCTAAATTCCCTAATATACACACAGACAGAGAGAGAGAGAGAGACTAGGGTCACTTTGATAGCAGCCAATTAACCCACTAGTATTTTTTTGGATTGTGGGAGGAAACCCGAGCACTCGGAGGAAACCCACGCAAACTCAGGGAGAACATACAAACTCCACACAGATAAGGCCATGGTCGGGAATTGAACTCATGACCCCAGTGCTGTGAGGAAGAAGTGCTAACCACTTAGCCCATAAAATAAAATACTTGTTCTGCACATTTACATAATTGCTAAAATAATACCTTATGGGCAGAATGGGATATTGGGATATTTTAAATTTTTAGTTTGTATTTAATTTTTAACTGACATAACCAAGGTGACTGGTGCTCAATATTGAGATTTATTATTAGCTTGAATAGGAGGGTGGGGGGCTGACAATTGATGTCTACTGGATTGAGGTGCGATACCAGGTCCCCCTGACTGCTGTGCTCCATATATATCCCCAGACTCGAGTTATTTTATAAAATGTTTAAATCTATTTCATGCTTCTTTCTATTTACACAAACATATCACCGTCAAACAGAATAACAAGGCTATTTTTTATTATTTATTTAATACAATGCACAGATTTGTACAAAATAAATGTAGATATTTTGCAATATGTCTCAAGGATATGAATCAGCCTATACATTTTTATACGCCTGCACAAAAATGTAAACAATGACTTTTACACCTTTCTTCCAATAAAGCGAAGATTCCAGGTCAATATAGCAAATGGTTTGCAAAAAAATCAATGCTTTTCATTTATTGTTTGATAAACAATTACTCTTATAAAAGGAGGCAGAGATATTCCGGCCATAAACAACACATTCCATGTATCAGTTATCACAAACAGAAGGGAAACAAATCAGAGAAACGATGTGTGATGGAACTCTGTTAGCTTAAATATATATTTATTGTACTGTATAAAGCGTTATCTGTGGACTATATAATCAGCTTTGTTATCTATGCCAGTTATTATCGTCTAAAAATGTACCCATCACCCAGTGGCATAGCTGCCAAACGTATTTTTCGTCAGAGTGCTCTGAAAAAAGGGTCGTGGTTATGCCAGGCTGGGGACATGCCCCGAGTTTTTGAAGCATTTGGTCCCCCCCACACTTCCCCCTCACCTAAAAACAACTTTCAATTGCCACAGGCAACCGCCGTACTTGCGGCCCTTCAAATTGGCAATGTCCTGCCTAAATCAGGACAGTTGGGTAGTATGTTGGAGAAGGTAGCGGCTGCTATTGGCAGAGCTAGTGTCACTATTGCATTTAGAGATGAATAAAACTTCCAAACGTGTTCTGCACAATATTCACGTCATTCCGCATTTGGCTGCATAATTTTGGTTGTAAGCAATTGTTTGACTTCCGGAAGGAAACCTTGCACAACACGTCATAACGACAAAGCAACAAATCTTATTTTCTAAATAGCTCTTTTGGTCTATTTACCAAGTAATTTGCTAATATATAAAAACTGCTACAATTTTTATACAAATCGGACACGCGCAACGCCGGTTGACCCTGCTTGTAAGTAAATATTGCCCCCGTAGGTGAACACATAATTCATAATGCCCCTTGTACATTAATAATTAATGTGTAATTCCCTGTAGGTAAATAAATACTTCTTACTGCCCCTTTTTATTAATTCATACATTAATAAGTTAACAGTGGTATCATACTATAGAAATAAATAATTTGTTACTTATAATATCTTCTTTTCCTTGTTCCAAAGTAATCCAAAGAGAAGATGGATTATTCAAATGGGAAATTAAAAGAGCAATCCTGTAACTCTTTACATTAAATATGAGGGTCACTACAGGAATTCAACCTGTTGTCTAAAGTTGGGAACCAGATCGCTCTGTAGATCACTGTACTGGAGGGTTCAGTTTCTTTAGTCCTCCTAGATTGAGGAGAGAAGCGGTGGGTCCTGGGAGGCAAAAACGGCTCCGCAAGACCCATCCCAAAATTTTGCTAATGGCGATGAACTGTTCTGAGGTTCCCACCTTCAGGTAACGGTAGGGTTACAAGTGAACAACCTATTTGTTAAAAATGTGGACAATCCCTTTAAGCTCATGTCAGGAACATTTTCAACAACTATTCAATGGATAGAATAAAATGATTCAAGCATTATATAAAAAAAACTAACTGAATATATATATATATATATATATATATATATATATATATACACCGGTATATATAATGATTATTTAAGAAACCTATTCTTTTTATATGAAGTTTCAGTTTTATTATTTTAAGATATTTCTGGCAACGCATATCCAATACCCCTCTCTGTACGTGTAACTAGGTAGCTGCTGAGTATGAACAGTGACAGATTGTGACAACCCAATAACTGGATGTAAAGTGACACATTAATGAATTGATTTGTTTTAGGAAGCTGAAGAGGGCATCAATTAGTATGCCCTCACCCTACACTGGCAGAACAGGCACTAATACTACATACTATATTCATAGGACGATATGAATAGCAGTCAGACAGAAGCTAATTTATACTGCAGGAGAAGAAAGTCATCTAACACCGATTCCCCCAGGTAATCCTCGTGATGGAGTTAGAGAGCAGAAAAATAGCAGTGCAGCCTTTATGTGGGATTCTCAGTCATTCATGTACTAAAAGAAGACATAGAAAACAACAGGTTTACGTTGTCTTATTATTATTATTATTGTTGTTTATTTATATAGCTCTAATCATATTACACAGTGCCGTACGGAGAATAGTTACCATTCATATCAGTCTCTGCCCCATTGGAGCTTACAATCTAAATTCTCGACACCCCCCCCCCCCGCCCCCTCACACACACTAGGTTTAATTTGTGTGTAGCCAATTAAGCTACCAGTATGTTTTGTTTTTTAGAGTGTGGGAGGAATCCGAAGCAAACACGGGGGGAACATACAAACTCCACACAGATAAGGCCCTTGTTGTGTTATGTGATTTAGTCACAGAAAGTAACATAAGAAAAAAACACACAAAAACCTAGCGCATAGAAATATGATAAACTAATGAAGGGTGATAGTGTAGTCGAACCTGCAGCTGAAATGACCTGTGAGGTCCACACTAAAGAAATAGAAAAATAGACAAACAACAGCGCTGGAACCAAATACACTAAACGCCCACTGATAAATCCGTGAGGGAGATAAATGATAACAATTTTATTGATGTCTCATATAATCAGAGTGTTGAAACATAAGCCACATATAAAATGATCACTGGCCAGTGAATAAGTGTTAATGACTAAAAAGGCGGCTGTTTTAGACAAGCTTCTGATTGGAGGGATACCATAAGCTGCAGACTGTTTGCGCTATCTTTCCATTCAATACATACGAGGGGGCAACAATGACTTATGGATTATGGGGAACATTTTTATTCAATTAACTTATTAGGATAAACTTAGTGCTTCATTTTGTTAGGGGGCAATATTATTGTATTATTCAGGGGCAAACGCAGGATTTGTAGTGGGGGGTTTCCACACCACTCCAACAGTGGGCGTGACCAGCATGCATGGGGGTGTGGCTATCATTTTAGACAGTGCTTGGCTGCTCTCCAACTCTTCCTATCCCCATAATATACATGGGCAATGCTGTGTGTACTACTGTTAGGTGCACGCAGCTCTCCCTTTTCAAGCAGAGCTGTGTGAAGCGAGAGCAGGGTCCAGCCACCTCAATTAAACAGTGCCCAGGCTTGGAGTGGGGTTCCAGGCACCAGGAAACCCCCATACGGTTTGCCTATTATTATTATGGGGTATATGAATATATAATTTTATAAAAGGAGCAATAATATTTGATTGCCAACCTTGACATTCTGTGATGGGGCAACAATTATTATTTCATGATGGTGGCACAATTTATACTGTACACATGCGGCACTACACGCGTGTGTGTGTGGAGGGGTGATTTAGGCTATAATTGTAAATGAGTACATTTTCTCTGTACTGTGTGATATGTTTAGAGCTATAGAAATAAACAATAAGTGATGATAAATAAATATTTTACTGTCAAACAACAGATAAGTTCACCTGTTAAAAGTGCACTGAAATAACACAAATACCGCTGCTCAGTGCCAGTCAATCAGCGCATGTAACAGCTGACAAGGAATTAAGAGCTTCCCTATAAAAATCTGCAAGCTGCCCGCTTGTTTTACAGTCATTTGCTGCCGGATGAACACAGTACGACCTTTCCACTCACACTTGCTGTGGAGAACAGCAGGGATGTTACACAGAACGGGTTAGTTCAGAAATAGCTCACATCAGTGAGAGGGGCCAGAGAGCGCTACAGGGCTGTATGGGTGAAGAAAATCTTATGATTACCTGGGTTTGTCATACAGACAAAGATCATATATCTATATATCTTTCCCTGTCCACGAAGCACTGATACGCTGCCTACTACACCATTATTTTTTAATTCCAAGCTTTCAGTGGTAATAGCTTTACAAGTTACACAAGGAAGAGTATACTGTATATGAAGGATTGCAGCGGTCTTCATATTAATAGCATCAATCTGAGCAATATATCATTTATATCACCCTCTGGTGCTATCTATCCCTGTAATGACTATATGGAAGTATTGAGCAGCTTCACTTACAGGGTAGTTACACTGACGTTTTTTTGCTGTTGGACCAATGCACAATCTGCTGACGAGTGCAAAATGCACATTTAATTTTTTTTTTGCCTTTATATTGCAAAAGCCTTCGAAAGTTAGAAAACACATTTGCTTGTTCCCAACCTGTACGAGAATCCCACTTCCACACAGAGGGCCTGATTTATTAAGGAACAAAAATACGTTGCTGTATTTTGCGTTAAAATCGCTCCGCCGCATGCTCAGAAACGGACTATAGGCCGGCGCATCCAATTCATCTTCAAACTCAAAGGACGCCCCTGGCAGCCTATGATTTCACTGACATCAGCGATAGGTCGGTTTTAGTGCCGAGTGATAGTGACGACGGCTGTGTATACAGCTAGAACATGGGCTTGCAATCAAGGGCAACTGTAAAAATGTATTTTATGTACAGTAGACATTAATAACATCTTAATAAATGTATTTTATGTAAAATTATAAATATAACTTTTTTCAATGTATTTAGTAATTCATTTTTTTCTCCGTGCGTTCTGATAAGAATATATATATATATATATATATATATATATATATATATATATATATATATATATAAATTAGAGATGCTCACTGACCCCCGTGAACTGGTTTTGGTTTTGGCAAAACCGCCCTTGTGTGTTTTGGTTTTGGATTTTTTAGAAAAAATCCTAAAATATGCTAAAATCACATCATTTTGCTCTTTTTTTGTTCCTGCATTATTACTAACTTCAGTAACACTAATTTCAAGTCATTTGCTGTCAATTTTGACCACCTCACAGGTCACAATATTATTTTCATACACTTTCGGACAAATACTGCAGCGACCTGGCTGGATGGTAAGCGACAGAGCAATGACACAAACACGCGGCAGTTCCTAGCACATCTAGGACACATTGGCACACAGCGGTGGCAGAAAAGAAAAATGGGGGTTGCCTTGTTTTCAATTCCGAAGGACACGCGACAATACCGAGCCGGCTTGGCTCGGTACTCGGATCCCCTAAGTTCAGATATGTTCGGTTCTCGAGGAACCGAGCCTGAGCATCTCTAATATAAATATGCATTTTGCATATCCTGCTGTGTGCTGTGTTTGTCTGCATACTGTAAGTGCCGCATAGACAAAGCGTCCTTACATCCGTATTCGATTAGATCCTCTTCTTGTTGAATACGAGCATACCTGCATGCATTTCCATTCGCTTAAGAAAACACAAAGGACCTGATTCATTAAGGCAAAAAAAGGAGTAAGTTTGCAAATCAGTTTATTGTTTTGCACATAAGACAAATACTGGCTGTTTTTTCATGTAGCACACAAATACTTGATACCTTTATTTGTACACTGAAATTTAAAGTTGATCTAAGACATGTCCTACCCCAACGATAAATCTGCCATCACATTTTAAATTTACCTCCCCCTCCAATGCAACATGGTTTTGCCAAGGTTCAAAGTTACTCATTTTTTTCCTTTACTTTCCTTAATGAATCCGGCCCAGAATCAGCAGATATAATATTACAAATCAACAACAAGAAATCATTCTAAATGACAAGGACTGAACTATTGGAGGTGAAGCATAAAGTATATTTGCAGACCTTGTTTATAAGAAAGTATTCATGCCGAGAGGATGTAGCTGTAGTTACCATTCAATCTGACAGTCACAGTAAATCGATAAACACAATAAATAATATAATACTACCACATGAAGAGGACAAAGGATACCACAGATATCTGTATCCATCCACATAATACAAGCCCAATATTTATACACATACAACCAACACAACCTTAATGGCTAACACAGTAGTTTAATATTTTAAAAAGAAATCTTACAATAAAAGTATATTATTTATGTATTTTTAAACTTTGCTACTGTTATGTTATGCAAATTATAGATATTTTTAATTATAAGATCTTTTGAAAAAAATATATTTTATAGAAGGAACAATGACTGGCGTAAACCAAAAATAGATTTTTTAGTGCCTTCAATTGGACCATAAAATGGTATGTGACCAATTAGGAGTTAGATCACTCATGTGACACGTGAATAGTGTGAAGGATGCTGCGTGGTAGGCGGCCGAGTCAGGGGAATTTGATTTGCTCTTACCAGGGCGGAGGAAGTGTAACAAAAACATGTTTTACACTTACAGTACATGGTGCGAAAGGTAGTGTATAAAAATTGATTTATCTGAAAGGTGAAAGGTTCTTTTTAACATCTCAAGCTGCTCTATATACCTGGAATCATTTTGATTGAGTTAGAATATTTTTATGGCTAGGCGTATATTGAGTGGAAACAGTGTGCCCCCCCCCTCGTTAGCAGAGCCGTCAGTAACTGGCTGATTGGAGTGGTGGTCTGCAATAGATTCTTCTCCAGGGCTGACAGCCTGGAGGAGGTGAGATACAATCAGGTTATCAGTCAGTTGGATTACAAAAGCTGCATCTCTCTCTCTTCCTACTGCATGTTTCTTGAGACCCCCTTTGTTCTACTATATGAGAGGGATGGGACGGTTCAGGGAAAACTAAAATTAAAGCAAAAATTTTTTGACATATACCAAAATCGAACCAATATTCATGTAAAAAACACTTCTGCCTTACAGCACTGGGGTCATGAGTTCAATTCCCAACTATAGCTTTATCTGTGAGGAGTTTGTGTGTTCTCCCCGTATTTCCGTGGGTTTACTCCGGGTACTCTGGTTTCCTCCCACACTCAAAAACATACTGGTAGGTTAATTTGCTGCTATCAAAGTGATCCTAGTCTGTGTGTCTGTCTGGGTCTGTCTGTCTGTCTGTGCATGTTTTAGGGAATTTAGACAGTAAACCCCAATGGGGCAGGGACTGATGTGAGTGAGTTCTCTGTACAGCGCTGCGGAATTAGTGGCGCTATATAAATAACTGGTGATGATGATGATGATAATGAGTTGTTTTATTTGCATGGTGTAAAATATTTAAAATATGTCTCATATATACCTTAGATAAGGAAAAGAAAATATATTATTTTCATTATTTCGCATATGCCATCTTGACCATTTTGGCATCGCCTACATCAATCTAGACATATTCTTTTGGTAATAATTCCAGGTTTTCACAAAGCATTTGTTAATTCGGCAACAAGGGTCTGTCTGGGGAATTAGTGAAGTCATTTGGTTGAACATGTGACTATTAATGCCTAAGATCTAAACTGCACCAGTGACTTTTACTCTCTGGGATTAACTCTCATGAGATTAATTAGAAAACACTGCGCTGTTTTATGCTACTCTGTGTGATTAATCGCCTGAGATTAATCTCTGAAATTTTATTATATGGGTCAAAGTAACATTACGTCAAGGAAAAAATCTCAGGAATTAGCAATTAATCGATCATCCCGTTATAGTCAATAGACATGGCTAATCGCTTTAGAGTCACATGACGTGATTTAATTCACCTAGGATGGTCACACTATAGTAAACAAAAGAGCGAATCCTGGTGATTGATTAATCGTCATGATCAGAGTCTGAAAATTGGTAGTGTAGTTTAACACTAATAATATTGCTTAGAGCAGGGAGAAAACGATAATTAATGTTACACATACACAAAACAATATATGCAAGGAAGATATTACCCCTAAGAAATGAAGGTTATTGTAACTTATGACTCTAAATAAATTATTTGGGGAGGGAGAGCTTGATCAGTATGAGTTTTAACGCAAATTGCATCAAAATGGACTTTTCAAGCGGTAGTTGAAACAGGACAATGTTCTGCAGATGACTTCAGAGTTTAGTAGACTACTAATCTGAAAATGATTCATTCACTAAATGACTGTAAGAGCCATTTAGAAAAATGGAAAATTACACAGCACAAATGCCATTTTTTATTTTGAAAGATCAATGATCTATTTCTGTACATCTGCATTTGTATCTACAGGATAAAGCATCAGTTAGCTTGTTAAGACAGCAGTGTTAGAGAAATATTGCTGATGGGAGAAGCTGGACAACAGAAGACATTCATTAGAGAATGCTGCAATCTACATAATATACGGCAAAGTATTCTAATGAACTTCAAGGTAGAGATCCTCAAACTATTTCAGCAAGTTTGAAGGCACCTAGTTCGACGCTCTCAACATTGAAAATACAAAACTTAGATTTTTTTTTTGTCTGACCACAATAATTATTATTATTATTATTATTAATTTTTATTTATAGGGCGCCACTAGTTGTCTGTAGCGCCGTACAGGGACAAACAAAATTACAATTTCGAGGTGAGACAGCACAGTACAGTAAACAATAAGCAGAGTAACTCAGTGAGCTCAAAGCACAGCTAGAGAGGGCGGGGGAGGGGAGAGGGGAAGGTCCGCCAACGATGGAGTCCAAGAGGGAAGGCACGGATGACAGGGAGACCCCCAAGGGGAGAGGAGGGAGCGAGAGGGGACGGGGGCAAGAGGGTCTGGCTAAGTAGCTAGAGAGCAGAGTTAACAGTGGTGAAGACAGGAGGAGAGAATACCCTGCTCAAAGGAGCGTACAATCTAAGGGGGGGGTAGACAGACAGAGAGACACGGGGGGGGGGAGATGGAGGAATGGAGGATAAGGATAAGGGAAGGGGAAAGATGGGAAGAGGCAGAAGAAAAGGTAGGAAATTAAGTGGGAGACTGGAAGGCTTTCAGAAAAAGGTGGGTTTTTAAAGCCCGTTTGAAACTGGACAGATTAGGGGAAGTTCTGATGGAGGGAGGGAGCTTGTTCCAGTGGAGGGGGGCAGCGCGGGCAAAGTCTTGGATACGCGCATGGGAGGAGGTTATAAGGGGGGAAGAGAGGCGATGGTCATTGGCAGAACGGAGAGGGCGGGATGGAGCATGAATAGAGAGGAGGGTGGAGATGTAGGGTGCAGTGGAGTTGGCGAGGGCCTTGTATGTAAGTGTGAGTAGCTGGAACACAATAGTGAGAATGTTATAACTATTAATCTTTAACTTTAAATTTGAAGTTTAAGATCAACGTTCGTCTGCAGCTTGCAGTTAAAAGAGATTTAAAAAAAACTGTAAAATGTATGGGTTTGACCATCTCTGAGCCGGTTGGAACATGTTCAAGCTTGTTAAAGCAAAATTGACTACTTTTAATAGTTTTGTGTTTACAGTTTTGAAAATAATTTCGAACAACACATATTACTGTGCTTGAGTTGAAGTCCAAAGCTAGAGCTTGAGGTTCAAATTCACCCTTAACATTGAAAGCATTAAAAATATTATGCAATGTAGCTCAAACATGTTCGGGCCGGTTTTGCTTTAGCCTGAATCTCTCTAAAAGTCGTAAACCTATCACAAATTTTTGAACATTGCAAAAAAACAAACCTGTTCAAAGACCAATTGAAACCAATTCAACAAACCTGTTCAAAGACCAATTGAAACAGTTTTGAGCATCTCTACATCAAGGTCTGAAGGCTGCAGATATAGGGAGATGTTACCAGTTTAAGAGGTTTGTGGAGAGCCTATTAAGGTTCACAAAATAATTTTTATTTGTCCTCTGAGCTAACTGTAATTGGGATCTGGGAATTGCTTTCAAAATTGACATAATATAAATGTAGACACAATGGGCCTGAGCAAAGCATAAAAAAAATGAGTAAATTTGCACCTTGGCAAACCATGTTTCATTGGAGAGGGGAGATAAATGTAAAATGTGGGGACAGATTTATAGTTGGGGTAGGGCATGTCCTAGATCAACTTTAAATTTCAATGTAAAAATAAGCTAGCAAGTATTTGTGTGCTACATGTAAACAACAGCCAGTATTTAACTTATGTGCAAAATAATAAACTAATTTGCACCCCTTGCATTGTAACATGGTTTGCCAAGGTTCAAACTTACTCATATTTTTGCTTTGCTCTCCTTAATGACTCAGGCCCAATGTGTTTAGAATTAATTAAGACATACATTAGCCTCCTAATACCCAGTGCTGCATGACATGTAGGTGCTCTGTAAATAGAGTACAATGATATTGAGATGTACTGTAGAAAAAAATGAGAATTTAAATTAATGGATGGAGGTTGTTATAGAAAGCCGGGGTTTCTAGGGACATTTCAATGTTTGCCAACATTCCTATCCTTATATGTTGGGTAGAGAGCTTGCAAGGATGTGCTTCAAAATATGGAATGGCGGGGGGTCATGCTGATTTTTACATCTTTTAGTGGACAGATAGCATATTTGTGCACTACAATTTTTTGGTTTTCTAAATACTCTCTATGTGCAAAAGAATAATTAGAAACAGGAATATTTGCTTGTGCCCCTAGAAAAAAGGAATTCACTATTTTCCTCATTAACTCTCCCATTTGTTTCAAATTTGATAGAATTGAGGATACATTTACGAAATTGTTGATGCATTTGTAAAATTGTGGATACATTCATAAAAAATGTACAAACTGAGAACAATTCAAAACCCCAAAGAGAAAGGAAACACAGAAATGGAACAGTGTACGGATGTGAGGAATTGGAACCATCATCTGGAGACAGAAGCAAGATACAATGCACTAAAGTAACAAATAAGTTACAAATATTAAATCAACAAAATGAAACATAAGAACTAAATTGTATAAACACAAACCTAAAATCAATAAACTAACTATTTTTCACGTAATTTTTTGCTAGAAATTAATTATGTAGCTTTTTAGAGCCAAACTTCCATCCACCCAGTGCATATTTATTAGAACTTTGAAGACATTTGCAGTGATTTTTTTTTTAACTCTGCTTGATGAAGATGAATATGCACTGTATGCATGTTGCTCTGTTGTTCTTATGTTATATGTGTGCTATACAGGGGAGTTATATTTCCCATCCCAAAAAGTTTTCACCATGTTGCAACTGTAAAATTTAAATCTTTTTTAAATCCCTCAAAAAGTCAGGTATTCTTAAGATTTAGTAAACTTTCTTCACATCCAGTCAGTGTCAAAACGCTCATCTTGAAAAACATGAAAACGTCTCCCAAACTTTCTCACTTCACAAAAATCTCTTAGAAAGGTGGGATGGGTATTTGGATAAACTTTTCATTACATTCCAGAGGCACAGTGTGACTTGAGAAGAGCCTTAGATGTTCAGCAAACCAAACTTCAAGTTTGTTTGTCTAGCTGTGCGCAAAGCTCTTCAAGTGCTAACAGCGTGGGGTATATAGAAATACAAAATGGTTATATCCAAGGCAAGCACAGGGAGAGGGAATGGAAATGTGTACAGGTTGGTTGGATAATCAAACAGAATATATAGAGGTTAGAAAAGGTATCTATATACAAACACATTTAAGGCTAAACAGGATAAAATTGAGCATATACAACAGTGTCAACAACTAAATATTTATTACAAGAAGAAATTAGTAAATCCTGCATATAGAGTTATATTAATCTACAGGTTCCATTACTAGATCCCTCACTTTGTTTCTTATAATCAAATGCAGCAGTAATCACTTGCCATAGGTAAGGGAACTTCTTGGATGCAGAATATGGTGTTTATGATACCACAATCTTTCTGTATCAGTAGAATAGGACCTGCATATCACTACTCTGGTCTGTTGAGGACCCTGCTCCTTCGACTATATAGCTCTAGGTCTGTGGCTTCCTGCTGTCTTCATCCCCCTCCTGACATTGTGTCACTGTCCCTGTCACATACAGCTCTGTCCTCACTAACATATCACTCATCTCCTGATATACTCTGTGCTGCTGGGGGACCCTGCTCCTTCCACTATATAATTCTCAGTCTGTGTATTCCTGCTGATTCCATTCCCCTCTGTCAGGATGCTGGCTTGTCTCTGCAGCTCTTGTCTTTTGTTTTATATTGGACTTTAGATTATTGTAATTATCCAGCAGTAGTCTCTTCTCACTACCAGGGGTTAACCTGCTGCTCTAGCTAATCATTGGCTCCTGTTCTCTCATTATTTATACCTGCCTCTCCCAGTTACCTTTGCTGGTCATTAATGTTGTTGTTCTTGATGTGACTGTGCTCACTTGTTTCTCCTGTTCCCTGGGACAAGCTGCTTGACGACATCTCCGTACCTGGTTTCTCTCCACAGCCTGTTCACCTACACCAGCTGTGTTTCTTATTATTTGCTTTCAACATCTCTCACTAATCCTTGTTCAGTAACTGTAATACTTGGTTTGTACCATTCTGCACTATCTGTTCAATAAATATAATATGCTTTCATCATATTTCAACTTCCATAGCTGTCATTTCTAGCTTTCAGTATTGAAGTGTGACAGTATGACCAACCCAAAAAACAGCGATGAAGTCGTGCGATAGATTTTGCTTCAGATTTTTATTCCTGGGACTCTGACTGCAATTGTTTTCCTTTACTCTCTGCTGCAACATGTCTGATTTACAAATCACTGAACTACTTCTGCTACAGACTCTACAAACCGATAATTTTGGTACACTCTAAGCTTGCTCAGTTTTCTGCCTTACTTATGGACCCACTAAATAGACTGTCAGATTTCATTTCTCCCAATTCAAATACTGTTGATTTGCCTCAACCAACTTTCTCTGCTGCTTAATCAGTGCAAACAGCACCTCTTAATAGTGCTATTACAAACTTGCATTTAACCAAGAAATACCGTGTAACAAACTCAAGGTTAGCAGCTGGTTCATGGCCCCATCTGACCAAAGAGGAGCGGTGGCGCAGAAGCACTAATAAATTATGTCTCTACTGTGCCAGGGATGTACACTTTTAAAAGATTGTCCACTCCACAGACCACAACAACTTACAGGATCCGGCTTCTGAATCCAGTTCCAAGCTGCCGGCCTCTGCCTCCAGCTCCAAGTGGCCGGCCTCTGCCTTCGGCACAAAGCTGTCGGTCTCTGACTCTGGCTCCAAGCTGCCGGCCTCTCCCCCAACTCCAAGCTGCTGGCCTCTGCCTCCGGCTCCAAGCTGCCAGCCTCTGCCCTTACAGTCCATTCCAGAGGGGGACACTGCCATTACAGTCTGTTCCAGAGGGGAAAACTGCGTTTACAGTCCGTTCCAGAGGGGAGCTGCCCTTACTGTCCTTTTCAGAGGGGGCGCTGCCCTTACAGTCCGCTCCAGAGAGGGCCGTCTCTCCAGTCCACTCCAAAAATATTGCTGAGTTGCCACACAGTACTGTACAGTCCGAGTTGCCACATAGTATGGTCCAGCTCGAGATGTCTTCTGGCTTCATCCAGTGCAAGGCTTCTCACAGTCCTGTCCAGTCCAAGGCTTCTCACAGTGCTGTCAGGTTCAGGTGGTTTGCTCAGTCTAGCGTCCCAGTTGGGGACTCGAGCTCTGCCGTCCCAGTCAGGGACTTCTTTAATGAAGTGTCATATTTAATGGAGAATATTGTCCTGAGAGTTAATAATAAATGTCAAAGTCACGTTTTCAATTTATAATGTAATTACAGACAATCACAAATACGAATGATAATTAAATTAAATGCAAATATGTTGTTTTCCCCTTTAGAAATTTAGTAGTGTTACAGACGTAATGCTATTTACGTGCTATCAGCTAGAGAGGTCAATACAGAATGGGACAATCAGAAGAGACTAGATAATGCTGCTTATTGTCATCATCATCATCATCATCACTGTGCATCACTGCACATTCCCCAGCACCTGCAGGAGATATGCCACCTAAAGGGTAAACCTGTGGATGTCACAATTTGGTGAACATGACATTTCTGTACTTGGGCTATGCTTTCCAGCCCCCCGTTCGGCCACTGCAGGTGAAGAGAGATGCAAGTCTAAGATACGCAAAGATGTATAAATGGTCACCCATGTGTAGTACGGAAATGCGTATCTTAAAAAAAAAACATCTGTACGTCCAAATCTACATGAGCCCAGATATGTATATCACTGTTAATGCTTTTCAGTGATATGATTTAAATAGAGCACTTATGAAAGCATCGATAATTTCATCCAATCCTAAGTAGTAGAACATTAAGCCTTTCTACCACCTCTACTTACAACGTTGCTGTCTTTACAGAACTGAGAAGGAAGATTTGAAAACTCTGACTAGTTTCGTATCAATCTCACCTAAAACGTGAAGTAGCTACAGACAAATTTATCTACATACAGTCTTTTTCTCTATTGTTGGAGCTCATCAATGGAGATTAGGGGGTTTTGCATGGCAGTGTTGTGCTTTAGGGCAGCTTCACTGAATCAAGGAATAAAGTTAGGCAGAGTTTTGAACATTAACTAGGAGTTTTAAACATATTTCTAGGAACAAAGAGAAGCACCCATTCCTATACTGATGAGCTCCAATAACAACCAAACTATCTGTAGGTCTCAGAATTGAGCTGTTCGAAGCTCTGAATGCCCGCAAAATATTTGTTCAAAAGGTCAGCGCTCTAGAAATGAAGCGCATATGAATGTTTCAGCCACATTATGCTAAATCCAAAATTTGACTAATGTAGTTTTCATATGTCATATGAAAGCAAAAGCTCTAATGTACATATGTTGTAGTTTACATGACGTCTGCTGGCGGGATAAGAGGTTTTTGGCTTGTGGTCACAGGAGTGCGGTGAGATGTTCTTTGTATTTTCCCAGTCAATAGTCATGTTAATGTTCTTTGATGTCAATAAAATCCACTGGCCTTAGAATAAGAGAAACATCAATATGTTATGTCAAGTGCAAATTATATTTATTCTTTGAAATGAGGACGACAGCATTAACAGTTGAAAACAGCATGGGCTCACTTTGAACTTCCTTATACAATGGAAATTACAACCCTGAGATGCCTTGTATTGTTCTCTATCTCTTGTCACTGGATAATAAGTGCTCACTCTGTTCAGCCCATTGCAATGCGAACAGCAGGTGCCACTCAGTGGGCATACATCAAGCATTTTCTAATCCATCACTGTTTACTGCCATACGGTTTGCGTCCAACATGTATGGCTTCCAGTTTTCATTTAATTAAGTCAAAATGGAATAAAGCTGTCATTGAATAGAGAAAAAGAAAATAATAAAGGAAGCACGCTGTTAGAAGCAATACAAACGTTTGGTTTACTGTATTATAAACTCTTCAATCACATAGTTTCTCTGAAAATACGTTGAAGAGTAAGTAGAAATATTCCACATTTGCATTGAGAAGACTTGGAGGCTTCTGGGGGCCTTTTTTTATCAAGCTTTAAACTATGCGGAAACTGATTTTTTTCTCATGGTTTAGGAATTTTTAAGTAAAATGGTAATTTAAGAAAATCCTAATGCAGGAGATATCTGTGAGATAACTCCTGCATTAGGCAAAGTACCACTCAATCTAGCAGTCTCCATAATACTCAGTTTATCAAGTTCTGAAAAGCTTAGCTTTTTTAGAGCTTGACCCTGATGGCTAACGATAGCTGAAGATGGCGATAGCCATTCAATCCTACGCGCTTAGCAGAAGAGGTATCTTTAAATCCCTCTCTGGCGGCCTTCCAGCTCTCCCCTACGCTGTGGGTCAGAACCAGAAGTCTTTATTAGAAAAGAGTCATCGTCGGGACAGCCTCCTATCGGACGCACTATCCCGACATGACTTTTATAGTAAATTACCCTGAAAAGTCATCTTTCCATGCTCTTTCCTGCTGGGATGGACACCTTCTGCCCTCGTTGATGCGCCCTCCAGCTCTGAGATCAGTGCGTTCCATTGGCCGTCAATGTCAGACATTATTCTCAGTACTACTTACTCTTAGATTGACTTTCAATTTTGACTCTTGCCTATGCCCTGACTATGTTTTCTCTACACAATTTGGATTTATTATCATCTGGCTCGATCTTGGCTATTCTTGACTACCCCTTGCTTATTGCTTTGCAACCTCCTTTGGAACTGTCTATGAGGTACAAGACCTGCACGTTCCAAGCAGCCAAGCTGATATCTCCTTGCGGGGATACCTGGTGAACAACGGAGAGGTATTAAGTATATAGGGCACCACATGAGGTCCAGAGGGCAAACAACAAGACATTACATGGTATAACAGTACAATACAGTAAACAAATAATAGTCCAACTCTCAACATGGCTGCTAGGTTGCATCAATCTTATCAGGTGCCCAGGCGTGGACCTATAGCGGGTGTGGCAGCTATGAAGCCTAGCGGTAAGGAAGGCTGGCTGTGTTGGGTTGCTCCCACATCCGAGGCCCCCACTCAGTCCACAGGCCATTAAATTACTGTTTTACTGATAGGAAATAGAGAGCTCCCATTTAGATGGCAGTGGGAAACATATATTTTTGGCCCCAACCCCTGCGGTGAAATGTTGGAATTGTAAATTGCGTCATCGAAGTCCCCATCCTGCCCACTTCTATATGAATTTGATCACCCCTCTGGGAGTCCCGTAGACTTATCCAGAATTAGGGAGCTCCCTGGACATTCCAGAAGAGTGGGCATGTATAGTGGGAACTGAGGGTCTTGGATTATCTCAATCCATTTCTATAAAGGGTGGAGCTGAAAAAACATCATGCCCACCCCTTCCCAGAGGCTGCCAGTGCTTACTCCAAACTTCAATGGGAGCACATTCACTCCTCCCAACCACTCGCTTCTGCATGTGCAAACTTCTGCTGCACCACAAATAACGCAATTATGATTTGCAAACCGAGCTTTTACAAATCAAGACGCATGACGAGTCCACGGCTGTATCAACGCCGCAGAGCTACCATTTCATAAATGACTTGCCAGTATAACTCCACTTTTGCCAGACTATTTATTGCAGTACCACTGTGTTTAACTTTTAAATAATATTTAACAGACTTTTCTATAGAACAAGAATGGAAAATATTTGTTGGATGTTTCCTTCAGTTCTGCTGTTTGTTTCTTTATTATATAAAATCTTTTCCCCTGCATGTTGCAGCATTCTAGACTACATTATGCTTACATTTTTTTCAGTCCTACCCCCAATTTTCAATTGTCTCCTTCCACCTGACCCTATCACAGAATAGTAGTCGTTCTCCATTGAGTGTGGAATGACATATTCAGCTAACACATCAGCCCGACATAAAAACTGTCACACTGGCATTGAGCTGTAAACACACTCCTCTAGATTCTGCAACGACCACAAATTTGTCAACATTTAAAATGAGATGCAGTTGACAAATATTCATTTTTATGAGATGTCTGTCATAGCTAAGCCCTCTGGGAGCTTTACCTTGCTCTGGGTTAAGCAGACAAACAGAACTCAACTTGTCAACCTCAAGTAATTTCACATCCTTAATTTGAAAAGGGGGGCAACAAGACAGAAATAATATTTTGCAAACATTTGTGCTACACTTATATAGCACATGCAGTGTATGAATGTTCCTATTACTATTTTCTGGATTACAATTATTAGCTCTTTTGTCTTCAAGCAAATGGAATATAAAAAATAAATAAAAATAGCCCAACGCTAGGTTAAATATGGACAATTGTACCAGGGTGTGTTTTTAAATGACTAATAGATTAACACAAGTTTTATAATCTGGTTATTGAAGAGCATTAAGAATAATAAGATTTTACTTAACAGAGCAAATGCTCTGATGATGTAAAATTTTTGCTCTTTCTTCCCTCCCATTTTCCAGAGCTTCTTCCAGCCCAAAAATCTACAGTAGGCGGAGCTTGTTTTTACGGACGTGACGCTGCTTATGGGCGTGACAGAAAAATAAGCATTGCTGGTCCTCGGATTTTGCATCCACTACTGTCTAAACTTCTGTTGTTGAAGAAAGGTCAATGCCCTCACTATAACTGTGGAACCCACTCACAAACCTTCAGTCGATTTATTTTATGAAGTTTTTTCTGGTAATTTTAGTATCAACTGGTGCCCATCCTGTCTACTATAACCCCTTCTTACTTAGTCATTACACAATCCTCTTGACCATCTCTTCCAAATGAAAGGTAACGCAGGAGCCTGAATATTGAAAAAAAGAATACAGGTACATGATTGGACCGAGAGGGGGGTAACGGCCACTGTACACTCTCACAGATAAAGAACCTAGACGAGAGCTATCAAATTGGCAGATAATATTTTGCCTTCTTAATCAAACAAACCACAGTTTGTGATCTTGTCTGCAAGTTCCTCATCCAACTCTTGAGTTCTGCTGCTAATCTATAGGGTGACGACAGCAGTTCAATTCTCTGGTTCTTGTTTCTTCTTCTTAGGCAACAAGATATGGCAAAAAGTAGATCAAAACATTTCAATTTTAAAAATGGAATACGATAAGCCACTCTTACCCTCTGCTACCAATCTGTTTGAACACACTCAGAGTGATAGGCCATGCCTATTTTACGCACTGTATAACAGGACTATCCCCCGAAGAATGGGACAGTTGTACGCCTTGACAGTGGGACTGACGGTTTGCAATATGGTCTCCGTTACAAAAATCTCTTGTGTCTCAAGGGATTACTTTGGCTGCTGATACTAAGAAGGTGTCATCAGTAGATGTTCGGTGTTTAAAGGAGTATAAACAGCTGAAGATGAAAGAATCCAAGTCTACTAAAATAGTAACACCAAAAACTACTTCCCTCTAGGTTACCCTCAGTCACTTAGAGACATCAACCATATATCCAATCATTGGATTTTGGTGCACTGGATGCAACGAGACAATCATTTACAAAGTGCAGTGGATGTGGGCCAAAAAACAACTTCCAGTGTACATCAAGGTGGACCTCTACCCTCGGGAGAAACATCTGCAAAGTAGCGTAGCTGTACAGAGGCGCAGAAAAACATGAAGAGGTGCAGTGTGCAAAATATAGATGTCACATCAAAGTCCAATCTCATACGAGTAGCATTGCCACCTCACAGCACTGGGATCATGGTTTCGATTCCAACAAGGGCCATATCTGGGTGGAACTTGTATGTTCCCCTCCATATTTGTGTGGGTTTCCTCCAGGTACTCCAGTATCCTCCCACAGTCAAAAAACACTAGTCGGTTAATGGGCTTACAAAACTAACCCATGTGTAAGGAACATAAATGAAAAGTTCCACTAGCGCAGGGACTCTTGTGAATGCTGAAATATTCTCTGTGAAGTGTTGTGGAATATGCAGGCGCTATGTAAATATCTGTTAAAGACTAATTCATAAAATATACTTTCCCATATAGAGGAGCAAAACAGGTCCCATTAATAATATTGGATGAGATCCAAAGACCACCAGCTCGGAGGTGGCGCAAAATTCAAGTCTTTTTTCCAGAATGAAAATGGTTGTTTGACCGTGAACACAACAAGGTATGACCTTAAAAAAGTGACTTCGACGCGCCTTTATCTTGTTTATTTAATCTTTCTCCAACAAAATAACATTTTGTTTACTAACGCTTCCGATGCGTTAACTCCTTACCATCTATGAAACTCTCTCACTCCACCAAACTCTCTCCCTTGTCTGTACAAACTTTCAGCTCCTCCACAAATTCCACCATCCAACCTACACTAAATCAAGGCACAGTGCGGGACCAAAGCTGATTTTGACCTACACCTCAGATGTTTTTAACTTTGTACAATTCCCTCCTCTGTGTTGTTAGAGATCACAAAGACGGAATCCTGGCATTTAAATTGAAGTACTAAGCGTTTTCCTGCTGTTATTTCACAGTCAGGAAAAAACCCCCGAACAAACGCACAAACAATACTCCATCATTTTGGCACCAGCAAAGTATTTATGTTTAACACTTTAAAAGCTGCCTTTTTTTTTTTCTTGACCATTATATAGGAGAAATAAATGAAACATAAATTATTTACACTGAAAATACCCTTTGTGCTTCCAGGACCATAATCCTACAAAGTCATTGCGTGCTTTTTATTTTATGTATAGATTTACTCAGGTGCTGTTGTATATGAAGAACATTACAGACACCGGGAAGGAACATTGAGACTGAGGGGTTTATTGCATCCGTCCTCAGACGAAAGAAAGTATCAGATAATCCTGAAAGAGCTGAAAGTATATATAATGTATACAGTGCATGCAATCTCTTCATGTAATTGCCCCATATTAAAAGACTTATCGATATTACGAGTCCCTGAGAGGCTGAGTAAGACATCAGACTTTCAGGAAAATACTGAGTGCTTTAATGGAGCAGACTACTCATTGTACTGCAAAGTTACTATTTTATATCTGATCAAAATGGTAGTGTTGTACATTAATAGTCATGTGTGCGCCTGTCAAATGGCTAACAAAAGGAAATCAGGACTCACATGAAATCAAAGTCATTTGTTTTCAACAAAGTTCATATAAGAGCTATATATATAGATAGATAGATAGATAGATAGATATATATATATAGATAAATAGATAGATGTTGACAGATATATAGATAGATATATATACACATATATACACATATGTGTATATATATATATATATATATATATATATATCTGTCAATATCTATCTATCTATCTATATATATATATATATATATATATATATATATGTATATATATCTACCTATATATATATAGATATATATATATATATATATATATATATATATATCTATAATATAAATGCTTAGTGGCGTGTGTTAGTCTGTCTGTGTGTATGTGTGGAAAAAATAAAACTAAGCTGCAGCGCCACCTGCTGGGTGGAGTTATACACTGACCTACTAAATTCTTAGTGTGTGTGGAAAAAAAACCTCAGAAAGGGCTGAAATTTGGTATACTAAGATGTTTTAAATTTGTTAATTGTTAAAAGTGTTTAGAAAGATTTAAAAAAAAAATATATATATATATATTTCTTGAAGGAGAAGTGACAGTTGGGAGTGGTTGGTGGTTGCCGGGGGTGACAGTGGGGAGTGGTTGGTGGTTGCCGGGGGTGACAGAGTGAGAGGAGTGTGATACTCAGGACCGCTGAGAGAGATCCCTGTGTCTGGATAGACATCTGGATAGATGTGGCGATGAAAATGAAGGATGAGGTGATGGAGAAGAACGATGAGGTGATGACATGTGGACAAAACCACGTTAAAAAGGACGCTTGCATCGGGAAGTAACGCTCTTCCCCTGAGGGGGCCTGGGCTATGGCCCAAATGCATGACAAGAACCTTTTTAACACCTTAAGTAGCTTGATTTGACTAGAATGCATGAGTATCATGCACGGGTTAACTTGTATATATATATATATATATATATAAATATATTTAAATATCTATATCTATCTATCTATCTATCTATCTCTGTAGACAGTACCATTGATAGCGTAAAGGTATCATTATGTGTTTGACCCCTGTACCTTATATTTTTTTATGTAGTGCTCTTTTGATTCTTCAACAAATACACTTTATGAAAAAATAGTTGTATGTAATATAGTAATATGTTTAATTTCTTTATTCTGTCTTGTTACAACAGTTCGGCCTTTTATTCTATGCGGTTTGCCAAATAACTTTGTATTTCAACACAGATTGTTTAAGTATCGTTTTGATGTTCGGATGAGCACATTTGTGCCCATCTTGGTAAGGAAACTCTGCTCATGTTACTGCTCACCGCTATGGGATGCAAGGATAAATGAGTTGGGCTACAATCGTCAACATCGCGTCTCCATGGACTGTTCCAAGGGCACATTGCGCTAATTTGAATCTTCTCCTTTAAATATAAACAATAGATGATCCTTTTTCTTATATGTATATGACTATTTTATGGCTTTCCAGCTATTCAATAACGATGGAGATTAGGGAAGAAAGCTCCAGTCTTTAGGATGGAGTTCATGGTGAGTGGGAGCCATGTGGGTGTTTCTAAGGAAGGGGGTAGGAGATGGCTTATCACTTCAGATGTGTGATTGTTCACACATGCAGTCCTGACTTGCCCAGTGGCAAAGTTTAGAGGTAATCTCTATGGGTGGGTGGGGAGGGAGCATACAAACAAACATTTCACCCTGAGCCCCCAGAGGTCTGGGCATTGCTCACCACAATTTGTTGTCCTTCAATTGCACCTACACTCATTTTACTTCTGTCTATTTACCATGTTACTATTACCCCCATTCCGGCTCCCATTTAAATCCTTTTATCGACAGAACGTAACCCTGACCAATTTATTTTTGCAGTTTTCTTGTGTCTAAGGTTGTGTTCCAAGAAGCCTATTATGTCTACAAGTGCTACCCCCAACAAATAATATTTATTTTCTGGGGTGGCGGGATGATAGCTCTATTCTATTCAAACAAACAAACATTTAATCAAATTATTTTCTTTTTGCTTTTCTTACATTGATGCAATCCTGAGATTGTGTTAACTCTTGGTGAAAAACAGTTTACCGTAGTGAAAAGAAAAACTTTCCCCATGGGGCTCTTTTGGGAATGTCAATTACTTGCGAAAACAGGTAAATATGAGCTTACAGTTGAGAGGTGTTAGAAATACTTGATATATTGGATAGAGAAATGACAAACTGTCAGTTCCTCACAGCAACACGTTAAAAATGTTGCGCTACCTTCAGGTGATGCAATCTCTTGGATTGCAAACCCATCTGCTTAATGGCCGATAGGTCTGCAGCTTATGCTGAATTTTGTTTTGGCGCAAGTAAATTCTATGAATGTGTCCATCAGAAGGCGGCTATGTCCTTGTATCTCTCTTCTACTATTTATTTTATCAAGTCTCCACAAACACTGCTATCACTTAACTATTACAATAAAGGTCCATTATTTTTTTTCTATTACATATGTAGAGTGTAATTATTTTTTTATAAACCATATCGGAATTTGTATCTCACATTCCCCATGGACCACAGAAGGCAGATTAGTTGGTTGAGTTTTCATCCCACCAATTAGTTTTTAAATTTCTTCTCTCATCATCATTTATTTATATAGGACAACTAATTCCGCAGCGCTGTACAGAGAACTCACTCACATCAGTCACTGTTCCATTGGAGCTTAAAGTCTAAATTCCCTAATATAGACACACACTCACAGAGAGACAGGGAGAGATTAGGGTCAATTTAGATAGCAGTCAACTAAGCTACCAGTATGTTTTTGGAGTGTGGGAGGAAACCGGAGCACTCGGAGGAAACCCACGCAAACACGGGGAGAACATACAAACTCCACACAGATAAGGCCATGGTCGGGAATTGAACTCATGACCCCAGTGCTGTGAGGCAGAAGTGCTAACCACTAGGCCACTGTACTTCTCTATGATGCTTTCCCTAAAACTGAAAATCAGCACCCCCAAAACAATTCAGTTTGTTTAAATAGACAATGCCAAATGTGCAAAAAACATGCCAGGATGCCCAGATTGAGGAGAGAAATAATCTCCTTCCTCATCTGAGAATATCCTCTAAATACTGATGCACATAAAATTTGTTACATAAAAAGACACAATAATCAACATTTTGAAGCTATTTGTCTTTTTACAAATAAAACGGAGCACGACATAGTCACATTATAATGTACCCCATAATGTTTCCCACTGTTACTTCCTCTTCTTCGTGTAACTGATTGAAATACATTACAATTGATTTCTGCTATGTATATGCAAAATATATATGTTGTTACCTCTAAATACTTATCCTCTGCTTTAATAGTTACATTTCAAGATAAATAAGTAAGCAGCAACCCTTAACAGACAATTTGTCAATGCACAGGTATTCCATATTAGTCTAATAAGTGCAGACATCCGCTGATAGAATTCCCTGGTATCTCTCGGAATCAATGCTCACCCTGAACTAAAAGCTTGTGTGTTTCTTGTGTCATGCATCTTGATTGATGAATTAGTACAACTGGTGCCAGAGATGTATAAGTGGATGTTCTATGAAAGCTTATTGATTCACATCTCACATGCAAATTTCTGTCTAATTAAAAAGCCTTTGTGCTATTTTCAGTAAATAGAAAATGTTTTTTTTTTTTTTTTTTCAAACTCATTCTCTTTCATTTTACTCATCCCAAAAGTGAACTACAATTTCAAAATGATGGCACGGAGCCTAGTAGCAGGCGTAGCATTGATGGTCGGTTCTAAATATACCAATCAACACACGGCTATTGGAATCTAGAGCATCTACCAATGCCCAATGTTACACAACGCAGAGTACTAACTGTTGTTTTTAATTGTATGTTATTATTACCCGGTATGTTCGTTATGGATTGGTACGGTTACTGAACAAATGTGGCATTGAGTGTCTACCGAACAAGTCTTATTTTTATTGGTGCTGTCTTCAATAATGACCGAGCACTTCAATATATAAGGAAATAATGACATACAGAATTAGCAGTGTTTGGCATATAAATAAATTAGTTAGACCCCCCCACACAATTAAAGAGTCAATGTGACCCATTTACCATTTAATTCCTGAGAATGGTGCAACAGGATGTTTTAACAGATAGAGAGTGAATCTTGCCCAACAGAGTGAAGTCAACAATTCTCCTAGTGGTTCATCTGGAGAAAGCTTAGATTTTAGTGACAATGATGGTGTCCATTCAGTTTTCAGGCACATGATTGAATCCATAAAGGAAGCATGGAACGTTAAACAGGTTAGAAACAAATACATAATAAGCATGACCATAACATTTAATTATTAAAGAAAAATGGAAGCATCATCTCAAATTACAATATCTGATAAGAGCCTCTGCACTAGCCAGGATGGTTAGTTGGATTTTTAATCCCTTTAATCCTGGCAGCAACAATGCCAAGCTAGTTGTTTTCAACAAAGGAGGGGACAAGGAAACATGCCCATTCTCTCTACTCAATGTAACAAGTTGCCTATTGTTTGTTTTTTTTTTGCTTGTGGGGAATCGTATACTGGTCAGGAGTAGCAATGACATCTTGCTCTTGGGAACTGTATTATGATCAGGGGTCTGTGTGTTCCATTGACCAGTATACATCAAAACCTCCGGTGACATTCTGGGGTTCCAATACTATAAACAGACACTGTTATTACAGCTGTTCCAGTGTTAGATTTACCAGAACCCATCTATTTATATGTGTAAACCACATTTATTTAGTTTAAAGGTGTCCGAGGAACTCATAACAACTGCACACATTGGTTTTCATGAGTTAATGTCGGTACAGTTCAAAAGGATTAATTTTGCGCCTTAGTGTAACACCTAAAATGAGTTATATAGGGACGGGTTTGTTTTTCCCTATTATATCTCTCCTGCAGCTATTAACACTCTTCTTCGAATGCTGGAAGTGTTCCTTATAAAGGTCAACACTTCCACTAGCACCATGCCGGCTCATTGGGACTTTCTACATAGAATAGCCACAGGCTTTTCTAGCATTAACCTGCTATTAGGTCTCATTGGTCTTTGACCATTCTTTGACCTATTTTTTCTGCTGAGCTACTATCCCTGAGCTGATATCGGCTTTTTCTGATTTCTTTAGTCTTTTTATTGTCCTTCCTTTGTTATTTTTTACTTTGTCCAACATTACTTTGTCAGCTTATACACCTGTCTAATATTGTCTTATTTATTTATTTATTCTACTTTTGTATACCATGTCCATGTCTATTTTTCATGAAATACTGTTCAAGACACCATAGTTGCTATCACATTGTTGGGTTCTACGACAATGTCAACTCCCTCTATGTGTCCTTGCCTTGGTGCAGCTCCGTCTACTGCTTAGTTCCAAGGACTTCGTGTAAAAAGACTTGGGGCTAGATTTACTAAACTGCGGGTTTGAAAAAGTGGGGATGTTGCCTATGGCAACCAATCAGATTCCAGCTGTCATTTTGTAGAAAGTAGTAAATAAATGAAAGCTAGAATCCGATTGGTTGCTATAGGCAACATCCCCACTTTTTCAAACCCGCAGTTTAGTAAATATACCCCTTAGTGACATCTGGGTACAATATGACTTCTATCACAATGAACGAGCCATGTCCCCTAGTTCTCTGTTTGTGGTTTAGGTGTCAAATATAAAGTACCTTTACTATTTGACTTTCACCCAAGCTACCTTCCTCCAACTCTCCTTCTGTTCCATTTGTACATGACTTCATTTATTTCTCTCTTACAATGTTTTCTAGTAAGGTTATCAGTCATTTTCAGCTTCTGATCATTACCCTAAGAAAACGATTGAAGATAAACGGTTTTCTACCTGTATTTAGCAGAATAAGAAGCAGACATTTAATTCTAAATAAATATGTAGGTGTGCATTATACTGGCTGTATTAAGTTATAATAAGCCAAGACAACAACTGCGAAATAATGGAAAGTGATATATGTTCATGATGCAAAATGTATTGTTCTGATAAAAAAACAGAAGTGTTTGCAGTAGGAGCTGTAAACAATTCATCATTTGATTGGCACTTATTGTTGAGATTTTTGCAGAATAAAGACTTCGCCTTATTGCTTTATGGATTTTTCTCCTCCAGAGTGCTTCCCTTCAATGTAGTGTTCTGATGAATAGTCATCCATGTTTTACTAGCTATTAGCACTGCTACAGTATAAATACTATATTTTCAGCATTATAATATGTAATCTAGGTGACATATATAAAATTGTTTTCCTATTTGCCGTCGGTATGTAGGGTAAGCAGCGTATTAATTATTTATCCAGAAGTAGAAATCTATATTGCTGGTTTTCTTTCATTTTTTCTCGTTGAACAAGAGATATAATTATTATTAGTCTCACATTGGAATAAATGTATTTGCTATTCTATTTGGGTTACATGAGGAAAGGGGAACATTTTTGCAAACAAGGAAGAAAAAAAATCACCAACACACAAGGTTAATATTTATAATAATTATTACTCATCTACTGCAAGCCAACACAGCTTTAAATTAACAAAAGTATATTATCCAACACTATAGACATGATAAATTTGATCAACCCCCCTCATTTGAAAGAAAATATCTCCCAGAGGTGTCGTAATAAATAGAGTAAATAATCACAGACACACAAGGAAGGTACACACTATATCCACTCAATGACCAAACGTTAAATAACAGTACATGTATTCAATATGTAGCAACCAACACAATAAATTAAATAGACTCGTTATTTCGGCAACAAGAATGATTGTCTCTGTAACGCGTGATTTCAGTCTTGCAAAGAAATGCCGCTAAATTTATTCTGTGACGTCTAATTTTTACACAGATGCTAAGAATATGTAATTTATTAGACATTTGGTCAGCTCATGTGGGTTAAGCTAGACATGGATGTACGAAGAGGTGCAATTTTAATACGGAAGGTACCAGATCATTTTATCAGTCAATAAATAAATAATATTGTAGAAGAAATCAAGACTAAGGGCTAGATTTACTAAGCTGCGGGTTTGAAAAAGTGGGGATGTTGCCTATAGCAACCAATCAGATTCTAGCTGTCATTTTGTAGAAAGCACTAAATAAATGAAAGCTAGAATCTGATTGGTTGCTATAGGCAACATCCCCACTTTTTCAAACCCGCAGCTTAGTAAATCTAGCCCTAAGAGGCTTTTAATCAGTGAGAATGGCCAGATTCATGTTCATTTAGACATCAGATGCATGTAAGGAAAGCATTGACACCAATATAGATTCACCCTATGGAATTACACAATTATTTATTACTTGAGACAATGAAAGAAAAGTCAGTACACATTCCTTTCTTCTTGGTAATTTATTTCACAACTTGTATATATCAGGAACTTAACTTATACCTTAAATATAATTGTCTAATGTATGTGATTTAGTATAATCCTTTTGACAACTACATCATTTCTTACAAACACAAGTTTTGATGTTACCGTTGCATGTACAGAAAGCCCTTTAATTCATAAAGGTTTAAACAGTGACAGAGAGAGAGAGAGAGAGAGAGAGAGAGAGAAAGGTTAAGATAGCAAGAGAGAGAAAGAGAGAGAGGAGGGAGAGCGAGAAAGAGATAGAGAGAAAAAGAGAGATCTAAAGCAGAGAGAAAAAGAGAGAAAGAGAAATACAGAGAGAGAGAGAGAGAGAATGAGAGAAAAAGAGAAAAATAGAGAGAAAGAGAGAGACAGAGAGAGGAAGAGAGAGAGAGGGAGACATAAAGAATAAACTGTAAACATAATGGGCCTGATTCATTAAGGAAAGGAAAGCAAAAAAATGAGCAACTTTGCACCTTGGCGAAACCATGTTGCATTGGAGGGGGAGGTAAATTTTAAATTTGGGGACAGATTTATAGTTGGGGAAGGGCATGTCCTAGATCACTTTTAAATTTCACTGTCAAAATAAAGCTACCAAGTATCTGTGTGCTAGATGAAAAAAACAGCCTATATTTAACTTATGTGCAAAATATTAAACTAATAGACAACCCTTGTATTGTAACATGGTTTTGTCCAAGAGAAAACCTACTAATTTTTTTAATTTCTTTCCTTAATGAACCAGACACCAATGCTTATATGTGCAACTACACTTTTTAAAATAAATATTTTTATTGTCTTTGTTCCACAAC
This sequence comes from Mixophyes fleayi, assembly GCF_038048845.1. Lineage (NCBI taxonomy): Eukaryota > Metazoa > Chordata > Amphibia > Anura > Limnodynastidae > Mixophyes > Mixophyes fleayi. The sequence continues at coordinate 7,705,238 of NC_134410.1, forward strand.
AAAGCAGAACAATAAATATAATTTCAGAGAGTAATACATTATCATTTGTTTAAGCATAATACGGATATATTGATAATCCACACATGGTCACAGGTATATAACATCCAATATTATAACACTGCCACCTTTTTTTTATTACACTCAAGTACGAAGGATTTGTTTGAACTTGCTCTACACATTCAAAGCAATGTATAAGTAATAAGATTAACAGTTTATAAACAGCTCTGTTTTCTTAACAGCAATTGTTCGTAAGACACCTGTATTCACACCAAACCACCAGGTGTTCAGCTATTATAAAATATTTTGCCTTCAACATCAACCTCATTTACAAAACAACGAAAAGCAGCCAGTTCTGTTTGTCTTCACTCACTCCAAGTTTCAACACAATCCCGCGTCCAATGTACAACTATCTTCCTGAAGTTGTCAAACTCTGTGGTTGGCTGTAATTTAATAAAAACACATTTATGTAATACTGAAAAGCTTTATCAGCTAAAGTCAAACTTACAATATACAGCAATTGTCCTCCAAGATAATTCTTTGCTTTGTTACATAAATAAGGTAAGTTTTATTGAAGAGACTCAAAATTTGTAGCGTTTATACTTTAGCAATGCAATTTCTAAACCTTTTAGGAGTATAACACAGCCCAGAAAAACTAATTACTATTAATTTACAAATGTAGCCAGGATGCATAGATCAATATAAAATATGCATTTATCTGTCATTTCTAATAGAGGGTAAATGCAGGTATTACATTTTGTCAAAATTATTGGAAATTGGCATCATGAAGACTTTCAGAGCTAGTTATAATACATATTATTTTGCCTTTGCCAATAGATCTCCCACTCCTTGTTTAAGAGATTCTTTGAAGGGTATTTCACCAACAATTGTATTTTGTGTAATGTGGTTCAAAAGTTGAGGTGGAATCCTGTATATAAAAAATAACTTTATTATTTGATAACTCTATAAGGATCCGTAAATCCCTTTAAAAAAAACAAAAATCAACTGTCCGTCACAGAAATATTTCCTCGCCCTCTTTTCTCCCCTTCAGTAAGAGGGACTACTGGGCTGACATTCGTACCCCGTAGCAACAGGTGGGCCCATGGTTGGATGGACAACCCAGTGTGTGGGTGTTCAGTAGGTCAAACATGTTCCTCCCCGGTTTTTCCATCAGAAGGAAAGTGTTGGTATCACATACAGGGCGACCATAGAGGTATCTTGGCACCGTGGTGCTGCTGCTACTGCTTAGACTGGTCACCATTCTTGGCAAAGCCTGGGCTGTGTGCCACCTATGGGTGTGAGCTAGGCTGCATGGACAACTTCAGAAAAAGCCGATTTGGTGGTGACTGTACAGAGCTAGAGGAAGCGATTGGTCCAGATGAGGCCAAGGATGGGAGCTTCATCTGTCGTAACGTAATCACCACCACCAGACCCCCAAATGAGGATCAGACCTGAGTGACTCTGCATTTATTCTGCACAAGGGGTAGAGATGAGATAAGGTCATATTTACTGTGATGGGGCTGGGGTGGAGGGGTGTTCCATAAACTTAAGAGGATACATTTTAATTTTATTTTTTAGTGATCTGTCAGGCAGTAGATATGCCCCATTTTTGTCATCCTAGACAATGCCCATTTTATGCACCAGTTTGTTATCCCTTTGAGTTGCTTAGTTAGTATGTGGGGCTTATTAAATTAAATGATGCTACATGCACAAATCTGCCCTAACCCTGTAGCATTCCATCCAGTGTACTTTCTAAAGTACCCTAAACAATGACATTTTGTATTTGATTGATTGCTATGGGTTACAACACTTTGGTGTAGATTGCACTGTGTTATTGAATCAGCTCTTATAGCTAATGTATGAACAAATCCTGCTCAACATGGTGGCACATTGGTTACATTGCTGCCTCACAGCGCTGGGATCTTAGGTTTGATTCCTACCAGGGAACTTTCTATCTGGAGTTTGCAGGTTCTTCCTGTGCTTTTGTGGGTTAAATACGACAGGGGACACTACCAGCTCGTTTATGTAGGTCTGGGCACTATTATCTCTTTTCCATTAGGATGGGATAATACTTAAAGTGCATGCTCTTATGGCAATACAAGTGCAATTATGCACTGGTGCCCAAGTGCATGCTGACACTTGTAGTGCCATGAGAACATGTAGTACATTTTGAGAATATTACCCTGCTACCCACTGGCCAGCAGTACTCGGATGAGCTCAGTTCTATTCAGCATAAGGCCGGTACTCTCTAGATCCTGATTATTTTTTGGGGCCACCTTCCCCCAACACCTAGTATTCGGTTTGCGGTTTAAGCCTCCAAACCACAGACTAGTAAATCCTGCTGTTTGCATCTAAAAACTGCATGCAGTGGTAGTTTGCAAAATACATAGAAAATGGCATTTTAGCAAATGTTTATTTAGTAGAGATGCTCAGGCTCGGTTCCCCGAGAACCGAACACACCCGAACTTAGCAGATCCAAGTGCTGAACTAGCTCGGTACTTTCTCAAGCCCTCGTAATTGAAAACAAGCCAAAACGTCATCGTTACGTCGTCGGATCTCGCAAGCTTTGGATCTTATAAGTGCCGTCGTCCACGGCAATCCAGCGCAATTTCACAAAGGGACACAGAAGGGGTAGCATAGTTTTTGGCAGTCTCTAGTGCAGTTGGGTAGCGTCATAGGTAGAATAGAAAGAGGAGGGGTAGCAGTGTTCTTCAAAGTCTCCAGTGACATTCAGGAGAGTTCCATTGCTCCACTGATAATTGTCATTGCTGAAATAGAAATAATAGGTCTAGCAGGCTTGGTCTTCTAATTCTGCAGTCTTTGTTTAAAAGTGTATAAAAATAATATTGTGACCTGTGAGGTGGTCAAAATTGACTGCAAATGACTTGAAATTATTGTTATTGAGGTTAATAATAATGTAGGGGGTAAAAAAGCAAATATATGTGATTTTAGCAAAAAACAAAAAAGGGATTTTAGAAAAAAAAATCGGGATACAAAACCAAAACCAAAGCCAAAACACGCAAAGGCGGTTTTGCTAAAACCAAAACACAAAGTTAATCAGATCCAAAATGAAAACCAAAACCAGAACACAGGGGTCAGTGAACATCTCTATCATTTAGAGACTTGGAACATTCCTGGCGGACTGTGGACTATGTTTGCACCTGTTTATGCAATAACAGTGATATCATTGGATACAGAATACATATTTAGTTGTCGTCTCGAGTTTTCATGGATGAGTCACAGAGTGTTTGTTTTTCTCTGCAAAAGGACCTAATTTTTCCATTTCTTTCTAGGTGTCGGAAATCAGGTCTTGTCGCAATGGCATGCAAGTCGCAACTGCTATTTCTCTTTCTACAGGAGAGCGCATTTTGACCAATGTCATAAAAACACAACAGTAAAATATGAAATAATGACGGTGGCAATGCCCTCTCACTCTAATTATACATGTTAGACATAAATTAAGTTATAATAAACAGCATTGTAGTAATAAAGTGGAAACATCGAAATGAATGAAGGCAGTGGACCTTTAATGGTAGTAGACTGGACTTTGAAGTGTCATTTTATTCTGCTGTCACCCCCCAGATGAATCCACAAACCTGAAAACGTAAGTATATCCCACTATTATAGGGCAGTTTCAAGGGTCGGGCAGCTGAAGTGCACTTTTGCACAAATAAAATGTAGCACAATTCTGCAATTTTTTGGTGGTTTGTAGATGAGCTTTACTGAGAAATTTAAATGATTCCGTCAGCAGCATTCAGAATAGAATGAAGAGAGATATATCTCTGTAAATAAATTCATACTCGCTATGTTCACATATGGACAACTACACGGTATGTGACATAGCAATGTATAATGAAATGTTCTCATCAATACCCTGGACAGCTGTCATTATAACCCCATCTTTAAGTTCCCTTTTCTTGACAATTGAAATTGTAAAGACAGATAAGGAACACATGCTTGAAAATTTGCAGCCTTTACGCATCACCCAACCACTATTTCGTGGGACATAACTGTCATTTTTTGTAGATTTATTTATATTTATCATTTTGCAAATGAATAGATCATGTAGTCATGGCATTTACTGTTTGCCTGTAGTAAATATTTCCAGGCCAGCAGTGATTGACGAGTTTGGCATCTTTCATGACGGACAAAATATTTTTACACCATATTGTACTAATTCTGCATAGTAACAATATTAGGGAAAATACATTCAACAGTTGAGTGTCTTATAATTGTGCTGGGTTATGGACTGGTTATAACAGATCCAAAACACAAATATAGGAAAGTTGGCAGCATGTGGGCATTTTAGAATAGAAACGTCTTTGAAAAAGAAAACGGGCTAAAAATAAAGTGCTGAAAAAAAATGAAAAATGAAAAAAAAAAACCTTAACCGGCAACTTTATTTATATATATATATATATATATATATATATATATATATATATATATATATATATATATATATATATATATATATATATATCTTTTTCTGTGCAAATTTATAATCCACATAGGTATTGGACGCATTCTGCAGTGTCTTGTGTAGCAGAGCAGAGCAGACCTATACTCAAATTCATCAGTGCACGTATCTTGAGATCCAGTCCATGATAAATTCTGGAGTACGCAGAGCCAACTTATTGGTATTATTATTATTATTATCTTTAATTCATAAGGTGTCACAGAGGATCCGCAGTGCCGTACATGACATATACAGAAAACAGTGACCCATGACACAACATGATACAGAAAGCAGAAAAGATGAAGAACAAAAAATGCAAAAACACAAACAAAAACACATACACACAGGTAACATGGTAATGCAAATCAAATTATTACTAGGACAATGAGTGAAAGTGATGGTAGAAATCAGCGAGAAGTAGGCAGAAGCTTAAGAAAACAGGGCTAGGGAAGCAGGCCAAGAGGTACAGGGGGTGATGGAATAGTAGAAGGAGCACACAGGGAAAGAGGGCCCTGCTCCTGAGAGCTTACATCCTAAAGGAAAGGGGGGACACTAATAGGGTGGTACTAATTGGGGGAGAGAGCCAGGACAAGGGAGTTAGGAGGAGGACTGATAGACTTGAATAAAGAAATGAGTCTTAAGGGCACGATTGAAGCCTTTGAGAGTAGATGCTAACCTGATGGAACGTAGAAGATCGTTCCACAGCTGGGGAGCAGCCCGGGCAAAGTCCTGGAGATGTTTTAAACAAGCATTTTAAAGACTCATTGCGCTCAGTATGCATGCCGGGATGAATCAGATCCAATGAGGAACACATAATATATAGTACACAGCTTGTATTCTGACTATCTATAAAAAGAAGGTAAAAGAATCACCATCAATTTATATAGCACCACAAATTCCGCAGAGCTGTATAGGGAATATTTGTCACTCACATCAGTCCCTGTTCCATCGGAGCTTACACTCTAAATTCCCTAACATACACAAAGACTAGGGCCAATATTGATATAGTGCAGGCTTGGCTAATCTGTGGCACTACAGGTGTTTGTGAAACTACAAGTCCCTGCATACCCTTCCAGCAAAAAGCTGCTATATATTGGCAAAGTTTGCTGGGGCTTGGAGTTTCACAACACCTGGAGTGCCACAGGTTAGCCAAGCCTGATATAGTGTATCTGTGTATCTCTGTGATGCCACTGCTTTGTATTAAGATAATCAGAGGCAAACGCAGGATTTCCATAGAGGGGTCTCCATGCCATGCCGCCAATGGGCATGACCATTATGCATAGGGGGTTCTCTATAATTTTAGACAGTGCTGGGCTGCTCTCCAACTCTTCCTATCCCCCTCATATACACAGGCAATTCCTATCCCCATCATATTGAAGGGGCAAGCCACCTCAAGAATACAGTGCCCCAGGCTGGGAGGTTGGGTTTCCAGGCACCCGGAAACCTTCCCTGGGTGCGCCCCTAATAAAGTGTATAAATTGTTCACTTCTGGCTTTTGAAACCAGAGTGTTCTTGCAGAAGCTTGTTGTCGGTGCCTATTGCGCAGACGCATGTATGCGATACTTTACACTGTAATATATATTGTAAATAAAACTCTTGTGCTTTGGAACCACAGCGATCGCATCACTCTAGCTTTTACATTCTTTCTGTTTGAAGCCCATATTGTATCAGGAAGTCACAATGAAATGTATCCACCCAAAAAAGTGCCAAACTTTGCTCAAGTCAATGCGTTGGAAATACATGGTACACATGAAATTATGGACTGGTCGCCAATAATGGCAATTCACATGCTAATGACACCTGTGAATCTCATTATCAACATAATTAAATTGTGACACAGAGATCTCTTTAGGAAGTTACAACTTTGCAGACTTTAAAGGCAATGGGCCTGATTAATCAAGGGACTAATACCGCAGTGTGAGTTTGTTTTAAATGTACGGAATTCGAGTGTAGGTTTGCGCAGCTCTACTACACAACACACTGCATGATACGATCAATACATGTGTGGAAAATAAATTTGCAAAAGAACGGCAGAAATACGAGTACCTTTTGAGAAGCCCAAAGTTTAAATCGGACGTAGCTGCGTGTGCTCGAATTCGGCACGCCCTTACCGTACATTGACTACGTGCATACGCCCCTTCCCTGCCTTGTTCCCTCCCAGCATTCGTAAGCTGTAAGCTGTAGTAAGGGTCCTTTGCGTAAGAAGATGAATTGAATGTTGCTGCATTTGGTTGCATTTGGTCTGGGCATGAGCAGATCAATTTTGCACTCGGTATATCCCATATTATATATGGTAAAAAACAAAAAGACAGTTGTTGTCAGCTCTTATCCTTAACACTTGACGCTGGGATGCAGGTTTAAATGTTTTGATCAACATATGAACCAATACCTCATGTTTTCATTTTGCTAGATTCACACAGGCATGCAGTGTAAAGGAAAAGCGTTGACAACAACTGTCTTTTTGCTAAGGAATGAAACAATACTAATTTACATAAACAATACACTGCCAATTAATACAAACTAATTCTTGAATAGTAAAGAAACCACAAAACCATCAGTCATTCCATTAGCAATGACCCACTCCTTAAATTAACATGAGATGCATTGGATTTGTTACTTAAATGTGTTACAGTGTTTCAGATCTTAGAAGAATGAAAACAAAAGTGTAATAATTTGACAGCAATCGCAGAATGTAACTTTCATTGAGATGGATTGAAACCTATTTGCTGCAATATTTGCTTTTAATAATTTAATTTTTCAAATACAGTGGAGAGAGGCATCAATATTTTATTACCAAACTTTTCCATTTTATGTTACATTAGTTTGCCCTGCCTGTCTGTCTTCTCAACATGCCGATGACACTTTTGTATATAATTGCATTAAATTTGAGCTTCTAACGGCTTTTTGGGTGCTATTCCCATCTATCAGCATCCATTAACTCTATCATTCTATCAATGAGAGGGAGAGCAAGGATCCGTAAGAGACCGTTTCTGCAAATCACAAGGCTCATTAAATTGATGCAATGTTAGATTGTTCTCTCTAATGCTATATTACTGTGCATGTCAAAGGTCACTAATTATTCTTATGTTAACTAAATGCATTGACCAGGGAACCAACATATGACTCCATTAGAAGACAAAAAAAATATATATGTCTACATGAAATACTGAATTTTTGGGTGAAATTTTCAAAACCAAAAACGATTGGAATAAACGGTGAGTTACAATTTGTATTTGAAAGATAGCTGGGTTTTTCCTGAAGACATCCCTACTATATTCAATGTGGCACAGCCCAAATATAGATTATTTTCTAGACCTTACAAGCATACTTTAAGACTTTGACTTGTTAAAGGCTCCCAAAGATACATCATTGAAAAATTCTTTGAATTTAAGCAACATATCAAATTCCTGTTGTCATTGCATCAGTGATTTGTAGATTTACATTTTACGTATGAACAGCATATAAGAATTAATATGTGTTGCAGATATTTTAGCCAACTCAACTCTTTCCAAACTGACCAATGAATTATTCATTTACTAAGATACATATAGAGAATAGGAACTTGATTTGCCTTGGCCAGCAATAGCTACAAAAGTAAATTTTAATTATTTTACCTATAGCTACCATAACAGCCAATAACACCCGATTGGCAGTTGGCTTTGTTTAATCTATTGCAATTTAGTCTATAATTTATACGAAAGCAAGAATCTAATAAGTTGCATTGGATTATTACACTGTGCACGTTTGCACCTATGTAACTAAATAAACCTCCCTCAGTATTATATTTGATAATGTTTGTTGTAATAAAGTAGCTGTAGCATATTTTTGTTTTATTTATTTAAGTCTTATTTTCTACAAACTACACAGGACATTTCCTGCTTTGAAAATATTGTCTATTTTATTTATATTATTTATAGTAATGTTTTCAACAGATGCCGGATATGCATGTTACCCTATTAAATTTCTTCAATTATAGCGAACCATTATTACGAGTTCACGCCTGCATCCCAAATTGCTGGTAAACCTAGGGCACCATATTACTATTACTTTCCAATCAATACAATACAATGCCTCTGTGAGTTTGCAGGAGCCAGGGAAACGTTTATGATGACATCAAAACATAAACGACTTAAACACATTATTGTAAAATACAGACACATGAAGAGATTGAAGTGTTAGGTTCTCTTTAAAGACTGTTGTGTGTATGTAACATTATGACTGGTTATTAGATATTTGGAGACTCAAGAGATTTAACCCCTTCATTTCCAGACAAATTATTTTTCTGCTGTGTAAATTTCGTTAGGAAATATCTCTTTTATGTCCTTCACATTCACCCGCTTTACACAAACGACAGGCGGGAGCAGAGGCCGAACTAGCGGAGGATGCAGCGGGCCCTATTATCTGCAAGGGCCACCGTGCTTGGCACATGCTGCACTAATGGTAGTTCCGCCACTGGGCCGGTGTAAGCCTAAGTCCCTGGTGTACTATATAATTGTGATACACGGTGGTCCCATCATCATCACCATTTATTTATATAGCGCCACTCATTCTGCAGCGCTGTACAGAGAACTCATTCACATCAGTCCCTGCCCCATTGGAGCTTACAGTCTAAATTCCCTAACATACACACAGAGACACACAGACAGAGAGAGACAGACTGGGGTCAATTTTGATAGCAGCCAATTAACTTACCAGTATGTTTTTGGAGTGTGGGAGGAAATCAGAGCACCCGGAGGAAACCCACGCAAACACGGGGAGAACATACAAACTTCACACAGATAAGTGGCAGACTTTAAGCTCAGACCTCCACTGTCTTGACAGTCATTAAAGGGATCTAAATATGTAAACTTTATTTTACATCTGAAGGATTATAAGTTAACCTCTTGGGCCTGATTCATCCAGGTACACATACTGAGTGCAACGTGTGTTTGTTTTAGAAGGCACTTAAATCGGCTCTACGCACTCCAGCATTCAACAAGGTGCTGATCTGAAGATTACGTGGGCTGATGAATCGGGTGTAGATCTACTCTTCTCTACTACACAAGATGCTGCAAGATACGTCCGATACTTATGTGGAATATACATTTGCAAAAGAACACACAGAAAAAAACAACAAGTATTGAATTAATGACATATGTTAAAAACAAAAAAACAAAAAAAGTTAAAAAAGAAAATAATGTTTTTTTTATGATTTCTCCCCCTTGATATACGTTTACTAGGATGTTATTAATTTCTACTGAACATAAAATACCGCTTTACAGCTGCTCCTGTTTGCAAACACATGTTATAGCATGCATACACAGCCCTTATCACTAGTAATCAGGACTTAGACTAGCCCTGGACCAAGAGATATGGTAGAAAAACAAATAACTTTGAGATGCCCAAAGCTTGGTTCAGATGTGGCTGCCCGTGTTCGAGTTTGGCACGCCCTTACTGTACATTGACGATGGGCGAACACCCCTTCCTCGCCCAGTTCATTCCACGAAATCATAAGTTGTAGTAAGTGTTCTTTGCGTATGCAGATGGAGTGGACAGAACTGCATTTACCGGCGTATGGTCCAGCTCTGGGTACAGGCAGAGTGATTTTGCATACAATACGCACAAAATCGGCAGATACCTGCCTTGATGAGTTAGGTCCTTTATATTTTATATTCATTTTGATTTTTTTTTAATTTTGTCTATTATTTTTTTTTTTTAACTTGATGAAACCCTGGTTTGTTGAATGGGTCTACACTTGTGTGTGAAATAAAGGATTAAGTGTGCACTGGGTGTAATAAAACAGTATGAACCCAATAGTCCTAACAGGGACGAGAAACTTGATAAAGGAATTTCCTGCACTGTTCATGGACTGCCCTTTGCTGAGGGATCCCTTGTGATGTATCTGCAGTGATGTTACAGTATTTCCTGTCTAGCTCATTACGTTCCCTTTGATCTCTATCACTTCTATGTGCTTATGTAATCACTTGCACTAATGATTATTTAGAAACATTAATAAGAGAATTAATGTCTCCAAACCTCAGAGAAAGGACCTCATTTTAGCATGTTGTGGAGAGGGAAAACACATTCTTTGAGGAGAGGTGCATGTAATTATTAGTTATCTAATTAGTGTAAATGTGAATCTAAACGCCCCTCTGCACAGAGATGCCAAGATTATTGCCTATAAAACATATTTGCAAATGTATTATCGCTATGTTCTCGCATTGTTTACAGTTAGGACCACCCTATTAGCAGAAGCGCCGTGACGTGGCGGGTGGCTTATCATACATTTGCAAATGTGTGCAACTGAAACCTCTAAATTTTTAGGTACAAATAGAAATAGCAGCTCCTTTGCTGGTTATAGCAGTGTGCTGGGGGATTTGTTGCTTTCTAGATAATCCCACCCTTTCAAGCACCTTCTGTGAACCTATAAATTTATTGAACTGTATAGTTATAATTATTACTGTTTAGGCGATGCCTCTTTATTGCAATTGCTGCTTATGTTCTTTGCTATGGTATATAATTTTGATGCAATTTGTCTATTTCAGTTTTAAGTGTCTCATTTATATAAATGTTGGTTTTCATAGCTGTCTCAATGCATCTGAGCTAGCTGAACCGTAATATGATGGCTGCAATGCATCATGGGTAACATGAAGTTCTTTAGTGGAGCAATGGTCACTGTATATTTCTCATTTATGCCAGAAAGTGTTTCGTTTTTTTTTCTGTTCTTCGCCTGTCGTCAATAGAGTGTAAAGAAAAACAAAAAGTAACAGTTCAGTATAATATTCCTTGCACAAATTCCGTCAGACCCGACAAGTTGAGTAATCATCCTCAGTTTTTCTAGAAATTTCATGCAGAATTTGACTCTAAACCTTGTAATGGACAACAAGAATTGATTTATAAACCTGCGGCGTTAACTTCTCTAGAGTTAAATATGCGCAATAGACAATGCCCAGCTCATAAACGACAAGACTTGTAGGACCCAGTGACCATCTTAAATACATAAACCATAAAAAAAATAGATTGAAATGTTCTACTTCATCCAACAGATACAAGTTTTAATCTCAGCCACTTATGTGTTGTTTGGAGAACTGGCTCAGTTCCATTTGCTATTGTATTATTTTTATGTCGGATAAATACATCTGCCTTCCATTTAGAATTTAGGAAATCGTTCCAATGTAAGTCAAATAAAAAGCCTTCAGAATGCATTGCAATAAGAATTAATAAGGTAAGGGGCTAACCTTGAGGGTCTGCACTTAAGTGGTTCCTTATGGGATGTGAATACGAATCAAGCTTTGACTCTTCATCGGCATCATGTGTGTGTACTTTCTGAGTTCGATGGTGGTCTAATGACCTAAGAAACAAGTTCTACCTCTGTATGATGTTCAAAACAGATTACAGTTGTAATTTATTGTCATAATATAGCAGATGAAGTGTGCCTTGCATCCATCACTGGGAAACTGCGTCGTTCCTTATACATAAATGGATTCAATCCTTTCAAGATGGAAAAAAAAATTCACATTTAAGAAAATATTTCTTGCCTTGGGCTTTTCTCCACTAAAAAGATCATGAAATAATACTTTTATAAAGAAACTATTGCAAAATGTATGTTCGACATCATGTATTATGAGGGTTGAGTTGATTTTTTATTTAGTGAAGCCCCCTTTGGATTTAGGTCCATCCTGTGACAATTTTATAGAAAAATCAGGTTTACCTTCTTCATGAGCTTCATTTAATGCAATTTTTGTAACTAAACTCAGGAGAACTAACCGCTTCTCGTATGGTAACATAGTTAAACATACTTTTAAAGGATAGCACAAAAAGGACTCCAACCGCCCGCTGGGCCCCTTAGCATAATGTGGGAGAGGACCCAGCAATTCAGGTTCACCTCTCCGGAAAAAGATCTACAGAGGGCGACTCAGTGTTGCCAGACACCCCTCATCTTCGGGCCCCGAAACAGCCTTACCCCTCACAGTGCCAGTAATTCAACCACTAATAATACCCTCAAAACAACATTTTGAATGTGCATTTAACTATGGTAATGGTAATGTTTGGTTTTCATTTTCATTTGCTGCTCACTTGAATGTGCCCACTTTTGCAATTGAGTAACAAAGCATAGAGCTGCGTGTGACAGGAGTCAGCTGGAAGCCACAGACTGATAGTTATATTGTGGAAGGAGCAGGGTCCCCCAGCAGCACAGAATATATCAGGAGATGAGTAATATTTTAGTGAGCACAGAACTGCATGTGACAGGGACAGTGGCATGATCTGAGGAAAGAAATGGAGGCAGCAGAAGGACACAGACTGAGAGTTATATAGTGGAAGGAGCAGGGTCATTCAGCAGCACAGAGTATATCAGGAGATGAGTGATGTGTTAGTGAGGACAGGGCTGCATGTGACAGGGGCAGTGACATGATGTGAGGAGGGGAATCATCCTCATCATCATCATTATTTATTTATATAGCGCCACTAATTCCACAGCACTGTACAGAGAACTCATTCACATCAGTCCCTTCTCCTTTAGAGCTTACAGTCTAAATACCCTAATATATACACACACACACCCACACACCCACACACACTCACACACAGACACAGAGGGAGAGACTAGGTTAAATTTTGATAGCAGCCAATTAACCTACCAGTGTGTTTTTGGAGTGTGGGAGGAAACCGGAGCACCCAGGGGAAACCCACGCAAACACAGGGAGAACATACAAACTCCTCACAGATAAGGCCATGGTCAGGAATTGAACTCATGACCCCAGTGCTGTGAGGCAGAAGTGCTAACCACTAGGCCACTGTGCTTCCCCATGGAGGCAGCAGGAAGACACCGACTGAGAGTAATATAGTGGAAGGAGCAGGGTCCTCCAGCAGCACAGAGTATATCAGGAGATGAGTGATGTGTTAGTGAGGACAGGGCTGCATGTGACAGGGGCAGTGACATGATGTGAGGAGGGGAATGGAGGCAGCAGGAAGACACAGACTGAGAGTTATATAGTGGAAGGAGCAGGGTCCCAAGCAGCACAGAGTATATCAGGAGATGAGTGATGTGTTAGTGAGGACAAGGCTGCATGTGGTAGGAGCATTAGCATGATGCGAGGAGGGGAATGGAGGCAAGTGGCAAGCCTAAGACAGTGAGTTAAGTAGCTAAAAGAGTAAGATTCTAAGCAGCAGAACATAATAGTTATGCAATGATCATGGCACATCTATCGGAAACTTAGAGGCAGATTTATTAAGCCTTGCAAATAAGAAAAGTGAAGGTGTCACCCATAGCAACCAATCAGATTCTAGCTAACATTCTCTGGATAAATGATAGAATCTGATTGGTTATAACACCTCCACTTTTCTTTTTAGAAGGCTGGATGAATATAACTTTATATTATATTATAAGTTTATATATGTATGCAATTTGCTGCTTTTGAAGATGTGAAACATCTATTTTTCTGTCAATGGAAGAGCATATTCATAAACTGCATTGTTATCAGCTATCTTTACTTCAATTCTCACACAATAAACCTGAATATGTGCACACAAAAATAACAGCCTACACCTATATAATTATACTAAAACAAACCTGTTCTCTCTACTATCAAGTGCAACGTGTTGCTAGACTTCGCTGTGCCGTGTGCAGATTACTGACCTAGCACAATGGATGAATAATTGTGCAATTGAGTGAAACAGTTAATATTACTCTCGGTATTTTCCAACAAGTGACATTTTAAGGGCATGATTTTCAGTGACCTGAATAGGGAATATTGTAGTGGGAGCTAGTTAATTAGAAAACGCATTTGTATAATGAAAAAATAATCCAGGGTTTAATACATTGGCAGTCAGTGATTGTATTGTACACAATACCAACTGTCCAACATCTGACTCTCCACTACTGTTTTGCCATGCGTCTGTCATTCTGGGCACTGGAGCATAATGGCTTGAATTGGCGGACAATCCACAAGCGATGGAAGCAGTGTTTGTCCAGTTCTTCAGTGGAGCTGATAATATTGCATGCATACTGGGAACTTGGACTGTAACCATTTAAATACACAAAAAAAGCCATCTGGACAAGGGTTGATAAACATTCCTTCCAGAGTTCAGCTGTTTTTTTGGAAACATTGACTTAAGTGGTCTTTTGCATGACCTATTATGGGCAACTTTGTAACATTTCAAACAATTTGTCCTTAATTATATATTTGTTTCTGTTTTATCCTAAATAGACAACAGTTTGGCCGATGAGTGTTTCGGAGCAATTCCACGCCTATGTGAAGATGGGCACACTTAGTACAATATTAACTGCATTTACCAAATATTTTTAATCAGCACACTTTGCATACATTTATACATATGTATATTGCGTCTTGTATATTCCTATATGTATAACTCTTCAGAAGATGATATAAATATCCAGCCATCATTGTCCTTAAAGCAAATCAGCTTTTCATAAATAAAGATAAGAGAAGTTTTAAAAAAAAACTATTGTTCTGAATTTCTGCCTATTTGCCACATTTGGGAATGGCATTTTGTGGATTATTCCTGCAGAATTTGTCCTCCAGAATTCCCTATGGCTTCTCCAACCACTGCACAGATCTGAATCACCTGACACCATTGACGCCCCGACTATAATTATAGACTCTGAATTCCGTAAATTGCAGAAATGATAAACGTGGCACAAAAATGGAATCCCCGGATCGTCAAAACAAAACAGAAGTCGAACATTTTATCGCTTGAACTTCGCGCACCTCTGAGAAATGGGCGGTACCGCCGCAAAATTAGGTTTGCGTGAAATTGCTGCACAACTTCACTCATCTCTACTGTTTTGCTATCTAACTCCTATTTAACCTATGAGAAGAGCTTAGTAAATGGTTAGTCAAAGTTAATCGCTTACTCTACACTCTTGGGAGACGTAAAAATGTAAGGTGCACTGTGCGAAAATGTAAACTACACATCTAAAGTAACACTTCATATTCCTTAATGCAATTAAACTTTTTTATCCTATAATGCTGCTTATTTTATACCCATTTATGGATAAAAATTAATCATGAGAGTAAGGAGTTTGCCCGGAAATGGACTATACACCAGTGTATGTAAGCCAATTCATCTGCGAATAGAAAGGACTCTTCCAAAAGCCTATGACTTCAGGCATCTCTAAGGTGCGTGATTTTCTATCGTATCACTTGCGCCAGCTACAGGTCAGGTGTAAGTGCCGAGTGATGGTGATGACGGCTGTGTATACAGCTAGAACATGTGTTTGAAACCAGCAGCAACTGTATATATGTATTTTATGTACAGTAAACATTAATAACATCCTAATAAATGTATTTTATAGGGGGGTATAAAAAAAATACTTTTTTAATGTTTTGTCATCAATGACGATATTATTAACAGCTGACAATAATTGAGTATTTCTGCTGAGACTTTATACTCCACATATATATTGTGCATATTCTGCAATGTGTTGTGTTTGTCTCAATACGACAAGTGCCATATATGTAAAACGTACCTAGACCAGTATTCAACAAGAGACGCTTCTTCAGATTCACTTCTAGTTGAATACGGACGTGCATTTGCCGATTTATGTGCATTTAAAAAAAACTGCTCAATACATTATTTTTGCGTGCCTTAATGTATCAGGCCCGAGATACTTATTCCATGTGGCACTTTGTGCATTTGAAGCATTATTGTTAATCACATTGTGCAAAGCGAGCCTAGAAACCTGCGGCTTTGCTGAACTGCTGCTGGAATCGCTGCCAGCTCACAGTTGGTGCAAAAATCAAGTCATTTCAAGGAGGGGAAAATATGATGCATCCTTCTGCACTGCATAGAATGCCCCATTAAGTGCACTACCCACCCCTTTATCTCATTTCAATAATTTCACTCCCCAGGATGAGAACTCACTCTTGCAATGCTTTGTAAAATTTGGTGCACATACTCCGTACCCCCCTCTGTCCAACTTCTTCCATTGGCTGCAAACTTCTGCTTATCTGCAGAACAGCGCCATGTTGCTCGGAAATCAGGACCAGCGTTACCATTAGGAGAACCTAGGTGTTCACCTAGGGCAACCAGTATATGGTTGGGTGCACCTAAATACTGCCAGGGTCATGTGGATTCAGCCACATACCTCCCAACTCTCCCTAATCTCAGTCCACAAAAGGCAGGAGGCCTAACAAGAAAATGGTTGGAGTTTTGACCATTTGTGGGCAGAATATAGGAGCAGGGGAAGGTATAGATAGATGGGAGCACTGTATAAAGGACATAGTGAAAGAAGCAGGGGGTGAGTAAGGGGTGGGAGTAGCAGGGGGTGAGATAGAGGGAGTTACCTTGGATGATGATAGGGGCAGAGTGGATAGATAACGGAACGTTGAAGGGTCCCAGGGCGGGTAACCTTGCGTTATCTAATATGTTTTACATATAATAATTTTACACTTTCAAAATCCCCAAAAGCTTCTAGGGGACTAGACGGTCCCCACGCTCCCTGCCATTCCTTTAAAATTTCCATACCAACACTTCACTGGTAAAAACTGAAATTATTTAAGTGCTTCGGAAGTGATAAGAGGCCGGACTCTGATGTGAGGTTTTCAGTTCTTCCAATAATTCATTAGATGGTGATAGAAAACCATCTGCACCAAGCAACCCAAAAACATGTAAATGAGGTACCACACCCTGCGTATGTACCCAAATAGCTACATTTTCATAAACGATTATTACTTAATTTTTACTTTCTATTTTCAGTTCAGAAATAAATCTTATTCTCAAAAGCCTATACTACATATTGTATTGATATGGTAATGTTACCTCTAAAATGAGTAATCCACAAAGGAAAGAGTTAATCATCAATCTAATAAGGGCTCCATCCTCAAGGATGATATTCACCATCTGCAGGATTTTTTGTCCTAGCAATTTAATTTTTAACACTGTAGTTTCCAGATCACTCAGCTTAGGGGGAGCAGTGCTGGTAGGTCTTGCTGTCTATTGCTGTTTCCAAAAAAAAGTTATTTGAAGATAGAAAATAATACATTGATGGAGGAAGTCTTGCTGCCAAACGTTCAAAGTCAAGGAACGTGTTTGCCATTTCCTACAGCTGATTAAATTCTTCCCTGATTACTGTCTCTTGCAGGTAATTGTACGTCCCCCTCTGCATATCATTATAGAAAAGGTACACTTCAATTCCCTCCGCTCCATGGTAAAATTATCAAGTTAGTTCCTATCTAATTATTTTTTTGTGCTTTCCCCATTACTTCCGAACCTTGTCACATTCCATTTAGCAAACACAAAAATGCTTTGAATTTTTAGACTTATCACAGACTGGAACTTTTGTGCTATTAATTTGCAGGAATGAAAATCTTTAGATGGATGCTATCCAAGCTGAAAATGAATTCCTTTGAAAAGAAATCAAATCATTGACTTGTTTTTTTTTTTTTTTGTTCTAAAATATTATGCCTCTTAATTTCTTTCTCATTGTATTCTGTGCTGGTCGATTGATTCAACTTCATTAGAACTAGCTGTACAGTTCAGCTTGACCAACGTGATGAAGTCGAGGAGAAAGAGATACATTGTTGCTCCTTATTTACACATAGAAGCACACTTGAAATAATTCCAGGATACAGTAACACTCACTGAAGTTATTTGCTATCAAAGATGCAAATATTATTTGAGCAGAAACCATTGGCAACCAATCAGACTGTTACTTTCAAAGCTGACTGTTGATTCGTTGGTATGGGCTACTGGAATACACAAGCCTATGCCTAATGTTCTTTTCTGTTATTCTATCGGTTAGAAAGTGTGTCAGGAAACAATTATTCTTATTATTCTTAATAATTTGTAAGGTAACACAAAACCTGATAGTGGTAAAAACAGTTGTACTTTAAACTGAGACATATTAGGAAGAACAATAAATGCCAATGTGAAAACAAAGGTTAAGCGGAGCTTACAATCTAATGAAAAAGGCACCACTGAGACAAGAGGGAGTTCAGCTTATAATGGAGATTGCAAAAATTGTGGGGATGTACCCGTGTAAGTAGTAATGGCGGAATTACCATTTGTGATGAAGGTGTGGTGCACCAGGGACTGTGGAGATAATGGGGCCCACTGTATCGGGAACTAGTGAGTTGTGGGTCCCGGTTCCCTTCATCCCGCTTCCCTGCACTGGGGCCCACAGCTCACTAGTTCAGCCTCTGGTAAGTAGTGTTGGTGGTAGTAGGGTAACTTACAATAAAGCAGTTGGTAGAGTATAAAGATTTGGAGGCTGGGAAGAGTCTAATTGGGTGCAGTAGGGAATTTCATAAGTGAGTAATTGGTTATCACCAACAGGCCAAGGCACAGATCAGAGGTAAATCTAAGCTTGAGGAAGACTATTTCAGGATGAGGACTGAGATATATAAAGTGGTGGTATTTTTGAAGGCTTTGATGCCGAGTAATATCAATTAGATTCTGATGGATACGGAGATCCAGTGTAGGGATTTAGAGAGTCGTGTAGCAGATGTAGAATGGCAAGGGAGGAAGATGTTTTGCTGCAATGTTCTAGGAGGATTAATGACTTGATAAATGGGTGCAGGGAATGACAGATAAAAGGTTACAGTAGTTGAGGTGGGTACTCAGTAAATGGATTCTTGGTTACAACTTGGATAAGAAAAGGGCATATTCTAGTTATATTTCAAAGTAATAATATGACTGTGAGAGAGACTGGATGTGAGAAGTAAAGCAGGGTGCAGAGTCAAAAACCAAAACAATGTGCTTAGAAGACTGAGACTGAAATTATGGTGTCATTGAAGGTGAGGGAGATCTGCTGGTAGTGGTTGCTCTAGGAATGTTAAAAATGATAAGTACTGTTTTGGTCATGTTGATCTTTAGGGAACATTGGACTATCCATTTGGAGATAGCACATAGACAGTTGGTCACAATGTATAGAATGGAAAAAGTCAGGGGAGAAAAGGTGACCGCAATTAACAATTAAAGTTGATGGGGAGGATGTATCAGAGGTAGAGACACTTGAGAAGCAGTTGGGCAGGTAGGCAGTTAACCGGGAAATTAAGGCCAATGGAGTGACGGGAGTGCGACAGAAGATGGTGATCAACAGCATCAAAAGCAGCAAAAAGATCCAGGAGAATAAGTCTGGGGAAGTGACCCTTAGATTTTACTGGAAGTAGATTATTGATTACTTGTGTGAGGGCAGTTTCAGTGGAATGCTGGGTTTAAATATTACAGAAGTTGACTGGAAGTGCTTGGCAAATGAAATGGAAGTGTTGTACTATGAAATGTTGAATTTATAGTGGAACAATTTGGAGTTGTAATGAAATTTCCTCTAGTTTCGCCCAGCTGTTTAGGAAGACCTTTTTCAGGTAGTGGTTCCGTTTGTTGTGCTCGAGACTGTATGTGGCGACTGGACGGAGGTGCAGTGTCTAGGCTGAAGTGATTGTGTTGTTGTAGAAAGAGGCAGAGAGATCATGTCATGAAAAGTTAGTTATAGAATAGAGGAGAACTGTAGTTTAGTAGTGAAGATGACAAGTGGATCAAGCCAAGATAGGGATGGAATGGTAGCCATCACAGGGGGTATAATGCCTGGCAATGTCCATTGTCAAATATATCTTACCTCTATTAATTCTGTTTTATCTCGCTATTAATATATCCCCCTGTTTTATCAGATCTTATCTACACTATCTCTCACGTATATTCCATTACTATCTGATCTGTCCCTATATTTTCTACTATAAATTCTTGCTCCCTTCAATACCATCCATTCAGTCACCTCCTCCTGTTTTACTACCTCTTCTTTACCATGTACCGTGGCTGTCTGAACCCCACTTACAAATGTATTCTATACTCACTTTATCACCCAACTTACCCCTAGCTCAGCACACAAGGAACGATCCAGTTCTATGAACTACAGCCTACGGCCAACAGCCGAGACTACACCACAGCAATCCAGGCTGCGCTCCACGGCTAAGTACAGATAATTAAATTCTCTATGTAGTTTATTTTAATTACTGAAAAGTAACAAAGATAATAGGAAAGTTTAGATTTGGCCAATGTATACAATTGCATCCAAACAACAGAACAGCTCTTGAATGTTAAGGGCAAAATATCTGCCAGTGAGATAGAATTATTTGAATCTGAAGCATTTTAGGAATTTCAAATAGTCAGTTATTGAGGGGTTGAAATAAATACAAGAATTCCACTGGCTGCAAGAAATACATTGATTGACTATGCTTGTTAGGATGAATGTCATGATCCTTTCTCATAGGTGTGAATTCCCTTGTTTTAGGCACATGGTGTGATGGATTAAACACATACTTGCCAACTCTCCCGGAATGTCCGGGAGACTCCCGCATTTTGCGAGAGGCTCCCGGGCGAGTGTGGCAATCTCCTGCATCTGGATAATTTTGCCCACTTCCAAGTGAAGTGGGCATAATTAAGCCCCAAACGCCGCGATTGAATCGCGGCGTTTGGCCCCGGCCCCGCTGTCAAATAACTCATTTTGCGTCATCACGTCATGGGGGCGAGTCCAAAATGATGCCATTTTGGAGCCCCGCCCCCCTGTTACGCCCACCTTCTCCGCAGGCTCCCGGATTTGACCAACAGAAAGTTGGTAAGTATGATTGAACAGTTCTGAACAGTGCTGAACAACTGCCAGACATGTATTTAGACTTACATATATATATATATATATATATATATATATATACACACACACATATACACATCTGGTAGTTGTACAGCAGTTGTGCAGCAGGTGTATATAGATAGATAGATATATCTATTTATCTATCTATATATATATATATATATATATATATACATATACAAGTTAACCCGTGCATGATACTCATGCATTCTAGTCAAATCAAGCTACTTAATGTGTTAAAAAGGTTCTTGTCATGCATTTGGGCCATAGCCCAGGCCTCAACCACCAACCACTCCCCACTGTCACCCCCGGCAACCACCAACCACTCCCAACTGTCACTTCTCCTTCAATAAATATATATATATATATTTTTTTTAAATCTTTATAAACACTTTTAACAATTAACAAATTAAAGTAACAAATGAAAAACATCTTAGTATACCAAATTTCAGCCCTTTCTGAATTTTTTTTCCACAAACACTAAGAATTTAGTAGGTCAGTGTATAACTCCGCCCAGCAGGTGGCGCTGCAGCTTGATTTTATTTTTTCCACACACACAGACAGACTAACACACGCCTAGACATTTATATTATATATATATATATATATATATATATAGCTATCTATCTGTATACAACTGCTGTACAACTGCCAGGCATATATCTTTCTATCTGTATATATATATATATATATATATATATATATATATATATATATATATATATATATATATATATATATATTTAGATACAGATATATATATATATATATATATATATATATATATATATATATATATGCACACATGTCTGGCAGTTGTACAGCAGTTGTATATAGATAGATATAATATATATATATATATATATATATATATATATATATATATATAATATAAATGACACTGACTTTTAGATCTGAGTAAAGATACTACAAGACAACACATTATTAAATAAAAAAATCAAATTATGTATATTTGTTAACAGCTAATATATATATATATATATATATATATATATATATACATATATATATATATATACATATATATATATATATATATATATATATATATACACATATATATATATATATATATATATATATATATATATATATATATATATACATACATATATATATATATATATATATATATATATATAATTTGTAGTTGCGTTTCAAGTTACCATCCACCATAACTTTAACTGTTATGGGTTTCATGTGTATTCAGCAATGCATCTTGGGAATTTACTCAACAGAGTTTTTGTTCTCAAAAGGCAGGGCTCCAACCTTGCAATAAGCTTGACATATTCATAGCTATGGGTTTAAAGAGACACTATTAAAGACTGGTTGCTGTATTCTGGGATTGATGATGGGTGATGGATTTAATTAGGGCTTCAAGGGAAGTAATTTGTGCCTTGTAGGTAAACAAAGAGTAATATTTGCACTGAGTTAATCCCTATATATGTTCTCAAGCTTGCAGTGATGTCATTGACCAAGCACCTGTGGTTGTGATGGAAGTTTAACAGTCTATGAAAAGCATTTCTGTTACCTAGGAAACCGCAAGTCAGGGTCTCAGACTCAATTCAATTCTTACACTCCCAAAAATCATGTAAAAGACAGAGCAGCTATACCTTCTTAAGCTGCTTTAAAAAAAAACCCCGCAATTGTAGTCAGAGTTATGAGCCAGGTAACATGCTAGTTAAGTATAATTTTTTAGTGTTATTATATATTATAATTATTTAACTTTAATTGTTTACCTTGGTAATGCACAGCGTTAGAGATCAATATGCAAAAGCATCTTTATTTGCGCTTCTGAAAAGCCATATTGTTTGCAAACATTAAATTATACAGTAATTATTCAGACAAACCTAGAAATTTTTCATTAGGTAAGTTGTGTATCCTAAATACAGTTTTTGCTTGTTTAATTGACTACAATTCTGTGTGCACAAATTAACACAATGAAATACCTATCATTAAAAACTTGCACTGTTTTGCTTTTTTGTACCTTGTGGAAGTTATCTGACAAGTGAAAATCTATCTCTGATGCATTCCTTGTTAAGCCTACAAGCTTTACCATGAAAAAATAAGATAAATTAAGTGACATTTCCAAGACACTATTGTGGTTGAAAAAAAAAAATCTATAACTGAAAGAAGAGACAGGTGCGATCACTAATGATTATCCTTTGTTTAGGTCAGGAAATAACAACGTTCAGAATGGCAACAGATCTAAAATACTGTCATCATAAGTTAAAAACCCTAACTCACATCCTTAAAAATTGTTCCAAGTGATGGTATTCTGTCCTGACACATACACACAATGTTTTTTAGTATATGCTCCACTTATTATAGGTAGAAGAGATGGAGAAAGAACTGTAGGTAACAGGGAGTATGATGAATAAAGCTTCTTCTTTTTATTATATCTTTTTAATTTCAAGGGACACAAGTAACAATTACAAGTAATATAATAAAACAATAATAAAAAAAACAAATATTACTAGGTCTATTTTCCCCCAAAATATTTACGAGGTCAGTGGGGGACGTGTGTGTGTGTGTGGGGGGGGGGTCACAGTTAATTAATGACTTGAAATGGAAAGAAGAGCAATGGCAGAGAAAAACCTGTTTTCATGGATCAATAGAATTGGCTAAATTTAAAATAATTAAAAAAAAGGGGGCTAAAATCAGACTGCTCAAGGGGGGGGGGGGTACTAGCCGGAAGAGGGGAATTGCTATAGTTTTTAAAAAGCCAATGAGCCCAAACTTTTGAAAAAAGATCTGGCCTGTCGTGAAGGTAGTATGAGATCTTTTCCATATGCACGATATACCAAACACGTTTTTTTAATGGCAGAACGGGGGTTGGAGGGGTATCTACTTGCTTCCAGTGGAATGCAATACACAAGTTGGTTTCCATTAGAAAATGCAATACTAATTTTGTGGAATGTCTAGAGAGATTTCTGGGGCAATGATAAAGGAGGAAAATCCATGGGTGTATTGGGGCCTCCATCATGGAGGTTCACCAATACTGGAAGAAAGCCCTGTGGGCACAACCCCTCCAACAGTTTGAGTCAGCTGCTTGGAACATTTAATTAACTTTTCAAGTGTGTAGTACCAATGTAATATACTTTATAAATAGTTTCTTTAATCATCATGGATATTGATGCACAGGAAGTATCTAATCTCCTGCCATGCCTCCTCTTCAGGTGATGGACCCAAATCCAATTCCCATTACACTTCATGGCTATGGTGTGGTTCAGATATGTTGCTTAAGAGCATGTTGTACACTGTGGAGGTCACGCTTCATCTAAGAGGGGTTTGTAGACAAGGAGTCTTGAAAGGGTTAGGTGTGCGAAAAGTATCATGGACAGAAATTGATTTGGCATAGTGTGGAACTTGGAAGAATTCAAAAACTCTAAGACTCAGGGAATTTTTGCTGGATCACTTCCAAAGAATTGAAGTGGGAGCTATCAGTAAGGTGATTTAAACATGTGATACCCATGCTGAATCATCAATTAAAGCACCCAAGTGATTAGCTTGGAGAAAAAAAAGGGATTATCCCATATGGGTGTTATTGGGGACATTGTATTTGGCAGGTTAAATTTGGAAGAGCATAAGTCCCAAATTTTTAGAGCAAATCTGAGGGTTGACAGTTAACATGTTTATGAGGTCTATGAACTCCCCAAAGGAAGGAGAGTGAAGGAAGAGCTAAAGATTTTGTGCTTGATTCATCGAGGGATGTAAATGGCGATTTTGTGCGCACAATCTGCAAAATCAGACTATACCCAGACCATTTGTCACAGGTCGAGGCCACGTTCAATTCATCTTCAACTGCAAAGGACACTTACTTCAGCCTATGATTTCAGGGAGGGAGCGCGGTGGGGAAAGGGTGTTTGCCCGATGTCAATGTACACTAAAGGCGTGGAAAACTCGATCGTATGCAGTAGCGTCTAATTCAAGCTTTGGGCATCTCCAAAGTACTTGTTTTTCAGCCGTATCTCTTGCTCTAGCTACAGGTCGGGTGTAAGTTCTGATTACTAGTGATGATGGCTGTGTATACAGCTAGGACATGTGTTTGTAATCAGAAGCAAATGTTAAAAATGTATTCTATGTACAGCTGACATTCATAACATCCAAATAAATGTATTTTATGTACAGCTGACATTCATAACATCCTAATAAGTGTATTTCATGGGGATAAAATAAAAAAAAAACACGTTTTTTTTTTATATTTAATGTTTAATCAATAATGCCTATATTATTAACCTGTGGCATTAGTTGAATAGTCTCTTTATTTATTTCTTTGTGTTCTTTTGTGATTTTACAATCCACATATATATTGGACACTGCAGTGTTTTGCCTTGTAGAGCAGAGCGGACCTACTCCCGTATTCATCACCATGCGTATCTTCACATCCGCTCTTTGCTGAATTTGATACCCGATTTATATATATTAGTTTTAAAACAAAAGAACATTGCGATCAGTATGCGTGCCCTAATGATCCAGGCTCCTGTTCTCTATGTCTTTGCATGCAATAGTGCCAAGAGGGACAAATGTTTCCGCTATTTGTGCTAGATGGGTAGCCAAATAATAAAGTGTGTCACCTGGAAACCCATGCTCCCCTGCAAGAATTGGTTTCCTTAGAACTGATTGTTTAACTCTTGGAGACTTCCCAGTCTATTTAACTTCAGAAGAAGCCTTCTGCAGCTCAGCAATCACTGAAGGTGGGATAGCATTTGGGAGGGTCTAGAAGTAGCATAATAACTTGAGGGTTTATATTCATTGTGATCACTATGATCCTGCCCAGGCATGATAATAACAGGGATTTTCGAACAGACGATTGTGATCTCGCGGAGGAGATGGTGAAAATTCTCACGGTAGAGAGTGTCGTAAGAGGAGGTTAAGGAGAGCCCAAGATATTTGATTTTTCTGGGTTGCCACTAAAAGTTGAAAGAGGACGAGAGGTGGACTTTGTCCTATGGGGCTTCCGATTTTGAAAAGTTAATGTTATATTAATGTTATATCCTGAGACTCTACAGTAATCCCTTGAGAACATGAGTACACATTTGCTTAGAAAAAAAAATACACGCAATGATTTAATCTTATTTTTAGAGCAAAAACCAACAACAATAACAATTTGCAAAGAGTTAACTAACCCTAAAAACTTAAAATAACATAATAACAATTTGATAATAATGTTTTTTAAATACTTCCAAATTTTTGGAAACATTTTGCCTTTTTTTTTTCAATTTCAGCTATCAAAACATGAGCCGGCTGTTATTTCTTGACAATAGACGGGTTGTTGGAAACCTGGTAAAAAAGAAAAAAAAATGTAAACTCACAATATTTTGTACACATATCTTTGCACTGTGGATGTAAATTTGTCCCACATTTTTGTAGATCTGCAGAGTTAAGAGGTGCAACATTAATAAAAATTCTCTGAAAGATTCCTCTTAGTGTGTACACAGTACTAGCTAGAAGACTGCATTTTGGAGGCACAAGCAGATATATTGGGTGATTGCTTTGCAACAAACACTTACTAGGACCATTATTATTATTATTATTATTATTAATATTTATTTATAAGGTGCCACAAGGCATCCGCAGCGCCGTACAGAGACAAACAAAATTACAATACAATGGGAGACAGCACAGTACAGTAAACACAGCAACTCAGTAAGCTCAATGCACAGCTAGAGAGGGCGGGGAAGGGGGAGGGAGGATCCGCAAATGGCGGGGCCCAAGAAGGAGGGCGCGGAAGACAGGGAGACCCCCAGGGGGGAGGAGGGAGTGAGAGTGGACGTGGGGTGGAGGACCCTCGAGGAGGAGGGCTAAGTAGCTGGAGAGCAGAGTTAGAAGTGGTGGAAACAGGAGGAGAGATGGCCCTGCTCAGAGGAGCGTACAATCTAAGGGACCATGATGTCAGACACCTGTAAAATTGCAATCTTTGCCTGGTCCTAGGCAAAGACACATTTAGTAAAAAAAATGGCTACACTTTTATTACTAGTGGATCCTCCCAGGACTCTTTCATGTATTCTTCCAGGGATGGAGTAAGGGGTTCTTCTGGGGATTGGGAAAGAGCCTGCTAGTGTGGTGAGGGAAAGGCCTTCTGCTGTGTTGGGCCTGGTGGTGCTCCTGTGCCTCCTTCCTGTCCTCCTGTTGAAAGCAGAGGCAGAAGTGTCTGTCTTCTGTTGGAAGAAAATAACACATTAATCCTTTATTAACTATTATTTCTTTCTCCTACATACATAGATACATATAATGTTATGTTTCAGAGCAAATTATCAAATGCCACAAATCGACCATTGCATCACCATTTGCCAAATAAAAACACCTCTATGTCAGCTGCATATGGACTTGACCTTTAATGGTAAGAAAAATTTCAGTATCCTAAAGTAAATGTAATCACATACTGATCCTGAAACCTCACTATTACATACCAGGCCTTGTACTTGGTCCAATGAAGTTTACTACAAACCACATTACTATATACAATTATCTATTCTACACTGAGATGGATCAAACTGTAATCAATTTACTAAAATTACTTTTCTTTTAATTGATAACTTACGCCTTGCAATTTCACCCCTGAGATCTGAAAGGAGCTCGGGCTGCCTTCTACTGTGGTGACTCCATCTCTGCTGCAATTGCACAATCGTGCGCTACTGCCAAACCTCCATCTCAAGCACATCTCTGCAGCCCTTTATGGTGCATTCTTCTGCTCAGTAACGAGTAATGTAGAACCCAACGACCGGTCCATTGGCAATGTAAGGGTCTGCAGATTTGCTCTTGTGAAGCTTGGTGCCCTCATGTATTCAAATGAATGAGATTTTTCAACATTGTTCTCAGTGATTGGCTTTTAGGTCATGCCTGAGTGAAGGCACTTAAGTCGCGGACAGAGGTGGAACTAGCGAGTTGTGGGCCCCGGTGCGGGGAAGCGGGTAAGTGGGAACCAATGCCCACTGCTCACTAGTTCTCTATGAAGCAGGAACCATTATCTCCATGGGCCCCAGTGCACCACACCTGCTGGCCCAATGGTAGTTCTATTCTATACCATATCTAAAATGGCTTATTTACTCTCACCTGTCCTTAATGGAGCATCTGTCATTCAATTGCAATAATCTGCCATGCCCAGGCAATTAGGAGCGCTACAACATCTGGGCATTCACACACAACCAGTGTCAATAAACTCCTGAACAATTAATTCTTTTTTAACAATTGGTGCGACAGAAAAATTATTTTTGTTCTCTTATGCTGTGATATTTCTGTAAGCAAATCTGTCTTTCAGAAAAATAATATTCACAGCTCTCCTTGAATACACTAGAATACAGACAGAGAAATGAAATGATAAATACAATTATAATAATACAGGCACAGTAGTTTATGTTAGACTGGCCGGAAATGGATTTACCTTAATCACCCAGAAGATCCATGAGGTCTAATTGCTATTATATACAATGAGTTATAATGAGATTTCATGCTTGTGGACATGGAAAGCATTGGTGGAAAAAAAATGAACACAGTAAGTGTATACAGTAGCCAAGTAGAGTATATAAATTGTGTCTCAATGACTGAAATGACTGGCAGTACATAGTTAATTCACAAGTGCCTCTATGAGTGACTGAAGGGCATTTTGATAAATGGAAATAGAGCTAATGCACACATTGCATAAAGAAAATATAGTGATTTATGCTTCCCAAAGAAGTACTCCACTCTCTGATTTAAGATGGTTCCCTATCGACTTTGACTTCTATTTAATGGTTTTGATTGTTGAATAATAGAGACATACAGTTTCTGCACACTATAGTGCTAAGAATTGTCATATAGAATTTCAGCACCATAGAGCTAAATTTAAACCTTTCGTTATTGTGGAAGTGGAAGAATAATAGCTCAGCTTTCAAAGAAAAGTACGTCCACCCCAAGGTCACCCTTAATCATAATAATATAGCAATTAGCAGTTTAATCGGCTGCAATCATAGTCAGGATGGTATTCGATCTGTCATATTACAGCATCTGAGAAGTTCTGGGTTTTAATATTTAACATTTTGAACAATAATACATATTTTCCCATTAGAACAATATATTATTTTAAACAAAATGCTGATAATGGGCCTAATTCTTCAAGGCACAGATCTGAGCGCAACCCGCGGACAGTATTATGGCTTTGTGTACTCCTTAATTCACCACGGCACAGATCTCTAGATACTTGTGCTTTTGAAATCAGGGATAGGTTTGCTGTGCTCTACTAAAATCGGATGCAGCAGGATGCGTCCAATGTGGATTATAAGTTTGCAAAAGAACACACAGGAAAAAAAACCTAAAAATCTGACTTTGTTGTTACCTGATAATAATAAAGGCACTAATGTTAAAACAGTAAAAAAAAAAAGTGTTTTTCTTATTTTTCCCCCATGAAATACATTTATTAGAATATTGTTAATGTCTACTGAGCATAAAATACATTTTTACAATTACTTGTGATTGCAAACACATGTTATAGCAGGCGTACACAGCTATCATCACTACTGATCAAGACTTAGACTAGCCCTGTAGCTGGAGCAAGAAATATGGCAGAAAACCAAGTAACTTTCAGACACTCAGAGCTTGATTTGGTCGTGGCTGCGTGCGCTCGAGTTTGACACACAATTACTGTACATTGACTACGGCAAAATACCCCTTCCCTTCCCAGATCACTCCTTAGAAATTGTAGGCTGTAGTAAGCGTCCTTTGTGCTCACTGGAACACGGAACAGGACTGCCTTTATGGACATTTCTGCCTGTTTTGGGTATGTGCACAGTGATTTAGGGTACAATATGCTCAAAATCGGCAAATACGGGCCTTGATGAATCAGGCCCAATATCTTTCAATATATTGCTTTAATAATGTCAACATTTGAAAACTTGCAAAAAGTAGCAATAATACACCCCGGTGTATTAAATAATTGTATCTGTTTTCACGCTGCTCTCACAAAGCCAAAGATGTGTGTAGCTAATCATTATACATTGTCTGTTCACACTTTTACCAAAAGTAGTAACTTTGTTTTGTGTATCAAAGATTGAGTGGCGAGAAGGCTGTAAGAACGTAAGGATTAGCTGGCTGCTACATTTAAATGTTACCTTAAAAGAATAATCTGACCATAATCGTACATAGAAACAGAATTTCATATATTCTTCCAATTTTTTTTCTGACAGGTTTCAATTTTTTCTCGTACGTTCAATGTTTTGCCACAAACTCCAGTCTTCCTGCTAATTTATTTTAAATGTGAACTCAAGAGCTTCTTGGTTTAGTTACTAATTAAATTAGATTAAAGAACCTATTTATAAAACATTTTTTTCCCAAAAATGATTTTTATCTACTGTATTAACCAAAGTAATTGCTCAATACCTCTGAGTAAAATGAATAAATAGTTCTGGTAATTTGTATCCTATTGATGCAGTGTTAAGAGATGTTGGTTAGTGGGCTAAAACTGTGAAGGGTTTATAGACCCCTAAATGTTATTCCTCCTGCATATTATGTTTTGCATAGTGTGCACTGCTTCTTATAAGGCGTACTATCAATGTAATGCAAGAGCCAATCACAAATCATGGTTGAGAAGTAGTAGCATTTAATTCCATCATAAAGTTTTCACTCCAGATGCCAATGCGTTCCCCTAAGATATGAGATCATAGACAGGTGCTCTGGGTATTACAGATTGTCCCCACTAGAGTGGAAATAATAAACCTATTAAAATATAAGAAAACGTTTTCACTACTCTTTCTTGCACCTTAATAGTCCTTATCTTGTGTCCTCTTTTGTCCCATGTCCACACTCGTTTGTATTTTTCACTACACTTTTTAAGCTGTGTTGCATTTTTCATGCATTTGCTGGATTTCAACACATTTGAATACTATACAATCATATAAAAAGCATTAATAAGAGTGCATTTCAAATATATATTAAGTGCCTATGCTTTTCATAGGACTTTTCATACCAGCATTAAAAGAAATGCATCTCATATTAAGGAGTTACTCAACACCTCTTTGCCCCGGCTTAAAACCTCCACTACCCCACTCGGTATCATCCTTTAGGATGTAAGCTCTTTGGGGATGGGCCCTCTTTCCTTGTGTACTCCATTGTCAGGATCCCTAGCATGAAAACCATGGAGAGTAATGTAGCAATGAAACAAAGTGGTTTATTAGGCACAGAATATACAATGAAGCAAATAAAAAGCAGACAAACACAAATACTGGATGTTGGATGACAGGATTGCCAGATACGGCTGAGGACTTTGTTAACAAGGCTGGTGAGATTATTAGTAGGCAGAGAAAGAGTGAATGTCCAGTTAAAGCAGGAAGCTTTGGAGCTGGGTTACAGATGGTGTAACAGTCTGCAGGTACCATGGTACACAGAGGGACAGGTAAGCAGACAGCTGGAACAGAGGAGGTGTAACTGTCTGCAGGCAGGTATACATGGAGGTCCAGGTATGCTAGGAAGCAAGAAGACTGGATCAAAAGAGATGTGACGGTGGGAGGACCAGACAAGAGGAGGGTCAAACAAGCCAGGGGTCAGAATCCAGAGGGTACACAATGATGCCAGGGAGAAAGCAGGAACAAAGACAAAGGGAAGCCAGGGTCTGGATCTTAAGCTGAGATGCAAACAGAAGGACAAGTAGGAGTCTATGCCAGGAAGTCAATCAGGATCCATATACAGGAGTACACAGAACTACCAGTAGCAGCAAAGACCATTGACGAAATGGCCAAGATTGCAGGGAAAGGCAGTCTCTTAAAGGCCAGCCACAGGGGAAAAGCATCCAGGATTAATGAGCGTAACTTCTGGAGGTAGGAGAATAGTCTGAGTGCAACAGCAGCTCTGTGGTGGTACAGAGGTACTGCAGGTCAGATTCATCTAATGGCACAGTCTAAACATAGTCCCTTGCAGGCAGAAGCTGCAGAAGGCAAATCAGCACCTCCATAGAAGATTCTGCTGTGCATCTGGTGGGAGATTGTAACATCCTTCTACTATTCCATCACCCTCTGTTCCTCTAGCCTTGTTTTTCTGAGCCCAGGCCTACATCACGTTGTACATTACCTTCACTCCTACTCACTGTCCTGTAAATAACTTGATCTGCATTACCATGTTATCTGTGGTAATCTGTTAATTAGTACATATCTGGTCTTTGCATTATTATATATTATATTATTATTGTTATATATTATGTATGTAATGTGTTATGGATCGTTGGTATCTGTGTATTAAACATTACTGTACATTTCATGTAAGGCTCAGCGGACCTTTTGTGGTCAATTCTAAATAAAAGATAACATTAATAATAATAATAATAATAATAATAATAATAATACATAATAATAATTATATTTCAGCAACAATGTTTCTAAAAAGTTAAAAACCAACAACCTTACAGTAGTTGATGCTAGATTACAGATGCCCCTCCCTTTTAACACGTACACCGCAACTACAAGTGACACACGGTCATTTCTGGCAGATATAATCAGATATTATGATAATATTTAGCTTTGAAACCAATTTGTGATGAATGACAGTGCCAGAGGCACATAGCACCGCAAGGCTTTCGTGCAGTATTTTCTTTCCTGAAATCCCCTTGTAAGATGATTACTTGCTCTCGACATTACACTTGTCACCCCTCAGCAGGAACCTGTGATGATGGCTAGTCTTCTCCTGGATCCCTGTAGAGCTCAGCACAGTTGAGTCTGACACAATGAACCACCAGTGTCAATGTGCAGAATACATTTATAAGCTGCTCCCAGAATTACAGAGTGGATGGTCAAGGCTAGTAAGAAAACTAGAACACATCTGTCTAAATGTTATTTAATATGCAAGATGACTCTACAGTTTGCTTCAGCATCACTATATGCATGTGGCTTTATAAACTCTTAAAGGTATTATACAATATATAAATCATGATCACATATGATATGTTTAATTATGTACACATTTAGGAAAACTAACTTGTCTTGGGCAACCTATAATGCAATGCAAATATAAATACATACATAGTAAATAATTAAAAATCTCATAAATACATATTATAAATAAATATTAGAGATAAAAAAAAAAAATAATAAGTAAAATAAATGGTTATGCACTGTCTGATACTGTTCAATGTATGATAAATAAAAATAAGTATGATATAGATAAATTAATTGTGAAGGGTGCAAGACAGCATAGAAAATGTACCATGTTGTGTCAAGTCGGCTTCACCTGCTCACATACAGTTCACTAAGCTGACTCTGCACACACAGCTGTAAATAAAACCACTGGAGAGTAAAAAATCAATTACCACAAATATAAGAAAAAGAAGCTAGTTGCCATATTGAAAATAATTATATACTGTACTATTGTATAAAGACTTCACCAATCCGCATATAAAATCTGTAATCATTTAAAAAATAAAATAAATAAATAAAAAGATATAGATTTAGATGTAGATGTAGATATTAGTAAATTAATTGTAATTAAAGTAGTAGAATATCATATGTACCTATATTAAGATGGTTTCTTTTTTAGTAGCTCTATTTACTTCTAAATATTTTAATTTATTCTAAAAAGTTTATTATACCTGATGTTATCCAAGGCATGTACAATTTTTACTTACCATATCCCCATCATTCGCTGTACATCATCAATGGGTGAACTTTGTGCCAAATTGGTTGTACATAGTGGGGCCTTTGCCTGTAGTCTAGCTGTCAATAACAGCCTTCAGTTCCATTGATGATGGTTGATGTGTACAGTAGTCAAAGTGTACATTATATACAGCTGGACTTCTGCTGGGAATTGATGAAAGAAAATCTCGTGACATGACAATAATGATGTCATCAGGGACTTCTCTGAGTGCAGGAAGCTGTAGGAGGGTCTATTTATCAATGTACATGTCTTTATCTTACATTGAATCTACCAGTACCGAAGTAAGGGAAGAAATGAGGAAGGCTTACTGGTTTAATAAATAAGTGAAAAAAGAATAAACAAAATTAGAAAAACTGAAAAATAAAATCTTCCTTTGATTCTAGGCATCATACTGTACATAATATATACATGTTTCATATCACTCTGCTTAAAGAACCAGCCAATTCATTTTTGTCTAACTGCCCGCTAATTGGGTCAAAGTAACTATAGGAAGAATAATGGTAAAGCCTACTGTTTTCTTCATTTTGGCTTATTTTTCCATATAAAATGTTCTTTGAATAAAAATATATTTAATATGGTATGGTACCAAAGTAAACCCATATATTTTTAAAAATACTGTGGAACATCCACTAGTTTTGACAAAATAATTAAATTATGAAGTGCTATCTGTCCAGGAACATGTAACATGGGAAAATCTGTGTTCAAAGTATCCAGATTAAATTTTATTATCTTTATTTAAAGCTAGAAAACAAATTCTAATATAAATTTCTGTAGTTTATCTTGAAAAGAATTAAAATATGACAACAAAAGCCAATTCAGTTGCTTTATTAGTGCTATATGAACTATCTTTTTCAATTGAAAACATTGTGAAAATACAATGTACAGGAGCTATTTCAAACCAGTCTCTATTTCCTCCTCCCTAGAGAAGGCAGAATTAGGTCTCTTCTCTCCAGCTTTTCCTAAAGCCGTCACTCTAAATAGCATCACTAATGGGGTATGTATGTCCTCGTCTATCCCTGCCACAATGTGAGGTTTATTTCTTAATATGTGTCATAAAGTAATATGTACTGTAACTCAAACTATGAAAAAAGGCATTACAACATATGTGTTTTAAATAAAAGTGCAATTTATATATTTGTATAAGCTTAATATGGTATCTCACGGTACACAAATCATTACCAAAATTGCCATTATAACTGACATTTTATTAAAGCTTTAGGTACTGAAGTTTAGTTTGCAGAAGGAAGTAGCAACACACGTTCTTCTTTTTTATTTGCACTTATGTTCCATGCTTGTAAATTACCCATAACGACCCTGTACTGACTTAACAGTCAACATGAGTTAAGGAAACGTCCTGCCTTCTTCAAATGCATATCTCAACTTTAACTTTAGCAAACTAGTTGACAACTGAGCTCTCAGCCTCCCGCCGGATTGCCAGCTACATTTTATTTGTTTCTCGGTACATGGTCTACTAAACTTTGCAAAAGTCAAAGTCAGTACTGCATATATTATTATTATTTTTATTATTAATATTATTTGTTTTTTTGTATAATTTGAATTATTCTGCAATTGTATGAGACTAAGCTAGTGATACCTTGAAGCCATTAAGAAAATATTAAATGACATTAAAATATTAAATTAAAAAATTTACACAGCTAAAAATGAAATATATATTTTGTTAGCACCCTTTATAAACCTGTTTACACTGCTGCCATAAGAATATGAAATATAATTATGATTAGCTTCTAAGATTATTTTGTTTATTTCTTGAATTTGAAAGTGCAGTCTGTTACAAAAAAAATTTTTACTTTAAGTTTTCAGTTTTTGCTAAAAACGAAGTTGCAAGTTGCTCAACAAATCAAAGTTAACATAGTAAATTTAAAAGCAAATACTGTAACTTGGATGAGAATGAATAAAAATAATCAAATGACTCAAATCAAACAAAGGAGTTTACTAATATCAATTCATAAAAATAATTTATTGCACTCACAATTAAGATAATGGAGAAACGTTAGGCTTCTCCCAGCCATCAGAGGTACCAATGCCTCATGCCTCAAAGCACCTTGTTCCTTAAAGATACATGTTTCAAATTATGAACCTCTTCCTTGGATAACTAAACTACAAATTAATTCTATGAGGGAAGGCAGGTAGTATAAAGCAATCATTACAGGTGTCCAGTACTTATAATCAAGGTGAGTACACATAGAGACAAAATAAGTCGTTTAGCTTAATAAACAGATAATGTAAAACAGAATACAAATATGTATATAAAAGTAATGTACAACTTCAAAAAGAATATACAATCAGATCCATTGTTGTTTTTATGTATCCATTGACAATTAGAAATGCTCACTGACACCCGTATTTTGATTTTGGTTTTGGCAAAACAGCACTTGCGTGTTTTGGTTTTGGTTCTGTATTTTTTTTAAAAAAAATTGGTAAAATATGCTAAAATCGCAACATTTTGCCATTTTATTGTTCCTACATTTTTATTAACCTCAATAATACTAATTTCCAGTCATTTCCAGTCAATTTGAAAACCACACAGGTCACAATATACTTTTCATACACTTTCGGACAAAGACTGCAGCGAGCACAAACACTTGGCAGTTTACATGACATCTAGGAAACATTGCCACACAGCAGTGGCAGAAAAAAAAAAAAAGAAAAGTGGTGCAAGATGGAATTGTCCTTAGGCCCTCCCACTCACCCTTATGTACGATATTGAAAAGGACATGTACGGTTTAACAAACCAAGCTCTCCAGCGACAAGGAGTGCCACTTTTGTGGCTGAAGTGCTTGGTTTGTTCAGGCCCCCTAAAAACAAGCTACCAATAGCTTAGCTGCCTTAAGCCCAACAGAGGCAGGATGATAAGTATGTCCAGTTTAAAGAACAGCTAAGACACCTGAGAAAACAAATGGGTGTGTCACCGGCCCCTGCAGACGAAGATTTGGAAGATGAAGACGAGAAGATCGCTGTCACCCAGAGCACACGGCCGGAACAGTGAAACTGAGAATGGCTCATTAAGTCAGTTATGGTTCCTTTGATCGCTCCACCTGTTACTTGGATAACTGTGGTAATTCTACAGCTAATACATGGCGATGAGCGCTGACCCCCCTGGGATGCGTGTATTTATCAGATGAAGACCCCAGCGGGTTGGAGATGGTGAACCCAGTGAAAAAGAAAGTATGTGGTCACAAGTACGAGAGAGAAGCAACTGAAAGGATGATTGAAAACAATCTTCATCCTAACACAATAATAATTCAAACCCGCAGGAAACCATCATTACAGAAGTCTCTGCAACATAAATGTCAAAAACAAAAATGGAAAAAAAAAAGCTTTTACCTTTTTAAAGAAAAATAGAACATCTTTAATAAAGGTGAAACTTTGCCAACATGTCATTTTACCAAAATATTAATAAGCATTCCAGCATCAGCTAGCTTCTTTCTCGCAGCTAGGTCCCAGCACCTGCAATATACATTGTCATCATCATCCTCATCCTCATCAGTCTGTACATCATCATCACTCAATACTAATTAATCCTGTCTGGAATCCACCATTACAGAAGTCTCTGTACTTTGATCTAAATGCCAGTAAAGGCCTTCATCGTGGAATTTGTAGTTCATTTTACGACAGAGCTGTTACGATTTGTGGGCAATTCTTTTAGCACAGACCAAATGTCAAAATGTTCTGCTAAATCATCTGCATCATCCTGTGTCAGGATCTGCATCCAATATCCACAATTAATGCCGCTGGTTTTAGACAGTTAATTGAGGTCCTGAGACAACACCATTTTACTAGAAAAGCAATTCCTCACCTCTACCAGAAGTTTCCATAAAATGTAATTATTGGCCGACAAAATGCCATTCTACCCACTGTACACTTAACCACAGATATGTGGACAAGCGGAACTGGGCAAACTAAAGAGTATATGACAGTGACAACCCATTGGGTTGGTGAATTGCCTTCAGCAGCAGGAACAGCAAATTATTGAAAGGCAGACTACTCTGTGTATCAACGGCTTCACTAAGAGGCATACTGATGACAACATGGCTTATCCCGCTTGGACTCTCCTGAGGATATGTCATTTGTGATAACGCCACCAATATGTGACAGCATTAGAGCGGGGAAAATTCCATCACATTCCCTGTTTTGCTCACACAATCAACTTGGTGGTACTGAGCTTTTAAAAAAAATATCATGACAGCTCTGTCGTAAAATGAACTACAAATTCCAGGAAGAAGGCCATTACCGGCTATTACATCAAACTACAGAGACATCTGTAATGGTGGATTTCAGTGGTGATGAAATAGTATTTTGAGAGGATGATGTACACACTGATGAGGGTGAAGATGATGACAGTGTAGCCTGCAGGTGCTGGGATCTAGCTGATGCTGGTATACTTGTGAATATTTTGGGTAGAATGGCATGTTGGCAATTTTATGTTTTTCGACAGTAAACTTTCAACGATATTCCAGAAGTGTTTTTTTCTTTAAAAGGTACAAGTTTTTTATACATTTTTATTTCCCTGACTTTAAACCACTGTGTACTTGAACATAGGCTTTAGCACATGACATAGAGGGATTAGTATCATCATGACTGACACTGGAGAGTGACAAGAACACTGCTACCCCTGTTTCTGTGTGACCAACGGCACTGAGACTGGAGAGTGACAAGAACAATGTGACTTGAGAGTGACAAGAACACTGCCACCTCTACTGTTTCTGTATGAGCTATGGCACAGTAGAATGTCATTGGAAACTTTTAATTACACTGTCAGCCCTATTATTACAATTTTGCTTTCAGCACTGAACACTGTCACCTCTTCTGTTTCTGAGTGAGCTATGGCACAGAGCAATGTGACTGGAGAGTGACAAGGACGCTGCCACCCATCCTGTTTCTGTATGAGCTATGGCACAGTTGATTGTCACTGGAGACTGCCAAGAGCACTGCCACACCTCCTCTTTCTCTTTCATTAATGATGCTGCCCAACTGCACTGGAGACTGCCAACAACCCTGCTACTCCGTCTGTATCTCTCTGTGAAATGGCGCTGGATCTCTGTGGAGGGCGGTATTTATAGAATCCAAAACTCGTGAGATCCGACAATGAAGCAATGACGTTTTGCCTCTTTTTCACTTCCAAAGGTGCATCAAAGTACCGATCCAGCTTGACTTGGTACTTGTATCCGCAAAGTTTGGTTGGGTTTGGTTCTCGGAGAACCAAGTCAGAGCATATCTAGTGAAAATAGTTTTCCTCTCCAATGAAGTTGTAGAGGAGACTTCCTGAAATCTGTTTTACTACTGTCTATGTTGGACTGCTATAATTTTGGCATAGTTACACTGTTATAGTGTATATGCAGCAGTAACCACTTTTCTTTGTTTGGGATGCATGGTCAATTACTGACAATGACAATGGTGCCTCAGACAAACATGTCGCTATGGGTTGGGTACCTTATCCCGATGCTGAAAACGCCGACATGGAACAGTCCCACATGAAAACATTGTCATTGTAAAATTCCTGGATGTTCATTCGTCAAAACTGTTTGAAGTCTCCTTTTCAAGCTGTCACTATAACCACACTGTCGTGTATGACACCTCTGGTCTAATCATGTCGGCCTATTCCATGTTGGCGTTTTCAGCATTGTGATAATGACCACCACCAAACGCTATTATAGGTAAAAATACAAAACAAATCATAACGTTTTCACCAGTGGACCAGCATTAACATTGGGCAAACGGGTGAGTTATTCTACAGTAGTGAGTTGTAATTATTAACATATTGGGCCCGATTCATCAAGAAATGCAAATTGAATGCAATTTGCTTTTTTTTTGTTTCTTAATTGGATCGCAATTGCAAATTTATGTTAATAATGCCCTCTGTACAACAAATGCATTTTTACAGTTGCTGTTAATTGCAAACATACATTCTGGCATCCATACACATCCATCATCACTGTCAATCAGCTCTTACATCGGACCTGCAGCTGGTGAAGTGATACGGCTAAAAATCATGAACCTCACGGATGCACCAAGTTTGAATCAGAGGGATGTGCGTGCCTTTGACTTTGGCACGCCCTTACTGTACAATGACTACTTTCATACGCCCAGTCTGCTCCCGGTCCACCATTGACAATGTTGGAATTGTTCTTTTATGTCCGAAGATGGATTGGATGCACTTATGTTCACTGGTCCTTCAGTCCAATTCTGAGCATGTGCAGAGCAATTTTACGCAAAATACGACAGTTATCGTTATTTACGTTCCTTAATGAATTCCTAGGTGTAATCCTTAACTCGCCACTATCCTTTGTTCCCCACATCAACTCTATATTTACATCATGTTGCATACATCTAAAAAACATTTTCAGAATATGTACATATCTCACACAAGACACTGTAAAAACTGTAATTCATGCACTTATCTCCTGCATCGACTATTGTTATTCCCTCCTTACTGGTCTTCACAAAATCAGACTCGAGCCCCTATAATCTATTTTGAGCGCAGTGGCTAGCTTGATTTTCTTTGCAAATTGTTTTTCATCTGCTGAGTCACTCAATCAGTCTCTACACTGGTTACCTGTTTTTCAATGAGTCCAATATAAAATTCTTCCTCTGCGTCTCTCTTCCACTCTCATTACATGCTCCCATTCTCGATTACAGGAGTTTTTCAGGCTGCACCCAATTTGTGGCATTCACTCCCTCGCACCGCAAGAATTTCCTCTGGTCTACAAACCTTCAAGCATTCTCTAAAAACCCACCTCTTCAGCAAAGCTTATAATATTCCTCTACCACTCTCTTAATCTCTCTAGGTTACCATATTACCACCCTCTACACAGCTAACACAATACAACAACCCTGTGAAAAACATAGTTGTGTGACTGAGCATACAACCCACTTTGTAATCTTTGCATTCTAGCTGGACAAATATTCAATATGAAGTAGCACTTACCCTTTTGTATCAAACCATTGTCCCATAGTTTGTAAGATTGCGAGCAGGGCCCTCTTACCTCTCTGTATGTATTACCCAGTAATGTTCCCATTAGTAAAGCACTATAGAATCGGCTGGCACTATATAAATAAATATTGATGATGATGACGAATGAATCAGGCCCATTGTGCTTTGATTTTCCGCCTTAGTTCCTGTTTCTTTTAAAAA
Source organism: Mixophyes fleayi (assembly GCF_038048845.1). Lineage (NCBI taxonomy): Eukaryota > Metazoa > Chordata > Amphibia > Anura > Limnodynastidae > Mixophyes > Mixophyes fleayi. Next base: position 7,746,068 of record NC_134410.1, read on the forward strand.
AAAACAGTGGTAATAAAATATAAGAATAATTCATGCTAAATTTGTAAATTGCTTTAATAACAATTCATTTTAAATAATTTTGTTTTTATACTTTTCATTTGTTGGTGGCGGCTTATTAGTATTTCTTTTGCATATGTTAAAAATAACTGTAGCAAATGCCTCTGTGATAAGCATACCTCTCTTTTAATTCCTACTATAATTAAACATAACAATGACAAATCATAGCCTTCTGAAATATATTGTTGTTTGTTATTGATGAGTGTGAAATCAGTTGGATATTGAAGTATGAAATAAATAGCTTGGTTACAAGGAAAGGTCAGACAATGCCCAATTTAACATATTAATATAAGATGAATGAAAAGCATACAAGAAAACTATAGCATCAATAAGAAACAGCCACAGTAAATTATACACAGAAAGGTCTACAAATGCAGACATCAAAAAAGTTATATTTGCGTACTAAACATTTAAAAAAGGCAACTATTATACTACTCAATTTACTTTTTACTGAACCTTATTACACACATTAGAGCACATTTACAACACAACATTATGAATACTATTCTCTTAAAAAAATAACTAAACTATGTAAAAAACATTAAAAATGATTGATTCATCTTAAAACATGTAATGCAAGTCCTTAAAGACTATATTTTTCTTAAGATACATCATTTCTTTTAGCATGGACTAAAAGAATGGGATCATCAGATTGGGGCTGTCATGAGCCAGGATGTAGCTTAGCGGATTGGGACAAGGTGTTTGAGGACAGGGGATTGTTCAACAAGCTTGTTGCAATATTTAAATCAGCAATGTTGGGAAATATGTTTAAGTTAACAGATGGAAGCATTTTGCTGATTAAGGTAGTATCACAATCACGAAGATGAAGTTGATGACACTGAGTACTGAGGTGCGAAGTCTAACACGCTACTGGTTTTCACCAGGGACCCCCGCAAGGAGGTATGGATTTTGCTGCAAAAGACGTGCAGGTCGCAACCCTCAGTATCAGTTAGCTGGCGAGGTATCAAATGAGGCTGCGGTGATGGAGCACCAGGATGCAGAAAGGTAGTCAGTACACAGAATAATCAGCAAGCCGGGTCAAAACCAGAGAGACGAACACAGCCAAATGAGGAGCAGGAGAATGGTCAGGAAGCCGGGTCAGAACCAAGAGTCACTCTAAAACAAATTAGGAACCAAAGGAGAAGTCAGGAACAAGCCGAGGTCAGAATCCAAATAGGCAATAACAGAGGAACAAACGCTGGAGCAAGGCTGAAGACCAAATTTTCTGGCAAGCAAATGGTGTCAGAGTGCTCTTTAAATAGAGGAAAGAGCTCCCTAATTGGTGCTGCCACAATCGGCGGGAGGAACGCAACCAATCGCCGACTTGTCGCTATCCAAGCTCAGTGTACGCATACAAATAGAATGGGGAATGTGCGTCGCTATGCAACAGGACGCAGGAATCGCATGTAGGCAGAAGCAGGACGGCGCCTGACAGGTTCTGAAATTGTGTCTGTCTCATCGGATACACAAAGCTTCAATATTATTATTATTATTATTATTATTATTATTATTAATAATAGAGAAACAGAGAGAGAGAGAGAGAGAGAGAAGGAGAGATTATATTTAATGTACAGATGAGGAGCACTATGTGGAAATTATTCACAACATGGTAACATCTGACTTTCAATAAAACGATTTGTAAGAGAACTATGGATTTTTGTAAGAGAAACGTTTAATCAGCTCAGAGAAATGCAGACACCGTTTGGGAATTTAAAAAAATTTAAATAAATACCTACCTACTGAATGACAACAACATTTCAACAAATAAAAGTGTCGACCAGTGTGGAAGGTAACAAAATATTGTAAGTAATAAGGGGAAAAGGAGAACATTTACATGATTAAAAGAAGGAAGAACTGGAAATCCAACGTGGATACATGGAGTCAGTCCCTTCATACCTGCTGTGATTAGAAGTATCTGACTTTTAAACCGCAACCCCCTGCAGAGGAGTGGAAGGCAGCATGGTGGGCATATTAAGTTACGTATAAAGACTTCAGTTATTTTTTATATATTATTCAGTTCAGCAATACACTGCCTTTGATAAATATTAATGCCAAATAGTAGCTTTACTTGCTCTTTCAGATTACTGGTCTGGACTGACCTTACTTACTCTTTAAGTTTACAGGTCTGGACTGACTTTACTTGCTCCTCAAGTTTACAGGTCTGGACTGACTTTACTTGTTCTTTAAGTTTACTGGTCTGGACTGAGTTTACTTGATCTTTAAGTTTACTGGTCTGGACAGACTTTACTTGCTCTTTAAGTTTACTGGTTTGGACTGAGTTTACTTGATCTTTAAGTTTACTGGTCTGGACAGACTTTACTTGCTCTTTAAGTTTACTGGTCTGGACTGAGTTTACTTGATCTTTAAGTTTACTGGTCTGGACAGACTTTACTTGCTCTTTAAGTTTACTGGTTTGGACTAACTTTACTTGATCTTTAAGTTTACTGGTCTGGACTGACTTTACTTGATCTTTAATTTTATTGGTCTGGACTGACGATGGAGGAACCCCTTCAAGAACCTATGAGTGGTCTAAGAAGTCCAGTGCGCCAAACATCTCCCTTATACATCAAACCTTTACCTTTAAAGCCAAACTACAACTTCTATAAGTAAGCTATCATTTGTTGTCATTTTTCATCCATATGTATTTTTCATTTAGTGAAGAATCCTACAAAGAACTATTCACATTTAAAACACAACGGCATAAGGATAATGAAATAACCTTAAAACAAAGCCACATATCTGAAGCCACAAGATGTAGCACTGCGAAAATCTGTTATGACTATTGATTTAGAAAAGTTATCAGAATGCTCTGCAGCGAGACTTCCTCCGTACTCCATATTCCTATCACACTCCTCCATGCTGAGCGATCGTAAATGTTTATCACAGTGGATAACAGTAATAAATGCTACACAAGAATCCTGTAAGATCCAATGTAATAAAGCAAGTGAAAAGTCTGGAGACGGTGGAAATATGTAGCTACTAATGTTTCTCAGATAGTTTTACAGCTCCACCTCTACAGGTCATTGCTTTCAATTTCTGAGCTGGGTGGCATGAAATGAAGTTGAAATTGGAGAACGCTCATAAAAAATGTCTTTAAAAGAAAAAAAAAAAGATAAATAAGACAATATGCACCTGATATGAAGATATAAACATTGCAACATACAAAGTGATATTTCAGGGCTATGGTTATTTGCAAGTGTTGTGCATAATAAAAAATAAAGATCTATTGACGCTTTTTATTTTTTTACAGGGCTAAAGGACCACTTAACCTAAAATACAAAATCATTGAATACAAAAAAGGCAAATAAGTCCTAATGGTGTTACTTACAAAAGTGCAAAGTTCTTGTGAAATAGCCAGTGGTAACCAATCAGAATTCAGCCTTGTTCTATCCAGGGTGCAGTAGTCTATAAAAGGTGATGTCATTAGACTGGTTGCTATGGGTTACTATACCGGGTACTTCACTTATGCACCTATCATGGCTCTCCCTTGACAATGTCATATAGGCAGGGATCAGATCCAGAATCATAGTCAGACGTAGCCAGGGATCAGAACCTGAAAGCAGATACAGGATAATACATCTCAAGAACCTGGAAGCTACCGCTAGAAGCAAAACACTATCACTGGCAAAGGTGGAGTGTCAGGACAGACCTTAAATAGTGCAGGCAAAAAATCAGGATAATGCAGGTAAGACATCTGCAAGACAGCTCCGCCTAAAAGAAAGCAGAGTGCTCGAATACACAGGGAAATACTGCAGAACCTGACATCTAACAACAGAATCCTAACACATGCAGGTAGCACACTTGCATTGAAACTCAAACTAATTGAAAGCAAACAGCTCTTACACACAGGGAAACAGCAACAGAAACATAATCCTAACAGTAAGTATGATTAATGCACCTTTTGCTGTTAGTCATTGCAGATACTAGAAGTCATCTCGAGCTAACATTTTTCAGCGACTTCTAATAACCATATAGTATCATTTCTAAGTGTATTATTCTACATAATAGGGATGTGCTCTGATAAATTTTGAAAAGTTAATTTAAATAGTGATAACATAATATTGGGAAGATTTAGATAGTGCTCATCTACAGCTTGTGTGGGATAACATTTGGATCACGGGTATCCAGATTCCGCAAGTGCCATTGAGCTCCTATGTTCTTATGAGCCCCAGACTAGTAACGAGGACTGGCAGAATCTGAGATACACCCTTAGGACACACGACTTGTGAATTGCTCAGTTGTACTACAGACTCCAGGCTCAATCGTTGAATAGATTTTATGCTCCCTGTGCAGAAAGACTCCTCCTGTCATAAGATTAATAATCAGGATTGACCAAGCAGGGTAGAATCCCAGTCTGTACTGACCTCTAATCACCAGAGAGGTATAATATGTTAAGTCAACAGAAGCAATAACTCATTAATGGCTGTAAACTTAACCCTGCCTATTTGTAGGCATCCCAAGTTATATACCTGCTGCAAAAAGGACATTATAGAAGCATTGTTGGGTGTTATGGGGATGATGTAGGTACATGGTCTGTAGGCAGTATTTTCACCCAACATTCCTTTCCACGGCCACTATATTGAACCACTGTACATAGAAAACCGCTGGTTCCTACCTGCTATAATGTGCTAGGTGAAAAGTTGTCAAGAAAAAAAAACATCTTTTGTACACATGACCTTTCAAACCATTTAATAATCAGAACAGTCACTACTGAAAACTACTTAAAAATAGCTTTTTTTTATCCTCATTATAAGCACTTTCCTCAAGAACTGGCAGCTCTGGTAGAAATCACTTTCAATAACAGTTTCCATAGCTATTGCAGGAAGAAACTTTTGATGTAGCAACTGTTTCTTCGAGAATAAGAGGTGCATGGAATAAATCTTTGTTAAACTTGAACAGAGAAAACAATCAGAGTAAATAAGAATTATTTGCTTTTCCCGTCCATAATTTAGTCCACTTTGGAGGATAGATGATGAAAGCTGAGGGAATTATATACCAAAACGTGCAGCGACCTATATAAACCAATTACTCATTTGCTTGTGTTGTTTGACTTGCTGTAAATCGATAAGAAATAATGTATGATTGGTTGCTATGGAGCACTGTTCTTTTGTACTTTTTACGTAAATAGCCTCCTGAATCAGATTTATTCATTAACTTAGATAGTCACTGAAGGGGGGATTGTCTTTTAGTACTGCAATGCCTTTCTGCTCTCTGAGGAGGTGACTAATATCACACTTCTTAGATCCCTTATGCTGAAAAATCTTTATATACGAGTCGTGCACACTTTGTATGACAAATATTGCCATGATAAGCATTATTAAATCAGGGAATTTATACATTTGTATCATGTAAATTGCCATTTTTTAAATAATTTCTTTTATTTTGCCCCCCCAAATTTCCAAATGAAACAGCTGCCTCAAGTGACTCCATTGGAGGCATCCCCACATAGGCTGTGTTGAAGTTAAGATCTTTTCTATGCACTTGTTCACATATCAGATACGCAGTGAATGCAGTACAATGTGTACAGGGCACTGAAAATAAAGTGCAATATTCATATACATCATACTGTGTGCACATACCGACTGTTAGAGAAAATATATCTTTAATCTTTATTAATGAAGAAATTTAAATTGAATTTGGAAAATGAGATTTCTGGGCAGAAGAAATAGAGGGCGCAATTACCAAAATACAAAGGTTTTAAAAAAAAAATGATTTTGCTTTGTATTTTTCTGTCCTTGGCTTTTTAAGTGCTAATAAAGAAGTGGAAGTTGCTCAATCAATTTATAGGCTATAGCAGGTGCTTGAAAGGGTGGGTTATCCTGAAAGGAACAAACACACAGAGAGATCCCCCAGCACACCGCTATAGCCAGCAACAGATCTGTCATTTCTACTGTAGATAAAAATGCAAAAGTCTTAGTTGCACACATTTGCAAATGTATGTTAAAGCCACCCGCCACTCCACGGTGCTTTTGCTAATAGGGTGGTCCTAACTCTAAACAGTGAGAGTCCCATATATTTGGGCCATACATATGTGTTTTTAAATTGAGAGCTAACTTACCAAAGAGGTACCCCAGAAGCCTCCAAATAGCAATCCAATGTCAGCACTCCCCCTCAGCTACTGACTTTTTAAGTGCTATCTTTAGGGATTAAGAAGAACAAACAAACGGTAGAACATGCAGAAAGACAGATCTCCTTTATTATGTCTATAAATACACATAGAGCAAAAGGAGAATTTTCATTAACATCCCAAATAGCATTTCGTTTCTGCTCTTCTCCTCTTGATTTACTCATCCTCTTCAATCTAAAGTATTGTAATATTGTATATATTCTGTATTATTCAACCAGATTATATCTGAAAAGTAGTACCTAATAGTGCATACTCATTTTTTATTTCAAAATGCTTCTTTAATTTCATTTAACACATTAAAAACTCACATCAGATAAAAGAAAACAACGCGTTTTACTAAATACAATACCAACTTGGACAAGCGGTCAGAGTGGAGTAATTAAAATATGAAGAAACTGGTTTTGTTTTTGTTCTGTTCCTTTATGATGGAACAAGTTGGATGTGACTTAGCACAAATCTTGATGTTGGTCCTCATACAGCACAGAGCAGAGTGACTGGTGAAAGTGATTGGCCTATGACGATTGGGCATGAAAGGGGAAGCTACAGACTTTGCTTCAATTTTAGTCCCTAAAGATGGGGCTCCATTTGAACTATTGGAGGATCTTAGTTTAGAAATACCACCTGGACTTTGTTAACACAACTAGTGTCTAATTTGGGCTGACAAACATTTTTTAACATTTGTCACTAATGGAATAGGGAAGGGTTGAAAACTTTATTATATCCTCAGAATGGTTGTATTTCAAACCAAGCAGCATTCAGATGCTAAAACGTATATTATTAATAGAATAACAATTTTAAAAAATAATGATGAAACTAAATAAAACTCACATTGTGGCACACTGTGAGTTACAGCTGAAAAAAGAGATAATATTAAGCAGGAAAGAAGACAAATTATATATATATGTATGTGTGTGTGTGTGTGTATATATATATATATATATATATATATATATACACACACACAAACATGTTAGTATATATAAATTGTAACAAAGGGAGGCATTTATCTGACAAGATGCAAAGAAAATATACAAGTACAGTAAGACATTGGCACAGTTATGCACCTAGATTCAGATTAAACCAAGTAAAGACTTATGTGTAGTTTAAAGTTGGTTAACTTAAATGGTTTGAAGGCTGCTTCCTCTCAGCAAACAGACAGGGTATGTCTGTTAGTCAAACAGAGCCACTGATGGGTGTTTTTTCTTAAAGAGAAGGTGGGTATGTCACCTGTCCATCAAGCTAAGGCTGGGGGAGGAGTATCATGTATAAAAGCTTGTTTGTGTCATTTGTTCACTGAGACCAACGCTGGGAAAGCTGGCTGGTCCTGAGAAAGAGCTGGTCTATGTAAAGCTAGCGTTTAGGGTCTACATAATTGCTGTGAAAGTATGCGGTGTTAAAACATTCACCATCCTGATAAGAAAGCTACATAAAAAGGAAGAAGTTGTTTGCGTGTGCTTCTGCAGTAGCGGGCTCTTGCCACAATATATATATATATATATATATATATATATATACACAAACATGTTTATTTATATATGTGTATATATATACACGTATGTATATATATATATATATATATATATATATATATATATATATATATATATATATTAGAGATGGGCGGGTCCGGTTCCCACCCGAACTTTGGGTATCCGAGTACCGCTGGCTCCGAATCGAAATCGAGGCCGAATGTCATCGTGATGTCGTCGGATCTCGGAGCTCGGTTCTCGCGATACTTGAAGATTATAAATACACGCCTCCACAGCAATCCATCGCCATTTGACAGAGGGAGAGAGCAGGGTGTAGTCACAGGCTGATTAGAGCAGGGACAGAGAATACAATATTCTTCTTGCAATTGCTCTAACAAAAATTGCTAGAGAAGAGAGGAGGATAGAGGTTTATAATTTTGTTTTAATATTTGGCACTCCCCAGTGCTTTTGGGGTGTCCCCCATAATTGTGCATAAATATTTCTGGCTGTCAAAAGTCATATCTGTCAGCAGTATCTACCAAAATTTTTTTAGCACTCCTCAGTGCTTTTGGGGTGTCCCCCATAATTGTGCATAAATATTTCTGGCTGTCAAAAGTCATATCTGTCAGCAGTATCTACCAAATAATTTTTAGCACTCCTCAGTGATTTGCGCTCAGAATGGATTCAAAGCAGTCCACATATGATCAGAATGAGCAACCAGGTTCTGTCACCAGTCCTGATGTTAGTGTTCCCAGTACGTCATCTGGGCAAGGCAATGTCAAACTACACAGTGTTTCGAAATCAGTCCAAAAAACAAAATAAAATAAAAAAATTACTGTGTTGAAGCGAAAAAGAAGTGTTACTGAGCAAAAGTTAAGTGCCGATAAAAAAAAAATTGCCAACATGCCAATCTACACACGCAGTGGCAAAGAGAGAATGAGGCCTTCACCTTTGGCTATTAGTGGCAGATCCCAAAAAGTTACTGAGCCTACAGTTGGTGCACAACTACTGTTACGCGTCAAAGCCGAGCTGCAAGATAACAGTAAAGCATTAGAGGATAATGTTTGCTCTGATTCACAAATGACACCAATACCTGTGGAGAGTCCATCCAACAGTGGGATGTCTAATCGTGAGCATTCTGCTGATGTGTGCCTTCATAGCCCGAGTGTAGCCGGTGATACACAAATTGAGGATGCCACTTTGGAATTAGAAGAGGATGAGGGGGAGATTTGTGTATGCAACGAGGGCGCTAATAAGGATGTTGATGATTATGATGCAGACAGATACCAAATTGCCTTTCTCAATTTCTATTTATATTCTAGATTATATAACGGCTGAATAGTTTTCTATTTTACTCCTAGTGGAGAGGGGATCTGATGCAGACAGATACCAAACTGCCTTTGTCCATTTCTTTGTATATTCGAATTTCTAGTTCTACAGTCTATGCAGGCTGCTTTTTTTTTCTATTTTACTACATGTGGAGGGTGAAGGGGGGGGGGGGCATAGATAGCCACCAAACTACCGTGGTCCATTTAATTTTACTTTCTAGTTCCACAGTCTGTGCAGGCTGCTTTTTTATATTCAACTATAATATGTAGGGTGTAATATACACCCAAAGACGATGGCTACATTGGCAATAATCAAAGATGGAGGAGGTAAACAACCAGGTTTGTCTGTATAATTTGCAGACAAGTGTTCGAATTAAGGACGACCTGGGATTAAACAGCTTTTTTCATAATTTATTAGCTTTAGAATTACCTCATTTATCTAAGAAACTGGTGGAGCACTAAATTAGGTTATTTTAGACCAAAAAAATTGTATTTTTTTTCGAAAATAGCAAAACAAAACCAAACAAAAACCAAAACACGCAAGGGCGGTTTTGCAAAACCAAAACCAAAACACGAAGGTAATCCAGATTCAAAACCGAATACAAAACCAAAACATGGGGGTCAGTGACCATCTCTAATATATATATATATATATATATATATATATATATATATATATATATATATATATATACATATATATGCATGTGTGTGTATATATATATATATATATATATATATATATATATATATATATTGTTGCTTAATTGCTAGTGAGGAATGATATTCAAGCAGGAAAGAAGAAGTAGTTGTTCTATAGGTATATATAGCTGGTTATTAACTGCCAGTCAGGAATGCCAACTTGGACAAAGGATCAGAGTGGGGGAATTGAAATATGCCAGAAACTCGTTTTTGTTTTTGTTTTGTTCCTGTCATGTTTTGGAAGCATTTGGCATAGGTAAGAATAGAGCTGGCCAGAATTTTATGTCTCTGAAAGCTTTCATGTGTTTGCCAAACCTTTGCATTTAGGAATTATTTCAGCTAATAAAAAAGGAACATGCTACTATTTTTCTGGAGAAAATGAAGCAATATGTATAATAGAAAATAAAATGTAAAGAAGTATAAACTAAAAATGAGTGACACTGCGCCAGAATTTCATGGCTACTGAGTTTTGCAGAATAGTCAACTTCGCAAAGGTACAAAGTTTTGATGAAACAATCCTTAAGTTATGATTTTGCTTTGGCCCTTCCACAGTGTATTTGTAACTTTGCCATTTACAGATTTTACAATGAATAGACCTGGTGGTGGTGTGGTGGGCAATAGGCATTTCATTCTGTTATGTGGTGTGGTGGGGTAGCTCTGGTAACAATGATAAATTTTGGTGGTGAAGTGTTAAATTTTGCGACCGAACTAGATGAAAATTTCTCAGGACAGTTTTGAAAATTTCACTTACAGTACAGTTAGGAATGGTTCTTTGAAACATTTTGATATTACAGATATTAGTTAAAATTCAAGGATGCATTCTATAATGAATGACAATTAACTTAATAAAGATTAATTGGGCATAAGTCTACATTTTTTACAAGAGTTGTATAAAAAAGCATTGTATAATTAATATAATCTTAAAATAGTCTTTGAAAAAGTCAGTCCTAGAGCAGACGAAACGCGTCAGTTTTTAATGATTGATACAAATGTATGCCTGGAGAAGCAGGCTACTAACGCTGGACATTACCGGAAAAACATTATATAAGCGAGTATATCAATTTATCCCTACCCTTATGAACGGGACCACACTGTCAGGCGCCGTCACCGTGTCTTCTCTCCTACACAAGGACAGGCAACTTCCTCTTCTGCCCTGCTGACTTGATTGGCGCATGCGCGCCCAGTTGCTAAGCAATGGGACGCTGCACTAGATCCCGGCGGCGGCATTCCACGTCACTGCCGTTGGTAATCAGTTCCTCCCTGCTCCTATTTAATTTGGGCTCTGGCACTAGACAGGTGCCAGAGTATTGGGTCCCCCTGCTCCAACGCTTCCTGTGTTCTCCCTGTACTCTGATTGACTTCTGTGTTTTGACTGGCTATTGTTCCTGACTATGCTTGTGTTTGCTCCTCTTGTCTCATCCTGATTCCTGTGTTTAACCCGGATTGTTTGACTAAGCTTATGGATTCTCCCTTGGTACTTTCATTGCCTGTGTGGTTTGACCAGGAGTGCCTGACACCTCTTCCACCTACGCTTCGCTATCTACTCACTCTGAGGACCGCGACCTGCATGTTTCCCGCAGCTAAGTCCGAACTCCCTTGCAAGGGTCCCTGGCGAAGACCTGGGGCACATTAGACTCTGCACCTCTTTGCTGAGAAGCGCTAAAGTCAGCAAGCAACCCCTCCAGCTTCCTAAGTACGTAACACACACCAGATTGTGGCTAATGACATTATCTGGCTACTGGAATTTCACAGGGGAAGCGTTTTCTCTAAAACTGCCTGGACTTCACCCGTTTCACAGTAGTAAGACTTTGAGCACAAAGGGCTCACTGTGTCCCTATGGTATTTCATCGATTGTATGGAAATCCCGTTTCTGATGTGCGATTAGCACCGTTATCAGGTGCAATATGTTTGGGTGAGACTGTTCTATTTGCCGCTATCGGCCACCCGATGATCTATTATTTTCGATACGATAATTTTTCTGTCAGCGCATGCCCAGGATTCTAGACTCTTTTACAAAGTGTACTGGCCACACACTTTGTTTTTCTATTTTGTATCAATCTTCGGAGTGAGGATTCTACTATTTAAGGTTGATTATACTATACATATTTGGTGTTATCTCTGCAAATTCAGACTTGCATTATTTATACATTAATTTTAATTTTTAGAGTTTTTTTACATGTATTTGTATTTTTCACGTGTATGAAATATATTTTCAAATTATTTTAATTATTTTGGATATAATAAAGTATTTATTTTAGACCCAGTCCGCCATCTTTCATTCATATTTTTCAGTTATTTTGTATGTATTAGGGTTGTTTCCCTTGGCGCACCTAATTTGTTTTTTTTTGTTTCTGTTTATAAGGATTGACACCCTTTATTGGGGTTGCGACAGGGAATAGTTCCCGGTCATTAAAAAATTTCTTTTTTGGGGGGCACTCAAGATATGTTATATAAAATTGTATAATTAATAGTGTGAAATACAAAGAAGACAAGTTTGTTATATTTTCAAGCCGTGTCAATTATATTTGATGGTCTGTAGCAAGATCAGTGCGACATGTAATGCCGATCATGGCTGAGAGGGGCTGAGTTTGTTTTATATGGAAAACTATGTTTTATGAGAATTAATAAAACTGTGTGCAATGCTTATTATAGAACTATTGACATTGCCATGCATTGTAAACAGCATGGGGCACTTATGTGGTGAGTTGTCTCTAAGAGGAGGATCATGAGAGAATGACTTTTGTTCTTATTACATGAATTGAGTTGTGTGGGCTGTGCTGTGTAATCATAATGTGATATTACATTAACAATGATAAATACATATAATAAAATTATTCATCCTCTCTATGAGTCCAGCTTCACTGAGTGTGTTATTTTTTCTCACTCGATGACTCAATTGTCTTTATTTTTAAAGCTGGTGGCGATGCGGCATCGGGTGGTGCTACCCACTTGCTGTTTTTACAAGTTGCCACCTGCCAGGGCTCCGGGTCTGTCATTTACAACTGTGACAGTAACTCAGATTATAATGTAAATGGCATGAGGCAGTCCAGGGCCAGACCTAAGTCACTCCTCCCAGCAGAGAATCATGCCAGCAGTGACCCTTGGCTGACTGCCCTGAGTCCAGCCTTTCCCACCTGAGTGTAACATGGGGGAGGCAGTAAATGGGACACTCATCAGTATCCAATCAATCATAATTTTATTTCTGTTCCTTCTGGGGGCAAGGGAGGGCCATCTTGGGGTGGGAATGATCAGTTCTAATACTTACTTTTTATTCTCGTTGTAGGGATGATCAATAAAATGATCAATACAGTGACTTTATAGTATATTTTTGCAGAGATGTCTGGTTGGGTTTTATCTGGTTGGCAGTCTCAGTCTCTCTGACATGAGTTTGGTGACAGGTTTGGGGGGATAGACCATATTGCCACCAAAAGATGACATCATGGGGAGGAGGAAGAACAATTCCACCCCCCCTGGCCCACTCAATGGCCTAGTTCAGAACCCAGGTAAAGAAATTGGAGAAGTCTTTCTTGGGAAAAGTGGATAGACCAGCCATTTATTTTGCAGTTCATCACTGAGAGAAGACATCAGACTCTCACATACATCTTTTTTTTCTTCTAATACAAGGAGAGGACACCATGAAAATTATTTAAGCATAGACTTCATATGGATTGTCGAGGAAAAAGAATTCTAATAGAAGTGATAAATTCCAAATTACAGTGCTCAATAAAGATAATTATCTGATGAGATGTACTTTCTAAGAGCTGTCTCCATTCTGTGAATACTGCTACATTATGTTGCCTTAGAGTTCCTACATTTTTGTTCTTATCTCAATATGTCATTTAAAGATCATGTGTATTTAATAATATCCTTTCTCCTATTCTTTGTGACAAAATTGCTCTGAGTCCCAGGCATCCTCTTTAACAATAAAAAGACGTTCCAGGTGGGGATGGTTAAGAATTGGGTCAGATATAAACTTCACTATTAAAAGTGAAAATGGTCTCTCCTTCTCTGTAGACTAACAGAATTATGTTTCCTTTGTTAATTGGATAATCAGAACAATAATACTGGGAAAGTTCAATTACTTGACTTTAAATATATGCAAATCCTATAAATCTCTGAACCTCTCTGACATTCTTTTGTCTTTCTGGCCAGTTCACATCTTGGACTTGGATCTATTCACAGACGTGTGGGGAGATGATACATACTAAAAACTGTGCCTGTGTTTGACAGACCTGACCCTTTTATGCATTCAGACATTCCAACACAATTTATGCATGTTTCTAATGATCCTGTAGAGAGGCAAACAGATTAATATCCCATTGAATAAATGACATCAAACTGATCTAGGAGATCTTTGAAAATATAATTCATTAATTGGTTAAAAGTCACCGAAGAATTATGGTCCAGATGGCATTACTTTGTATTTATAGTGTCCATGGGCCTGATTCATTAAGGAAAGATAAGTTAAAAAAATTGAGTAAGTAGTCTCCTGGACAAAACCATGTTACAATGCAAGGGGTGCAAATTAGTTTTTTATTTTACACATAAGTTAAATACTGTCTGCTTTTTCATGTAGCACACAAATCATACATGTCAACTTTTCCTCCTTGGCTTTAGGTAGATCCCGGGGGAGGTGGGCGTGCAGGGGCGAAGCTTGACAAATCGCATCATTTTGGCCCCACCCACTAAACAATTGTCACATTTTTTGGTCAATTACAGCCGGGGGTGGTTATGATGACGTGCTGCTTGCGTCATTAAGCTATACCCCCACCACTTATCTATTGTGCCCTGCTCTCTTGGGAGGTCTCCCAGAAATGCGGGAGTTTCCTGGACATTCCAGGAGAGTAGGCAACTAAGCGTTAAAGAAAAGCAGCTAATGAATCTCTAGAGACTGAGGAGTCTTTTACAGTCTTTCTGTCTCCATTACTAAAGTCCTGTTGTCTTACCTGTAAGTCTTTGATTAAATCTTGGTCTCTATGAAAATGGCCACCTCCATAGGCATCAATACATGGACATAGGACACAATTTCTGAACTGTGTCATTATGCCACAGATGGCGAAGCCAACCACATCTTGTACTGGCTCAGCATCAGGGAGAACTCCCCCCCCCCTATATCAGGGAGTCTCCCTGACATTCAGGGAGAGCGTGCAAGTATGACACAAATATCAACTTTAAATTTCAGTGCACAAATAAGCTATCAAGTATTTGTGTGCTGCATGAAAAAACTGACAGTATTTAACTTATGTGCAAAATAGAAAACTAATTTGCACCCCTTGCATTGTAACATGGTTTTGTCCAGGAAACTGCTTACTCAATATTTTTACTTAACTTTCCTTAATGAATCAGGCCCCATATATCATGTCCAGAAATCAGGTTTCCATTCATCTTCAAGTCTTATATGAATAAATTTATTAGCGAATAAATACAACTAAGGGTTTCCATTGGTTCATAGACTCACTGGAAGGGAGTAGTGATTTTACATAATGATGTTGTTTAACTCTTTATATTTAAAAACAAAGACACAAAGGGGCATATTCAATTAGCTTTTGGATTCGCGGCAACGTGCCGGAACAGCCGCGAAACGTAATACACGGTACTGCAATAACGTGGATTTTCGTTCGCAGCCCATAGGGTTGTGAACGAAAATCCGCGTTAATGCGGTACCGTAATACCCGCAAGAATGCGCACTTTTCGCGGTAACGCGCGTTACCGCGAATCCAAAAGCTAATTGAATATGCCCCAATGAATCATGATTATGTTAACTTTAAAAAAAAATGATGCAACTGCTGGAGAAGTGAAAGCACAGAGAAATCATTTTGCTTAATTTTTATCCAAGTATTTCCTGCCAACTTCCAGCTCTAATTCCGCTAGTGGGTATGTGCGGACCTAAAGGTATAGCGGATTCAGGAAGCAGCTCCACTGGGCAATCAAGGAGTTGGTGAGTGGAAACCTTAATCAACATTTTTTTTATTACATGCATAAAGAAATTCCTGACATTGCAAAGTAATCTTAGGAAGTAGACTGTGAATCTCATCCACTTTAGGTAAAGAAAGTTCTAATTTTTTCTTAGGAGGACAGGTTTCTAATGGAAATACTATAGTCATTGATTTCTACTTATGTATAGTTAACCAAGAGTTCCAAAGATGACAGGGAATTGTGGAAATTAATTTAATAAGGATAATAATCTTCTCATAATTAGGCTCAATAACTAATGCCAGTGTCCTGGTGTCAAGAATTATAGGTCAAGAGTTCCAAGGTGGGATTGTCATTAGCAGCCAAACAGGCTAGTTATAGAATAGCCTGACATTTGGAAACCCTTCTGGAGTTGTCAGATTGATTGTTAATCATCCAGCATTTTTTGTGTTTCCATGCCCATGAGCAGAGCTACTTTTTATTATCACATCAATAGAAATTCAGAAGTCTTTCAGTGGGTAATTCATTTTTTTGTAACTGTGTGATTATTCTTAATATTTACCGTTTCCACTGCAATTACATAAATAAATAAACAATAGTAAGCTTTCAATATTGAGCATAGACAAAGTGTTAACAAAATAATTAACCATTTCATTAAAGACTTTTGAATTTCTATTAAGGTTTGGAAAAATAATCTATGCTGCTGGAGAGATATGGAGAAAGTCCAGTATCATCTAGAATTCACATGACGAGTCCAGAAGACTGTCCAAATGGCAGGCTATAACTACCCTGGTTAGTAAAAGAAAACTAAAGAAAACCCCGTTCATCGAAATGAACTGCCCATTTAGTTCAAGGGTTTTTTTTTTTTCATCTCAGTGGTTTTGATTCAATTTTGAGTGTCTCAATTAGTTAAAACACTTTTTGGTGATTTCCAAAATTAATGTACTAAATTAATCATTCATAAATTCACCTGTTCTATATTTATCCCATTGATCTCAGTGTTTTTGCGATGTCTGGCGACTTTTTTGACCATTTTTGAAAACTCGTACTTTAATATATTTTGTGATTAGAAAATCAACCTCTATCTCTACAAATTAACCTTTAGTAGATGACCCCTGAAAGCTCATATCAGGCAATAACTGGAAAACTGAACACTTCTTAACAGCAGTCATCTTTAAGACCTGAGTATTCTGCTCCATACACTAGATAAACTGAGAGCCAGAGAGGAAGCCAGGAGCACTCACAGGAAGATGGCAGAGGTAATCAAGTAACTGCACAGGAAGGCGAGACATTGAGAGAAGTCAGATGTAATCTGGATTTGTATACTGAATAAAACATGTAATGGAATGTGGTGGGTGTGGAGGGCATATGATAAAACCATGACACTGCTTATCAATTGTTCCTGGCTACATACATTCTATCTGACAGCTACTATTCAAATTATTCCAAGAAATTCGTCCAGCACTAACAGCAATGTTAGTGCTGGAAGCACAAGCCAACAAGCCAAACCTTTTAAACTTAAACATATTATATTATTACACTTGGTCCATGACCATATGTACATTGTAACTCTTTTAGAGCGTTAGCTCACTGCAAGGTCAAACAAATTCATTGCTAGCACTTATCCTTACTATTGCAAATCTTCATGTAGCACAGCATTTAATAATAATTGTAACACAAATAAGGAAGTTCATACACACTGAAATATGGTTCTTGTGTCTCAGATTGATGACTAATAAACTAAAAGAAAAAAAGTTAAAATATGCATTGAAAACGTAAAAAAAAAAATCTGTTTGATGTGAAATTTTATGTGGGTGGAATGAAAAGCATTTAAATATAATGGCAGTAAGGCCAGGTTAAAAGGAATCAGTGATCTTATTTTTTTCACTTTAACTGACACATTTTGTACATATAAAATATGTAATGCTTGATGTATATGTAATGTTCTATTGTGGGCCCTCTTACCTTTCTGTCTGTATTACTCAGTATTGTTTTATTACTGTGTTTGCTCCCAATTGTAATTTGCTATAGAATATGATGATGATGATGATGATGATGATTGTTTCAGCAGCTAGTTGCTTTTCTTAAGAAACTTTATATGAAATTTACAATCAATGGTTTGTGGCACCGTTTTGGTTTAGAACATGTCAGGGGATTTGCATCCTTCTATATGAAACTATTCTTCCAGACTAGGGAGTGTCCAAGATAGAAGAGGTATTAGAAGGGATGCACCACAGTTCTTAGTTTACCAAAATATTGTTCATAAGAAAATGTTAGATCATGGAAATACATTGGTACCAGTCCCTCTATTAGGTTTTCCAAATTCCAATTTATTCTTGGATCCAAGGAGATAACAGTCCTTTTAAACTTCTTGTCACACCCCCGGGCTTCGGTCCTGCTACCCGAAGCCTGACACACTTACCTTACCGCCGGCAACTCCCCCCTCACTGCACCAGCCGGCTACCGTTCAGCACTGCGATTCCTGTTAAATCCTCTATTCCTCATTCATTGGCTCCCAGTCCAGCGTCCCCTATATAACGCACCTCCTCACTATATCCTGTGTGTGTTCATTGGGTTACCAACCCTGCTGGAGCTAGACGTGGATCACTGTTATCAACTCTGAAAACCGCAGACTATTGCATCTCCACCATTCCAGTGGTATCTACTCTGCAATCCGCAGACTATTGCATTTCCACCATTCCAGTTACAGCAACTCTGCAATCCATAGACTCTTGGACTTCCATCAATCTGGTGGTATCCATCCTGCCATCCGCAGACTATAGCACCTTCAGTGGCATCTATCCTGCAACTTGCTGACCGCCACCTCAGTAACCCTCGTGTTCCTCTAATATTGTGTTTTCCCCGCAGGTCTCGCCAAGTACTCCCCAAAGGGGCCGCGAACTGCGTAGCAGAGGCAACAAAGTCCAAACGTCCTTGCGGGGCTCACTGGCGAAAACCGTCTGCTACGTTAGCCTCAGCAAGGAGTAGAATCAAGCTTGGCAGACCACGATCCAATTATTTCAGGTACTGTGACACTTCTATTACCACTTCTTAAGTGAGAGCGAAGGACTTTTCGAGCAGTCCATGGGCTTTAATATACAACACCCTCTTACCACAATAACTTCAGTGAAATATCAATTGAATAGATTCATAAAACACTATTTCCATACATAAAACGGTCTACTAAATTGCACTGCATGTATCCTAGTGTGCTTAATATTTCAGTTGGGATATACATAGAAAGCTTTCAAATGATAAGAAAATTACCTGCAATAGACTAAGTTAATTACTTTGATGCTGTCCACATTTTCTGACACTCCATACAAACACCTAACTGTGGAAACAAATTTCAGGCTAGTAAAAATTAGGAACAAATAATAGAGAAGAAATCAGCTGATAATGTCCAGAATACCAGCTGCATGGCAACATAATGACCTATATGGACACAAACAAAGCATTGTGGGCACTTATCCTTACTATTGTAAATTTGCATGTAGCTAACAAAATGAAAGCATGGAGTATTAGTTAATGTTTTGATCATATCATTTAAGCTTGCAGCCCAATGTCAAGGGTCCATGTTTGCAAGTCTTACACTAACATCTATGCTTCGAACAACACTGAAACACAGTTGAAATCATATGTACTCCTCTGTCAGGTATGGGAGCTGACATTCAGCAGTACAAGTTACTGTTTACAGTAAAAATTAGGGTATTATTTTAACTATTTGTACAATAAATTAGTTGTGTGTGGAGATATCTGATTGACTCTACTCGTTATCCCTAATTTCAGGAGCTATTCTTAGTAAGAGGGTAAATATATGGGTTTTGTATGAAAAGTTGATAGTGAAAATGACTACACCAAAATGTCTACCGTCATAAGGTAGACACAGTTAAAAGGTCGGCAGTCAGAATGGCTACATTCTCATAATGTCTGCACAGTAATGTAAACAAAAAAATGCCCCCCTCCCCCCCAAACAGCTTAACCAACCTTAGTGTTGCCAGCCTAGACTGGTATTGGCAAAATAGTAGTGAAATCGGGGGACCCTCACACTTTTTTCTCCCCGATTTTACTACTGCCAGCCCTAGGTATACCCAACCCTATGCTGATAGCACTAGGGCTCTTTCCACAAATCTGGGTCGGTGGGTGTGGGGTAGGAATAATTTTGTTATGTATAAAACCATTTTATCCCTGGTGCACTACAGGTCACAGCATGCCCAGGCTGACATTAATTTATTGGCATGATGGCATTTGTAGTACTACAAGCACTAGCATACCCATGGCTGCCAGATTATGCTGGAACCTATGGAACCAAAAGTGCCAGCATGTCCTGGCACCCAGATCTCGCAGAAACCTATAGTGCATCAAGATAAAATGTAAATAAATTACAGACACCACTACAGTAGCCTCATTTACCCTCTTTATTTCTCTCCTACATCCAGGGTCTTCATCTGTAATACACCCATGGATCCTTGGCAAAATAAAAAAACCCTGACAGATGAGTTCTTGTGGCATTAGTCATATTTATAACATGGGATTTCCCACGGCTTGAACTCAAGCTTGGTATCCAAGCCGGGGGAATACTGACTGCCAACCTTTTAACTGTGTCGATCTTATGACTGTAGATATTTTGGTAT
Organism: Mixophyes fleayi; assembly: GCF_038048845.1. NCBI lineage: Eukaryota > Metazoa > Chordata > Amphibia > Anura > Limnodynastidae > Mixophyes > Mixophyes fleayi. Next base: position 7,766,298 of record NC_134410.1, read on the forward strand.
AGATATTTTCACTGTCGACTTTTCAACTACATCAAAAATATACAGTTGTCTAAGATCATCATTAACATTGTACAATGTAGACTTCTACTTTATAAACCATTTTGTTCCATGAGCAGTACAAATTCTGCAAATAAATGTTCAAATTGCAAAACAGAATACAGCGTAACACAATAATAAAAGAAAAACCTCTCTAAATCCCGTAGAAGGTTATTTAGAGAAAGTCTTTGAATGTAAGCTGTTTGCATTAACTCAATTTAATAATAACTGTTTATGAAGGAAGAAAGAATGTACAATTCATTTATCACATGTATGCAACAGAGGCCACTGGGATCTACAAGTACATTGTTTGGACATATTGAGATTTGTCTGTAGCTTGTTGTGACCTGACCTTGTTTAGTATCCATACTGCAATGTACTAGTAAATCAAGCATGGAGGATAATTTAAGTTGCAAATGAAATGGCCAAACTGAACATCCATCTTTAATCTTTGAGTGTAACTGTTTCTGCACAAGCACACATGGGTAGAGGTGCGAACATTTGCTCAAAGATTGCTGCTATCTGAAATGGTTTTGCCCGCCACTCTACAATCTCCTATGTAAGGTGCCCATATACACTGCCATTCTGCAGACAGTTAGCATACAATTGCACATCTCTTAGTATACAAAGCTGAGCATAAACTTTTGGCTAGTAAATAAAATTGTGTCCCATCTGATGTGTAGTATATGGTGTAGAAAATGGTGCAATTGGCAGTGTACGAAGCTGAGCCCAGTCTGGTAACCAGTATACCAGTATATTAAATATAAACTTTGATCTGGTGGATAGTATACATAACTGAACTAATTCTGGAGAACAGTATACAATGCATATAGCAGCACATACAGAGACACTAGACCTGATTCATTAAGGAACGTAGAGCAGAAAAAAAAGGAGTAACTTTGCACCTGGGCAAAACCATGTTGCATTGGAGGGGGAGGTACATTTAAAATGCGATGGCAGATTAATGGTTGGGGTAGGGCATGTCCTAGATCAACTTTAAATTTAATTGTAAAAATAAAGCTACCAAGTATTTGTGTGCTACATGAAAATACATCCAGTATTTATCATATGTGCAAAATAATAACCTTTCTTTCTTAGACCTTTTGGGAGGAAATCAATGCAAGCGATGTACCGGCGAACATCATCGCAATGTTTTGGCTGTGAACATTTCCACCAAGTGTGGTCCTATTACGGAGGACAGTCTAGCACGTGGCAGATCAAACATGTAATGGAATATGAAACTGAATATACACACATCGGTTAAATAGTCACATATGGGCTGATGTTGCACATTTTTTGTGATTCGTAAATGACCCAAATAATTCTTATTGTTGTTATAACACATAATTACTAAACTTAAATCACTCTGATGGTTTCCATAGAGGAAATATTTTGATCTTCCTAGTGCAAAAAAAAGAGACAGCTCCCACGTTTACAGTGTTTCAGCCTTAAAAAAAAAAGTGACAAAACAATTTCCTGTAAAAGGTTTTCTAAGATTTCGATGCTTCACCCATGACTAACAAGCAGCTGGATGAACTCATCCATGATATTCCTTCTTTATTTTTGATGCAGAAGGGTCTTTGAATGATCCTGAGTCTGGTGAAGCTGGCTGACGTACAACTGAGTATCAGGAACTGAGCAATGAAATTATAAGAATTTAAAGAAGACAAATACAAAGACACTCATGAGCGATTACATTAAGTAAAATATTTCTGCAAGTTATTATCCCAAGAGATCTTTGCAGACGGATGAATGAGTTTTAGAAGGAGGTGTAGATAACCCACATACACCACTGGTAATGTTGTAATTATAAATGATCTGTTAACTAGGACTAAACATAGGTACAAAATAGCGCAATGCAATAACCTAAAGAACCAGTCCTTGACTTACTTTCTTAGTTTACATAGCGTTAAACTGTACAAATCTAATTGCTGATTGGCTGCTGTTGGTTGCTCCACTGTGTAATTTTCCATCTGATGTGGTTGAGGTGTTTGTAATTGGATTGTGGGCAGCACAGTGGCTTAGTAGTTAGCACTTCTGCCTCACAGCACTGGGTCATGAGTTCATTTCCCGATCATGGCCTTATCTCTGTGGTATTTGTATGCTCTCTCCGTGTTTGCGTGGATTTCCTCCGGGTGCTCCGTTTTCCTCCCACACTCCAAAAACATACTGGTAGGTTAATTGGCTGCTATTAAAGTGCCCTTAGTCTCTCTCGGTCTGTGTTTCTGTATGTTAGGGGATTCAGACTGTAAGCTCCAATGGGGCAGGGACTGATGTGAGCGAGTTTCTTTGTACAGCGCTGCGGAATTAGTGGCGCTATATAAATAAATAGATGATTATGATTGAGCAGGAAGTCCAAAGGGAAAATCTGTGTTGAGGATTTGAGGCTTGTAAGGATATTGACAATACAGAAGTTGCTCAATCAATTAATAGGTTAATAGGAGGTATTTGAAAGGGTGGGATTATCCAGTAAGGAACAAACACAGAGAAAAAGCCCCCAGCACACTGATATAACCAGCAAAGGAACTGTTATTTCTACTTGAACATAAAAATGCATAAATCTCACTTACACAATTTGCAAATGTATGAAAAGCCACCCGCCCTATCAAGGTGCTTCTGCTAATAGGGTGGTCTTAACTCTAAACAGTGAGAGTCCCTATATTTGGGCCATACATATATGTGTTTTTAAATTGAGAGCTAACTAACTTGTAAGGATATGGATAAAAAGAAGTAGATTTGTTCAGCCAAGTTGAGGGCAGAGTTAAAGTTATTAAGTTGGGATTTATAGTTGAGGAAACCAGAGTTTAATCCAAATTTCTTCCATTTGTGTCCAGCAGCATATATGAGTTTTTGCAGTGAACTTTTGAAAGAAAAGGGTCACATGGATGTGGTTGTGTGAGTTGCAGGCAGGAGTAACCTTATCTGAGCAGATGACGGTGGGCTGTTCAACTGGGGAACTGGCTGGACAGGGCAGAAAAGAGAATGAGTAGGGAAGAAAGAAGCAGAGCGAAGATCATGATTTCCTTATGGAGATCTCTATGTACGCTTTGTAGGCAGTTTTAGGAGGAGGTGGAGATAAAGCAGAGATATTTAAGGCAACTGGGTGATGGTCATAGAGTGTAAAGGCTGAGTTAGATCGTTACTCATGCTGCGAGGGCTTAAATAACTAAAATTTGGTTTAGCTTAATGGTTAGGGGTGAGGGCTTTGTATTGGTCCAAAAGCTGTGGTGAGGATAGAAACATTGGCATTTGTGGAATCCTCAATGGTGATATTGAAGTCACCAAGAATGAGGGTGGGTTTGTCAAAGGAGAGGATTTAAGAAAACCGGAAAGTAAAATTTGTAAAAAATATTGTAGGTCCCAGGAGGGTGTAAATGATTACAATCATGAGTGTGTGTGTGCGGGGGGGGGGGGTTTAAATAGGCAAATTACATTGTCTTTGAAAGAAGTAAAGAAGGGAGATGGAGTGAGGACATGGAGAGTGTAGGAGACCTACACCACTGCCCAAGTTGTTAGCAGTTTCTGGACTATACATAAGGATCCAGACTTCCGTAGGAGAGTCCTACAGCAATAACTGTGTTATAAGCTCCAGAAGATGACTGTCGGGTTTCAGTGAGGGCCAGAAGAATAAGGTATTTGCAGTTGAACAAGAATGAAGTGTAACGTGTTATAAATATGTTGGGTGTTGTTCCAGAGTGTGGGTCAGATCCAAGCATGAGAGGGATGAGAGTGAGGTTAGAAGTAATATGATTGTTAATGTGGATCGGTGAATGGTGGGTCTGGGGATAGGTGTAGATATGTATAAGGAATATGTCCTTTGTGCCCCCCGGCAAAGAAAATGTGTACAGAAGGGAGGATAAAATTAAAAATTTAGGATGGTGGTTCCACGGGAGGTTGTGATACATTTGACATAAAGTATAGAAGTAAAAGAGGGCAATTAGTGGGTATAACACAGCAAGTGCTACCAACTGAAAAAGTTTTACATCAGAGCCAATTATGCTGTAGTAGCAAGTTTTATATTTCCTGTGGGTTTCAAATACAAGGGGTCCGGCTTAGAGGTCTAATTTTCAGTCCATGTTGTTGGTTCCTATGTGGTAGCTCATGGTTCACTCATTATAAACACTTTCTTTGCTAATTTTATTTGTGAGTTGGAACAAACTGAGGCCCTAATCCCGTAAGGCACCTCAGCCTTGAGGCTTCGTAACAGAGATATGCTAGATTTATATACTAGACCACTCAGTTGGGGCTGCTAGACAATTAAGATCATAGGTTTGGCAGATGTCATGGATGAGTTATGGGTGAATTATTTAGTACAATAAAGGCAACATGCAAGGTGACAAATGCAAAAGGCATGTAAAAATAACTACAATAAAAATTGTGAATAGTCTTTGAACAAGGTGAGGTCAAGTGCAGACCTATTGTAAAGAACATGTCCTTTCTAATGTGATTTATTTTGGCTTTTAAAGCTCTCATTCAATCATTCAATTGTATTACATTTAATAATGTCAAAGATCTGACTCATATTTTTTAAGAGCTTTTCTTATTTTATTTGAAATAATAAAATTAAAATCTGGACAACGGAATTATTTAATTTTTGGTTTGACATTTGATGTTGCGACTTTTTGCATCTGTGTTTATCTCATAGGATTTAAACATGTTTGGGAAATGTGTTAGTAGCAACACACAAAGTCAGGGAGAAAAAAAGAAGAATATTTTTACTGATACACAAGGGAACCCTTTCAAGGAAGCAAACAGAAAGAGAGTTTTTTTTTATGTATGTTGATCATATTTTCCCTAAAGGGGCCACTACTCTTTGATTTGAATTTCAAAGCTTCTCTTTTCTTTGACATTGCAGGCTGAGAGGAGCCTTGTAGAGGGGTGTTAATGGACACAAGTGAAGTTTCCACTAATATTGTGATAAGTTATCAGTGTCAGAGCAAATTTTAAAAGATTGCAAATTGGTAACATAAACTCCCAGCAAGCACGGAAAATGTTCTAATTGTAATTAATTAACATCTTCATGTTATCATATCAAATTATCTCAAACGGTTGGTTCTTTATTGGAGGGGAATCAATTATTCTTTTTATATATACATATTTTATAGTTTGTGTTCTATATTGTGTTCTCTTTGTGGAAGAGATGTACATAGAGGTACATTTGGTAAATTAGAAATTCCCACTCATTCAGTTTATAATATTAATGTTAAACAAAGCTGTTTCTTTTTTTTAAAAGTTACATTCTAACAACTAATGTTTTTAAAAAGAAAAAAAATAAGTATAAGTAAAAATCTACATAAAAATTACTATATTATTTTTTACTCTACGTTAAACATAATTAGATTTTTATTTTCTGTCTAAACCATCAATAACAGATTGTTGAATCAATTGGCTAAATAAAAAAAAAATAACCTTCTGTCCCAAAATAGCGAATTACCCCGATAGCCAAGTTTAGCTTATCTTTTAAATAAACTATGAGCATATTACATTAGTTATCATGTTTTAAACCATGCTGATTGTGTAGCAAGACTCCCTCACTGAGATCTATGCTTGAATAAATTATTTAGACTAGGTAGTGAGAGCTGAATACCCGTTCTTATCTAAAACAGATAAATTTAAGAAACATTTTTGAGACACTTAACATTAGAATTTTCTGAAATGATGTCCCCCGGAAAGCTAGATTTACTTTTCATGATGCATTTTTTTATACCTAGCTAAGGAGTTCTGTTATTTTATTTTTTATCATAAAAGTTTATTATTCGATCATTTGTTGACTATTGTCATTTGTAAGTACAATAAAAATACAAATTTAAGTTTGAAAAATCCCTAATTTTGCTTTATACTATTGTTTGTACTGTATAGATGGAGCACACTTTAGTTACCCTCAGGGCGTGATCCTGCACAGTCAATCGTTTTGTGATCTATTTTTTGCAAACATTTTTGAAGGTGTTAATCCCATATGACTCACACCAATGTCAGTACGGTATAACTACGTGTAGAGGGAGAGTGAAAATAGAAGCACTGATATCCTCTACTGCCGCTGGAAGTGATTGCTGGATCCGGCCCAAGTAAGAAATTACATTGTTATAGTGATGAATTGTAAATGTCACTTTGATGTTACATTACTCATCGAATGATTCCTTGCATTGAACAAGCATTTTCCTATGTCTCCCATTGATGTGAACGACAGGCTAACACACTGTTAGTGGCTATAAAATACCCAAATAATACTGAAACAGTTTATTTTTTTTATTTTTCATTTAATTTAAACCAGACAAGAATAATAGTACTTTTTAGCTTCTCAGAAAAAAAAATGTCAATACAGCTAATTATAAACATCTTTACAAACACAATTTTACATAACAAAAATAGGAAAATTTTGCAAATAGAGACCAATAGGTCAAGGACACTGGGGGTAAATGTATCAAGCTGCGAGTTTCCGGCGGGTTTGAAAAGTGGAGATGTTGCCCATAGCAACAAATCAGATTCTAGTTATCATTTATTTAGTGCATTCTACAAAATGACAGCTAGAATATGATTGGTTGCTATAGGCAACATCTCCACTTTTCAAACCTCTCGGAAACTCACAGCTTGAAACATTTACCCCTAGATCGTGTTATAGATGAGCAAACGTGAAACAATTTGTAACTGGTGTCATTTCATTACCAAGCACAGAGGTTTTTGATCTTTTCCTACAAAAACCAAAATTAAAGGTGAAAATGAGATTGGGGTCTCACAGAATTTTTATTTGAATAAATAGTATGTTTACTGGGAATTAATTTACTGTTGGCTACATGTTAAGCACATTCTGATATTGAAACAGTTTCTAATTTAGTTATTTGTATGACATAATATTGAATCCTGAGAAGTGGTAGTACTTAATAGTTACACAAATAGGTATACGGATTGGTTTCTTGTAAATCAGACAACTATTTTAGTGGCCATTATAACCATGCAAAAGTACAAATCCACAGATCAAATTCTCTTTTGTGACTAGATTTCTACCTTTGAACTAGTGCATCCAATTTTTTGCAATTTTCATTGGAGTCACAGACTAATATGGCAGCGACAGCATGGTACAAAAGGTTACATTTCTAAGTCGAGGAGTTGGGAAGATGGGGTGTGCTTTGTTAAGTGTGGATAAGGGACACAAGTCTGTCTATTAGTGCTCCAAAATACAAAAAAAACCCAAGACTTTGTTTTGTGTGATTTTGATAAAACAATAATTTATGTTATTGGATGGGATTATTTAGTTGGCAGAATTGTAAAAGGAACATTTAGAGAGTCCTCAGTCTTTTCGTTTGTCACATAGCCTTATTGTCCATTCCTTCTCAGAAGTGGTATAAACCAGACATCATAAAGAACATTTTGTATCTTGCAAATGCACTGTCTGAAAAACATACTTCCCCGGCAATTTGAACAATGTAAGAAAATCTTTCAAGCATACGCAAGGGACATATGTACAAAGGACAGTCCCAATGTCCCCTCATTGTCATACATAATTTAAAACATATTGTGGTAAAATGAGGTATTAATATTCCCTCAACCAGTCTCACCTCATTTCTCATTAACTGTGGACTATAAAAACGGTATGGTTCCCATATATTATGTTAAGAAAGGGAAAATGTCCACAGATAGAGCTGTATGTTTAATTACAGAGGACTAGATTTTGTATTTCAAATGTAAATATGTCTGGATTGTGATCTCTCCTGTTTAAACAATCTCTGCTGTATAGCCACATACCAATACCTATCCTTAATTATATCAAGAGTTGCTCATCTGCAATCCCTTTGTCTGTATGTTTACCTATGAAAAGGTAAACACAGAAAATGACCAATCAAGCAGGTCCTGGAACTCCTGAGAAGGTCATTTCTGCCATTTAAAAACAAGCTCCAGAGAACAGCAAATTGGCATTTACTACCCAGTGATAGCTGAGGCCAGGCTGGCATTGAGATCAAGATCTCTGCCCGGACAAGAAAGGGACAATCGGCCCCAACAGGAAAGGGGCAATCGGTCCCTGGAGTACTGTTATTGCCCTGATCTATCTCTCCAGGTCTTGGGGAGCTGTGTGTTCGGCAAACGCGGAGTGACAGTGACTCAGGACCACTGCCTTGCTGGTAACCTCAACGGAAAGAGGGTGAGAAGCTTGGATGGATAGACAGCTGTCCTTGAGAGTGACTAGGATACTGGTGAGGTGTTTTCATTATACCCTGTATGTTGTCTGTGCCAGACTGTAGTATTATTTGTTGCAGGTTATTATTTAAATATCTTTATTGCTGTTTGGTGCTACAATTTTGCTAAATAAACCTGTTTATTTTATTGCCTGGGTGATTCTGAGACTTGGATAGGTACCGGGTAGGCCAGCTGTGTGGCACTGATGGTTACACTAAGCCCGGTTTCATCACACATATGTCATGACAGACTTTGTATATACCCCCTATGACAAATAAACAATGTTTTACACCCAGTTTTACATCGCAGGAAAAAAAGATAAAGACAATGTTCATATTTGTTTAAAATTTAGCATACCATGAATCACCATATTTATGCCTCTACTTCCCCTTAGGGCATCAAGTAGTATTTTTGGAACATTCTGTAATTACAAAGTTTATTATACTATCCTAAGTAAACAACTTACGGAACAGATTTTGCCGGTATAAGCAGAACAAGGTTATGCAAACCAGTAAAAACAAATACTGAGAACAGTTTTCTTTTCTATATTTCAACCATCTTGTCTGTGCTTCAGCCATTTTATTCTCACACATAAATGAAGCTAAACTAAGCATTATCGTAGAAGAAAAACTGAACAGTTCATATTAACCAAATGGTTATTCCTAATATATAAATCAGCTGGACTTTAATGTGGTATTTTTACTGTTTGCCCAGTATGTATTTTCTGGAGTCTCCTCAAACCCACAAATGTAGGTGAATCCCTCTATTACAGTTGATGCTTCCAACAAGCGTGCAGTGGGTGTGCGCCTTGGTGCGCTTATTGGACAATTATGCATACTTGAAAAATGACCTCAGACGGGTCACATTTTTTGTGTTTCCGAAACTAGCCTTTTTTATGTGGAAAATTCAGTTCTGGTCATACAAATATGTATGTGTTGTTTCCTCTTGTACAATTGTGTCATTTACCTGAAGAATGATCCAGGAGACCTGAGATGTGTTCATAGCGGAATTAGTGGCACTATATAAATAGCTCATGATGATGATGATGATGATGATGCGTTAGGACTTCTAATAGTGTGAAAGTTTGTATATATAACCTCACAACAAACTATACTTTTATAGGATGACATATCATTGTGGCAGCACAGTGGTCTAGTGGTTAGCACTTCTGCTTCACAGCACTAGGGTCATGAGTTCGATTCCTGACCATGGCCTCATCTGTGTGGAGTTTGTATGTTCCAGTTTCCTCCCACACTCCAAAAACATACTGGTAGGTTAATTGGCTGCTATGAAAATTGACCCTAGTCTCTCTCTGTCTGTCTCCCTCTGTGTGTGTGTGTGTGTGTGTGTGTATGTTGGGGAATTTAGACTGTAAGCTCCAATGGGGCAGGGACTGATGTGAGTGAATTCTCTGTACAGCGGTGCGGAATTAGAGGCGTTATATAGGTAAATGATGATGATGATCATTCACCAGGTGACATCAACGGATCCTTACAAGCTTTAGTTGCTGGATTTTGTGAATATGGCATTTACTGGTTCTCAGAACTCACAGAGGAGAGGCACATGATAAGCTGCAGCCAATTAGATCACTGATTGCATCTAAGACACAAGGTGCAATGAATGGCAGCAGTAATAGCAGCAAAGGATAGGAGATATTAGAGAACAGATGGCGTGGCGGCATTAGGACCTGGCTGACACCCCTAGTTGTAACTGGGAACAAGCCCACAGATTGAAAGGGGGTTTTTGGGGTTTGTAGACTTACGAGTGCACTCCTGGTGTCTGTGACACTAGGAAAATGCTGCTCACAGAACCATGTAATATATGCATGAACACTGAAAAGACTCACCTACAGGCTTCAGTGGTGAATCCACCATTAAGCAGCTAGCTAGTGCTGGAGATCACCAACATCATGAGCGTATATTCGCATCTGCCCTCAGCTACCTGCACTTACTACAGCTTTGACGGTTGTATATGGGTTTCTCAGTGAGTCTGCATTTGATGGCAATTAAGAAAAAAAACCCTTTACTGTACTTTGCTTACGTTTGTCCACCCTACTCTCCACAGTCCCACTTCTCCAGTCGCAAACAAGCGCAAGTGTCAAATTCCAACACATCTAGCTTTGGCTTTTGTGAGTTTGCGCTAAACAAATTTGCGTATTTTACTCCAAACAATCTGGCATACGTCCAAATCAACATCAGCCCGGGTGTAAGTTAAAATATCTTGATTATTCTCCTTTAAAGCCAGGAAGACAGGATCTTTCAAATCCTTCAGTATCCCTGAAGTATTCATTACAATGCAGTACTGGTTCAAGGTAGCGGATTGTGACCTTTTTTGGTTTGGGTCCTTTCTTTAAATTTTTTAGCAGTGTTCTGTGCCCTTAAAACACCTATTAGGTAACAGATATTAATGCGTACTGAAAACCTATGTTCTATGCGAATAGAGCCTCCCAGATGGCTCAAGGTTCATTTTTGATCTCTTGCAGAGTATAGAGCAAAACATCTAGAGGTGCATCTGGAAGTATTCTGAGAATAAAGCGCGTCTACTACAGTACGACATAATATAGTGCATTGGTTTTAATTTGGTATATCAAATTGATACAGTATATTTTGTCACCAGATTATGAATAATGTGTTTGATCTTTTCATACATGTATTTATTATTCATTGCAGCAAATAAAATCTCCTTTCTACTTTACCTTGAAAAAAAAAAGAGGGTTTCAATTCAAATTTGCAAAGAAATCCAATAATTACACATCACTGCCCAGCATGCTTCGTGTTGTAAGCCCCGGGGGTAAGAAACTCTGTTTCCACAGCCAACACTTAAAATGTTTTGTTCTTTCTTTGTATTTTCTTGTGTCATTGAGGTTATTTCTAGTGAGAATTAAAGCAAAAAAAAGGTAAAAAGTATCTGCTGTATGAGTGTACTAATAATTCAGAGCTATTGTATTACATGTTATGTGATTTCTGCATCGTGGCTAACAGTGAATATATGGAAATACAATAGGAACGCTTGATAGAGATTGGTGAATTTTTGTACGTCAGTGCTCTGTCTTATATTTACAATGCATTGTACTGAGGGCCCATGTGAATAGCCTTATGATCCTCACAGGGGTGGAACTCTGCCTCATTGGGTCATTATCATCATCGTCATCACCATTTATTTATATAGCACCACTAATTCCGCAGAGCTGTACAGAGAACTCACTCACATCAGTCCCTGCCCCATTGGGGCTTACAGTCTAAATCCCCTAACACACACACACACACACATTAGGGTAAATTTGTTAGCAGCCAATTAACCTACCAGTATGTTTTTGGAGTGTGGGAGGAAACCGGAGCACCCGGAGGAAACCCACGCAAACACAGGGAGAACATACAAACTCCTCACAGATAAGGCCATGGTCGGGAATTGAACTCATGACCCCAGTGCTGTAAGGCAGAAGTGCTAACCACTGAGCCACTGCGCTGCCCCCAAGCAATGTTTAGGGAGGGTCCTAGTGATGCATCTGAAACCTCCATGGAAAGAGTAAAGAGGGGGCCTCTTCTGCGCTTATGAAGCAGGGAATGTGCCTCTCAGAATAGGACCCTTTTCAGAGCAGAGAGTCATCCTTAGGAGGTAATCAGGGGGCCCTGGAGGTGCGGTGAAGTCTTCTGTGGGGGCCTTGGGGAAAGCAACATGAAATTTCCTCCCCTGCTTCCATCTCGCTTCTCATCGATCTATACTTAATGTCGCAGCTAGATTTATCCTCCTCTCTCGCCCTTCCACATCTGCCTTCCCTCTCTGCCAAACATTACACTGGCTCCCCTTCCCCTACAGAATCCTCTTCAAAATCCTCACCCTCACATATAAGGCTCTCTCCAACTTCACTGCTCCCTACATCTCCAACCTCATCTCCATACATATTCCTCTCTGTCCTCCCCATTTGGCCAATGACTTCCGCCTTTCCTCCCCTCTGGTAACCACATCTCACTCCCTTTATTATTATTATTGTCATAGATTTGTAAGGCGCCACAGTGCTCCGCACCACAATTAGGGAAAACGATACATACATAAAACTGAGACATACAAGGCAGACAAAATAAATGCAGACATGAAAACAAAGGGTATGGAGGATTCTGCTCATTAGAGAGCTTACATTCTAAGTGGAAGAGGGCACAGCTGAAACATGAGGAGCGAGTGTGGCTCAGAGTGGATATTGGGACAGTTGTGAGGGTGCATTTGAATTTAGGGCTGTCGTTTACCATAAGTCCCAACAGCCAAATTTTTTTTGTACACTGTTCCAGTTTCTGTTGATAGAAAGGGGTGTTCTGTGACAGAAAAGGGGCGTGGCCTCACACAAAATGTTTGTGGCATTGAGAGTGGTTTGAGCTGATGAAGGGAGTGGATAGCTTTGTCCAGAATTGCATTCTTGGGAATGTTTTTATTTATGTGTCTTATGTGTGAGAAATAATATTTCAAGGCATACAAATATGGGTTATTTTAGTAACTAGTAGTGCTGATTTGTGCCCCCCCAAGTTCAGCCTGCAAGGTGCTTAATTTATGCATTTGTATGGAGAATCAACAGACAAGGACAATACTTGACCTGCAGGAAACCAGGGACAGGAATAATCATTATTCTCTTAGTTTGGTTCCCTAGCACCCTGTTGCTATACAACAAAGAGGGAGAAGTGTTGTAAACAAACATATGAAACCAAATTTTAATTAAATTCACAATGGACTTTCTATGGAAAAAAACATTGTAAGCGATTGACCTTGAAAATGAAAAAGCCAAGAAAGTATTCTGAGAAAATGAGGTAGAGAAGAATCAGCTATAATCTTAATGAAGGAGCAGTGTGGTAGCTTATCCTAGAGAAAGACGTGTTTCTCAAGAATTTCAAAGAGTTTTCTTTAATATGTATTCAGCAGATTAACAAAACTTCTGAGGGTTGTACGTAAAGGACCACTAAACTCCAGCTCTGCTAAAAAGGGGAATATCACCTCCTGCTCTGTTACAGACATGTCAAGCTCCACCCACATTTTTAGAACAAAGTCCTATCGGGATCTTATAATGATCAAAAAAGCTGAGATTAAAACTGAGCTGTAGTGACATCACTGAACCTGCCACTGTTTATAAATCCGACCAATCCGTACAGTGCATTTCTGCAAAGCAAGTCTGCCTATCTGTCAGTCACTCTCTGCTTGTCTAGTAAGTCATATTAGCCATTTGTTGGTAGAAACAATATTCATGGCAATGCAGTCCTTCAATTCTGTCGGAATCTATCCATTTATTAGGATTAGTGACAACGCTGAGGCAGGAGGAACAAAGTGATAGACTGAAGCCAAGGTGAGTCCAACTAATTTCCTCCCTTAGAAATAGAGTAAAACACTTCTGTTCAGCTCTATAGAAGAAAACTGGATGACCTCCACTTCCTGTATGGTGCATTTCAGATCTAGTCAGCTGCCGCTTTGGATGCCGTGATAAGGTTTTGCTATATGTTGGGGCACTGTATTTTAGCAGCCTAATGATTATTTAACATCGATGGCTATGTCCTCTTATCAATAACATGAAGATAACATAACATACATGGAAACTTGTAAGAAGTGGCGAAACACTACATTGTCAAATCACATTGCACAATTTGGAAGGGAGGCCCAGAAATGTAACCTGTCCTCCCATAGCCTCTTCTCTGCTATTCTGACCATGTGCTTGGACCCATGCTTTCGTAGTGAAACCCTTTTCTGCTTGCGAAGAGATGACAGAGGGTACAGTCAATATATGGACTGCCGTCATTGCGCAGTGTGCATGGACTTATATATCTGTTCTTTTTACAATGTTTGACAGTAAAAAAAGAAAGTCCCCTCTATGCGATTGTTCTTTTGGAAATGTTTACACATTATTATACATGAATAAATTTAAGGTACAAAAAAATGTTTTGCATATGACATATTCCTATAGATTGCTCATAAACACGCACCATATAACTATTTAATTTTAACTGTCCACAGATCATTACTTTCACATACCAAGCTTATCCATTATTAGTATGGAAGACATACAGACACTTAATTACACTGTTACATCCACTTATTTTACAAAGGTCATCTCTCTAGACTGGGCAACAACCGGTGCACTTTTGCTAGTGAATGAGTAAATTTAGGATATAAGGGGCGTATTCAATTGTTAGTGTTAACGCTAACAAACGAGCGCTCAAAAAATCTTACCGTTAATACGGTAATTACTCGCGGAATCGCAGCTCGCTGAGCGGCGAGCTGAAATTCTGCGAGTAAACTACCGTATTAACGGTTTTCGCGTGCAATATTACCGTATAAACGGTAATATTTTTTGAGCGCTCGTTTTTCAGCGTTAACGCTGACAATTGAATATGCCCCTAAGAATGTTTTGCTAGTTATATTAATTTTGACACAGCCTTGGACCCATGTAAATTGTTGTCTTTACATTGAAGTCTGACAGTGTTTTCATCTGCAAAATCCGTAATTGAATTCTGTCCAGTAATTCACCATAGTCCATCTGTTTATTTGTGCCATTGGTAATACATCCTCATCTAGGGTAAAAAGAAATCATATTGAACATCATTTATTTCTCATTATTTTTCGTTTCCTGGAAACGTTCGGTTCGTCTTCTCAACCTGTTCACATTTCTAATTTCATTTAAACTTTTTTGTGATTATTTATAACTTTTTTCGATGTCATCATTCGCTCTGTTTCCTGTCATTTTGTGGTCTTCAAAGTGGAGAGATTGCTTCTAAAACAAATTGTTGACGTTGAAATGCTCAGCAATTATAAAAAGTCCTATTTATCGTTTGACATCTTACTTGAAGATGTCATATTAGCCTTTGTACTTATCATAAGATGTACTATGGAGCTTTCTCAGGTGTTAAATAAACATTCTTGCAAAACACTTTACCAACAACTGTGAATGCTGTAGGCAATGGTGACAGAGTCGTTCACTTACATGATTTTGTTGTGTCTCAGCATCATGGTACGTCTGCTAGGCTTTGTTAACACTCTTTAGGTGCTTGGTTTTAATTCGGGAACGTACTGGCCCTTGTAGTCACCATTTATTATTCCGATTGTTTAAAATACTTGACCATTTTATGGACTGTGATTTAACAAGATGTAAATATTATTTAATTACCGTATTTAAAGCCACAAAGAACAAAAGAAAGAGATGGGGTGAAAAAAATAAACAGAACGGTTTAGAATATATTGTTTCGCAACCTTAACTGAAGGAGGATTCGTAAGATATTAGTACATAACCTCCCCTAGGAGAAAATGTGAAGTGACAACAATAATAAATTTAACGTATAACCTTTATATTATGTTATGTTGCATTTGAATGTAGCCTGACACACCTAATCTGTGCTGTTGGAGGACCCTTCCAGTATCTATCTCTCAGGGGCAGATTTATTTCAGTGGGAGGACCCTTAGGACCCTTGTGCAATGTGCGGCTGTCCATACTACCGGCTGTGCGGCTGTCCATACTACCGGTTGTGCGGCTGTCCATACTACCGGCTGTGCGGCTGTCCATACTACCGGCTGTGCGGCGGTCCATACTATCGGCTGTGCGGCTGTCCATACTACCGGATGTGCAGCTGTCCATACTACCGGCTGTGCGGCTGTCCATACTACCGGTTGTGCGGCTGTCCATACTACCGTCTGTGCGGCTGTCCATACTACCGTCTGTGCGGCTGTCCATACTACAGGTTGTGCGGCTGTCCATACTACAGGTTGTGCGGCTGTCCATACTACCGGCTGTGCGGCTGTCCATACTACAGGTTGTGCGGCTGTCCATACTACCGGCTGTGCGGCTGTCCATACCACCGGTTGTGCGGCGGCTCTCCATGCCACCACTTAATATGGCAGAGAAATATTGTCTCATTCTCAATTAAATTAAGCAGATATTTAATCCCAAATTATGCCGTGGAATGTCACTATGTAAGTCTCCTACACGACCTGGCTCTGAATTAAATCCGACCCTTAGTCTGTGTCTTCCCAGCTGGCTCCACCTTCTGTCCTTACTAATATAGTCAAAAGTAATGACAAGGAACAAGGTCAACCCCTGAGGAAGTCAAGATGATGAAACGCGTTGGTTCCTCTCTGACCGGCCCTGGATATTTTCTATACACCCTGTGTGGGAACCTGGTTTTGGCTATAGTTGGGATTTCAACCCGGGACTTAATTGCTGTAGACAGATAAGCTGTGATTAATTGTTTTTTTTCTGCCAGTTTCCTCATCTATTTATGCTGAAATAAGAGTACATTTGTTATGCAAATTGAAATAACGATTATTATATATGAAGTATTAATGAAGGACGTATTATTACACTATTATTTTCTATGTTTGTGGAGCTTTTTACTTTCCGTTATGGATACAGCTACATATTGATCCGAAAATTTGAAAAGGAATCCTCATCTCCTGAAATTCATGATGTGGATAAGATAAGTGGAATTTTTCTTACCCTTTGGTGACTTGTTAGTTTAAACATTCACATATAATGTATTACATATTATACTATGTTTGCCGCTTCTGTTGTTTTATTTACTGTCTAGGTCAGCCACTAATTTCCTGCTCTGTGAGCATTCCCATGATCTGATTGGCTACATTTTTTTTGATTCCCATTTACATAAAAAATCGGAGACCCCAGATGGACTGCAAAAGGTGCTCTAATCTTCTAATCTAATGCACCCTAAAAACTGGGGTAAACTGCTTCCCTTATTTTAGAACCCCCCTTATAGTGGGATTAAAAATAGTCCAAGATTTTGAATCCTATGCCTACATTCCCAGTGTCCTTTGACACATCTTACGTAACACTTTACTAAGTGATTTCACCAATACCTGATTAAGAGCATCAACCTGGATATTATGACAATCCTGTATGTTGCAGTTGTAGGAATGTTTCTATATAGAATTTAGCACAGAAACTTTAATGCTAATAAATTGCTAATTATAATTTCTACTGAAAGCTTGATTTCTGAAACAAAATATACATTTTTCAAAATATAGGGCCAGCACTGCCTTACAACACATGATTTTATTCCCATTAGTCATTATAGAAGGGGCCAATTGAAAATTTTCTTTTTCGCCTGTTGTATAGCAAGGGTGTTTATATTGTGGCAGCACAGTGGCTCACTGGTTAGCACTTCTGCCTCACAGCGCTGGGATCATGAGTTCAATTCCCAACCATGGCCTTATCTGTGTGGAGTTTGTATGTTCTCCCTGCGTTGCGTGGGTTTCCCCCGGGTGCTTTGGTTTCCTCCCACACTCCAAAAACATACTGGTAGGTTAATTGGCTGCTATCATAATTGACCCTAGTTTCTGTCTGTCTGTGTGTGTTAGGGAATTTAGACTGTAAGCTCAAATGGGGCAGGGACTGATGTGAGTGAGTTCTCTGTACAGCGCTTCAGAATCAGTGGCGCTATATAAATAAATGATGATGATATAAAGAAGGTGACGGAAAATGTAAACATTTTAATTCATGTTTCATTTACATTCTGTCATGTGCGTTATCCAAATGCATTGGTAGCTTTTTTTTTTTAAGATGGCGTGTGGGTGGGGGGTTGTGTCATAACACAACAATACACACAAAAAGAAGCAAGGTAAGTATCCTAATAAAGTGCACTTTTTAATCATATTCATATCTAATCAACATATTCAAATGTTTATTTTCAATACTATAACTTTAAAGTCTTTCTTTTGAAATTAAAATTACTGTGAGCTTAAAATGCAACATTTTGAGAGTAGTACATTACCTGACAAACCTTCCTATAAAATGCAGCTTAAACAGCCCAATTATTCATCGGATACATTTATTTCTCTATTGTTTCTTTGTATTTTCCCCGATAGAACCCTGTGACAAAGATAACCAGGTACAATTTCAGTTCGCTGCAGCCCTTTATTCTGTCTGCGGTTATACAAGGAAGAGGCTTTGTAGTTTATGCCTTAATTAATCAGATACAGAATGTACATAATTCTTTACTGCCAGTTCCATATTATTTTCGACAGATAAAAAGTTACAGTGGCTATGTCATGCTACTCATTGTCTGCAGTATCACGTTGCTATGGTTTCAATCTGCAAGACTTGTTTTCCTATTTAAACCCAGGCGTTTCATAAAGAGCGCAATGACTTGTACACAGAATTGCAAATTAAAAGGGGGTGAATATACATTGAATAGAGATATTAATAGCTGGAAGCATAAAAGCACAATGCTGTCGCTAGGGGTCTAGGAATAGAATGCACAAGGTTCCTGAGGTGTTAACTACAGGGAGCTATCTATCCGACTCCGCAGTGGGGAATAATGTTATTAACTGGAAATTATGGAACCAATTTGTAAAACTTTCGGCTTGTTAAAAACTTTGTGGGTTTAATCAGTGCTGATTTGCCGCATTAATATGAAACTTATTTCTTCATAATCACAACAATAATGTAAAACTGGTTGACAGTCTGACCTTTATTATTTTTTATGCTTCATGATAAACTGATACTTTACTTTATAGCATTTACATAACTTTTTCTGCTACAACAATATATGGTGTTTGTTTGTTTTTTTAAACAGAACACCATCATTTTCCGTACAGCGTCATTCCAATTGCGCCAATTCTACACCAGTTCAGCTGACAGGGATGGTCCTTTGAAGGGAGGACACCCCTATTTAAGGGGGTAAAGGGGGTTTGAAAGATGTTTTACAAAAGTAAAGAAACCCCGAAAACAATATCTATTAATCTTGTTTATGCATTGTAGGTAAATCATGAATCTTTAGGAACTTGTCATCCTGGGACACATTTTCACAGATACCAGGTCTACCTTGGAAATCTTTAAATGTACTGTAAGTCTGATGTACACTCGGGGATGGAGCAAAGTTTGAAGGGGCCACAAAAGTGGCAAACGCAGGATTTGTAAAGGGGGGTTTCCACACCATGCCGCCAGTGGGTGTGACCAGCATGCATGGGGGTGTGGCTATAATTTTAGACAGTGTTTGGCTGCTCTCCAACTCTTCCTATCTTCATAATATACATGGGCAATGCTGCGTGCACTACTGTTAGGTGCATGCAGCTCTCCCTTTTCAAGCAGGGCCGTGTGAAGCTGGTTTCAGTTCCAGCCACCTCAATTATACAGTGCCCCAGGCTTGGAGGGAGGTTTCCAGGCACTAGGAAACCCCCCTCAGTTTCCTATGCCCCAGGGCAACTACCTTGTGGAGATCCCTGCCAATAAAATCACCTGCAGTCAGATCAAGTAAAGTCAGAGACGTCCACGTTAACCTAGCAGCCAGTCACAGTGGGTGTCAGTCGGGGGGTGGATGATGATCTGAACACAGCAGCACAGAAGCGCTCAGTCAGTCACACGCTTTACAGTGTAATTTGCATTCCCTCCACGTGATACATACATGCAGTAGAAGGGCTACATACATGCAGTAGAAGGGCTACATACATGCAGTAGAAGGGATCCATCACCACTTATCCTCTAACAGGGGATTGGGGCCAGGGCTGCCGAACCAGAGCGAGAGCAGCTCAGGCACAGACCTCTTAATACATTGTATGCTGTGCTGCCATATTTAATGGGGGCAGTGGGCAGCAGTTGGGAAAATTTGTAGAGGCTCCATGATGTGCGGGAGCCCTGAGGCAAATGCCATAATATTCATTCCGCTAGTCAGAAGAAGGTGAATAACTCTAAACTCTTCCTCGCAATTTCCACACATTGCAGAATCAATAGTCTGATAGATATTGTTAGATGAGCCAGAAGATAGGTATGCAGTGCACCATGCCAAGAGTCAGATATAACATAGTATTATTAACTGTATGATATTATACTACATAGTGTCATCTACTCGTGGTGTCAGGAAAACAAAGACGCAATGGTTGATTATATTATATTAAGCTATATGCAAACATTTCCTCCTTATGGGGTCTATTAATGACCAAAGTTAAATTGCTCAAATTAATTTTAATTCCTTATCGCAATGATAAATGAATTAATGGGGCAATTTATTAAAATTGATCAGGTGGGATAGCGGCTCCAATAGTAGCCTGTCCCAGCGAACAATCTATTGTAAACTAATCGCAACTGAAATCACTTTACTTACAAGTTTCTATGGCCAGGCTTGACTTGCAATGGGAAGTGCACAAAGCCTATCAGGGAGAGATCAGAAGATCCCTCTCCTGCGATTCTCTCCCCATAGGTCAACACGGATATCTCCATCAGAAGACGGCCTTAACTACTGGGATTGAGATTCTAATTTTGGAGCTTGACAATTGTGGCAAAATCGCAGTGACTATAGACATCTAAGGGGACCAGATTTGCTTTTGAAGAAGCTGGGACAACGTCCTCCATTAATAAATGCTTGAATCCCCTGAAAACTGGAGTTATCAGGGGATAATAGGTTAATAAATAGGGCCCTATATCCTGTTGTCATGTAAGTCTGTCAGGAGTGTATATATCTGCATCATGCTCTCTGCACAATACGCCCCAGCTTCTGTTGTTACACATAGAATTATAGGGTTCTAAATATGGCATTGATTGATCTCATTATCCTAGTCCTGTCCCAATTCCTCCTCCACGCAGGGCCCTGGTGGACAGCAGCGCAGAGCGGCCATGAAGAGAGAATTAAGTAGGAAAAGGTGGAACTCGTTCTCCATAGTTGGCTTATCACATAGACCCTCATGGAAATTAATGCCATATCCAGAGGCCCATGTAGTATATTCCTTTTTTTGTTTTATTTATTTTAACTATTTTTAATTATAACAATCGGAAAATGTTTGTCTCATGTATTTTTATATATTAAAAAAATGCTCATTTACTTCTAATGTTAAGAAAGTGTAATTGACCTGTTGCCATGATATTTACTATCTCTTTAATGGTACTAGTCATATGAGTATCACAGCAGCGATCCCTAATGAAATGTCTGGATCCCATCAGCATTGGCCCCTTTCCAGGTTTCCTGCAAAGACAATGTAAATGAAAATGTTTTCAGAAGATTGATGGCAATATCCACCAATTTATTATTGTCTAAGTTTATTTATGTACATATTTGTTTATACTTTATTCTGGGATTTGTGCATTTAACCCTTACACAACTAATGCTCTAAGGATCACCACCATATTTAAGACGGTGCGGATACCCCATCTGCAATTAGTTTATCACTGAGTCTGCTTGGCGAAAGGTAGAGACAATTGTGTGTATAAGATTCTCCATGGAAAGTCTTTTCTGTTTATTTCTACTGTATAGACATTTAGTTGCATTGAGTTGCGGAAAATATGATTAAACTGCTAAAGAAAAACTGCAATTGTTTTGCCTGCATCCATTTGTTGGCTATCAACAGGACCTATATTCTGGCATATTCTGTTGTCCTGATTTAATTTTTTGTCAGGGACCCACTGACAGATTCACATAAGGAAATTTACACTGTACAGAGGTCCCCGGGGTAATCGAATTAGATTTGTCTATGTTCTTATTAGAACAACATTTGTTATAGGATCTTCCTTTCCGTCTGATCTTCTCGACTCCCAAAAGCTCTCTTTGCTTCTCTCTGGTGCGAAAATGTGAGTGACCACTAAGAATGCTGTTTGCTTTGTCTTTAGCTTTTGTTTAAACTTGCGCTTCTTTTTTCTATACTCTTCACAGATTATTTTTATTAGTTTGCTACCTCCTGTAGTTTATAAATCAAATATGATTGTATTGAGCATACAGAGTTTATTAAAAGATTACCAACTACACCTACATCCGTATGAAGTGTGAAAATGCTTTTATAAGTTCAGTTACACGTAGAATACAATGTATTACAGTATTTCTAACCTCAATTGAGACATTCAGCTGATTAAAGCAGAAGAATGTGACAATCGGCAGGTAACTCCCAATTGAGGAACTACCAGATATCAGGTCAGGATGAGTAGTTGGGAGATCATCATCCTGAGGGCCATAAACATAACAATAGCAGAAATAACAACCATGAAATTGTTACCAAACAATAATGGATCAAGGCAGAAACAAAGTAAACAACAGAATAACAACATAAACAAGGTTGAATGTTATAAATCCACAAACTAAGATTGGATGAGACTGTACAAATGACACTAGGATTACATTCAGGTCATTCACAGATTGAAAAATCCAGAACGAGATTGGGCAAAGGGACAATTATTATCTTTTATTATTATCTTTTATTTATAAGGCGCCACAAGGCGCACATAGTGGGTTAGAACATGCAACATAATTACACAATGACATAGGTGCATACCGATAAGAACAATGGGTCCGGCTAAGCAGAATAATAAATACATGGATGCAATTGACAGAACAAATCGCATGGCATTCAAAAACAATTCAGTATAAGACAATACAGGAGTGGATGACGGAGAGTGGGCAGATTTGAGACATAGGGTAGACAACCCTACCACAAAATATTCCCACAGCCTCCAGTGTACTAACAGTCCTTACTCCTGGAGGTTGCACGGGGTTCACAACTTCTTGGTCTGTTAGATCAAAAGGATACACATAGAATATACAAAACAAAAGAGCATTGAGAGAGATGTCCACATTACCAGTTCCAGTAGCCTACCGGCTTACATGCAGGCACTGAAAAGCTGACATAACAGGTTCAAGCCTTGTGGGATCTGATAGCGCAGCCAAGTGGGTACAATTCAGATGAAGTATATTTAATTTTTCTCAACCCCATCTAATATGATATTTATTTGAGTGAAAAACAGATGCCTTTAAAACAGATCCGTTGGTATAAACAGTTTACCAATAATGTGTGGAACACCTACTGTGATCATTATTTAGATGAATAACACATATGAAATTCTATGCAAACTGGAAAAGTAAACCACCAGCATTGTTTTGTTCTTCGTCAACAGATATCTGTCCATCCATGCATCATCATCATCATCAACATCATCATCTTCATCATCAAAATCATTCATCATAACATCATCATCATCAACTTCATCATCATCATCATCATCATCACCACCATCATCATCACCATCAACATCTTCATCATCTTCATTACCATCATCATCAACTTCATCATCACCATCATTATCATCATCACCAACATCATCATCATCTTCGTCATCAAATTCTTCATCATCACATCATCATCACCATTAACATCTTCATCATCACCGTCTTCATCATCAAATTCATTATCATCATCACATCATCATCTTCATCATCATCACCATTAACATCTTCATCATCACCATCATCTTCATCTTCATTACCATCATCATCATCAACTTCATCATCACCATCATTATCATCGTCATCACCATCATCAACTTCATCATCATCAACTTCGTCATCTTCATCATCATCATCTGCATCACCAACATCATCATCACAATTATTATCATGTCATCATAATAACAGTCCTGTTCACCAAGAACATATATGGTGTGAAGATTTTTTGCATTTGTGAATGTTGTGATTGAGAAGTAAGTGTCACTGCCATATTACATCCTGATGAACATTGCCGCTGATATATTAGATTTTTTTGCGCATTAACAATGGTATATCAGATCTTAATGATTTTTTTTTACTGACACATTTGACAGTGATGGGTATTGTCAACAGCATAATATTTTCTTTTGTTGTATACTATTTGTTTTTCTCTTTGTAGAAGAAAACAAAATAATCAAGTAATGCATTGTGTTTTCTTGAACATGTTATTACTGTTTTATTAAATATAAAAGTGTCAGATCTTTTGGCTGATCTGAAAATGTAAATCATTTGCTGGATGCGGAACGGGTGATTTTAGGAGAAGGAGGGGCTTAGTCAAAACTGGTGAACTAGGGCTCATTTAGAAATCCTACACTGTGCCCTAAAACTATTATGCGGAAACAATGCTAAATGTGGAACACAATTTTCTTGTGTCTCCATTGGATCACTTTTATCACTGTTGTTCCGTGTAAATGGTATGTGTGTTTAGGTACAGCAATCTGTTTGGCTTCAGATTTTTGTTGGATACTTTTCTTGCATTAGTGCTCACTTTTTAATGTGACATAAGGAACAGTTTTGAAGTTCTCCCAACCAGCTCATCTGAAGGGACGCTAAATGTTTTGAGAGGGCTGCCATTGACACTTTATTCTCCGAAAATATTTTTAATGCCACTTGGGGTCATCTCTGTAGAACACTCGATGCACACTGCAAAATGCCTTTGTGTTCTATCAAAGTATTTACTCCAAGTGTAATTTATGACTTAAATTGATGAATTGACATAGGTAATATTTTTAATACACATGTTACATTTTTGTATGTGAATCTTCCTTTTCCCATTACTCAGAGTGTATCTAAGCTTGCTTGCATCATCCACAAAAGTGCAGCATAAAGGTGCAGAATGGGTATCGTTAAAAGTATGAGATCTGATTACTACCAGCCTGAAATGGTGTAAAATTCAAGTGGAAGGGTGCATGCACCAACGATTGGACCTTAGAAATGTACCCTCATGCTTCACATAGAGAAAATAAAATTGTTGTACTGCTCCACAAACACACGTCCCCACTCAGTACTTTTCCATTACGCCCAACTCCCCCACTCTAGTTATGCAAACTTCTGCTCTTCCACAAATGCCATGAAGTCCTTTGGTGTCTACTTATCTTCCCAGATTCATCACTATAATATTTAACATCCAGTTGCATGATTTAGGTCCAAATTTGCTCAGAAATAATGGCTGGTTATATAGTCCCAAACTATCCATTTAAATGTAAATAAAAACTACCATTTCTAAAAATATTTTTGTGACGGGAATGTGATCATGCTTTCCTGGCAGTCACTAATAAATTCACAATTTCTATAATTTATATTAAGAGCTAATGTAGCTTAAAAGATTGATTGAGCCCCAAAATTGAAATTTTCTCATATACCCCATGAAGATAACAATACATTGTTATTCTGACATTCCACTATTGCTCTGGTATGAAGTACCATCACTCTCTATTAGAGATACTGAAGTTTCTCATGCAAGACAATGTCCCAATGGGATTAAATAGTTGCTAATAAGCTCAGACTTCATCAAATTCAGCTGCTGTGACATCATTGTTCCCACTGCTGTGCATGAATTCACCAATCCACCAAGTGGTTTTCTATATAGAAAATCTACTAAACTGTCAGTCACTCTTTGTCTGCTGTGTTAATTGAGCACTTACCTTGTGATGTAGCAACCTGCTGTAGATGAGTGAAAGAGCATTTGGACATAATTAGTTAATACGTTAATATTGCATAAGCATCAGTTATGATATATATATCTATATATATATATATATATATATATATATATCTATATATAGATGTAGATATAGATATAGATATAGAGATATAGATATAGATATATATATATATATATATATATATATATATATATATATATATATATATATATATATACACATATAAATATTCAGTAGAACACACCCTCTGTTGTATATTACGTTACATAGTTTGTTATATTACCATACAGTTCCTCTTCTGGATCAAACAAAGAGGGAATTTCAGAAACCTGTAACTATTCCCCGGTTACCTTTTCAAACAGTGACTTGCCATTTAAGTAGTTTGGAACAATCGATTGCAATATTTGTACAATGAATGTCATAATCCAAACAACAGCTGTTCCAACCTGCCCTTTTTATATCTGTTATACTACACTTTCTTTCCAATCTTCACCTTACATTTTTCTATTTCTGTTTTGCTGAATTTATGGGTGCAAAATGTGTTTTCTTTTTGTTCTTTGTTTTTACCATATTAATTAAGTACAGGCAGCGAGTATTTTAAAAAAAAAAATGAAGCATTAGAAAAGACAATGTTATATATAAAAGGCTACAGAAGCTGCAAAAAAAAAAAAAAACATGTATCAAAGATATGATGGAAAAAAACAACAACTCCAGCATGACTCGTTCCACTTGGTACAAAATGCTCTCCTCCCTATCTTCACTCTTATACCCTCAGACCTCCTAATAGTCTGTTTGTGTAAGGACTGTACTGATCTTGAAAGGAGTGTACCCTAAAGGGATGTATGGCTTCAGTTTCTTGGTGGAACTGGGCACAGTTTGGGCAGATTGTAACTTGTACTAACCTGAGTAAGGCTTAGGTTGTCCTGATTTTTCTTAACAAAATTAACATATATTTTTCCCTATTTTAGTTATCTTTGCTGAATGTATTAATTAATGTTTATAAATACTCTTCTCACAACTGAATTAATTCATAGCAGGTAAGTACAATAGCAAAATAAGTGTGAAGTTCAGAAGATGAGCATTTTGTACCAGGTGGTAGGAGTCTTGCTGCAGAGTCTGTATTTTAAATGTAGAAAATCTGGAGTTACTCAGTTATATTCCCGCACTAGCACTATCACTGGTCTATCCTGGTTTTAACCTGATGTAGGAGAAGTGCCCTAGTAGCGCTAGAATTTTAGATGTAGTCTCCATTTACCTTTCCTAAATTTTTATGAGTTTTCTCAGTTTCTTGAGCTTCATTGAAGCTCTATTCATTTATAGAGTTGAGTCACAGTAGTATATATCATTTTTTTGTTATTTACTTTAAAAATAACCTTTAATATAAATGCACCAGAATCTGACTTGGGACATTGGAGTTTGTGATGCTTTGAAACTCACCGAATGCAGAATTTATCATTTTCTTACTAATTGACACCTAGAAAAAGCCAAAACTTCTGTGATCCGTTTATGATTGTGTTTTTTGGATGTCTTTACTGGCATCCGACCTGTAAACACCAGCCGGTCTTAATTAGAAACATGTGAACTGGATGGAGCTCAGTTTGTCATTAAGTTTTTTGGCATTTTCGGCCAAGATGCTGACTCAAAGCTCAATAACGGTCTACTAAGCATATCATTTCTTTCACAGCTCAGAGTACGGAGAACAAGGTCTTTCCAAAGATAGTTTTGCAAGTTATAAATGTGACCAAGGCTCAAAAGTAAAATAAAGTGTTTATATGTTTGCCTTAAAATATCTGTAATGACAGAAGCATGGGTTCGTGAAAAGTTATTCATAGTTTCACCGACTTATTCACCTGTTTTTCCATATGTGTTAATTAGACCTTGCTGTCCAAAGCACGTAATGATATTCATAGAATATACAATTTATCAAAGTATTGCTCATGAATCCCCCCTTCATTACTTAGATGCCAGAAATTCAAGGGAGATTATTATGTGTACTCAATTACGCTGATAAATGTGGTAATTATCGTTTTAAAAAATGTTCAATCTGTGTCAGTGAATTTCGAGAGTTAGAGGCCCCATGTTAATCTTGCCATGAGGTGCCTTCAAACCCTATGTGATTCAAAGAAGATGTATACAAATTAATGCAGTAACACAGCATATGGTATGGAGGCTTACTACAACAGAGCAATATTAATTAACATTTCTAAAAATATAGCAACTTCTCGGTGATATTGGCCCTTAATTACGTATTGTACAAGGAGTTTTGTCACAGAGGAAAACAAAGGGGGGCTGATTCATTAAGGCATGTAAAAAGAGCATATTGTGTGTTTTATTCAAAAAAAAGACACATAAATTGGGCATATGCACGACCGTAGTCCACAAGGAGCGGATGTGAGGATACGTCTGGTGATGAATATGTGTCTAGGTCCACCCTGCTCTAACAGACAATAAACCACAAGACATGTCCAATATGTATCTGGAATATAAAGTCAAAAAAGAAAAAAATAATTAAATTAATGTCACCTGTTAATAATATAGTCATTAATGACAAAACATTAAACAAAAAAGTTTTCTATTTCCCCCCATAAAATACATTTATTAGGATGTTAGGAATGCCTACTGAGCATAAAATACATTTTTACAGGTACTCTTGATTGTAAACACATTTTCTAGCTGTATACACAGCCGTCATCACTACTACACTGTTCCAGACCTGTAGCTGGAGCAAGTGATACAACAGAGAAACACGTACCTTTCATATGTCCAAAGTTTTAATTGGACGCTGCTGCGTGTGCTCAAGCTTGGCGCGCCCTTACTGTACATTGACTACATGCATATGCCCATTCCCCTCCCTGTGTTGCCCATGAAATCGTAGGGTGTAGTAAGGGTAAATTACCTCCTTGCTCTCCCTTACCTAAGTGGTGGTCCATCACCTGGGAACCTCAATTTCAGTGCTGTTGAAGTTCCCAGTGATGTCTCATCTACATCTGGGGGGTGTGCTGATCCTGAGGCTCCTACCGCCTTTAATGCTTTCAGTGGATCAACAATTTGTCAAGCCCAGGGTAAAGCTCCAGTGCATCCCTGGGCAAAGGAACTCCCCTAGCAGTGCAGCAAAGCAGATTTGAAGACTATTACCACAATAAAGAAATTAAACCTTTCAGCTCTGGGTATGACAATAGTTCAAGGCCGCCAGTTGTATGGGTCTAAAAGACCCTTGTCCCTTTGGAGGTCTTTTGCTTCCAGGAGGTCGGGGATAGAGGGATCTTTCTCTTTAGAGAAGGGCCAGTTTGGCACCCTTGTGCACTTTTTTTGGTTTGCACTTGGGTACGAAAGCACCGTTCCTGGGTTTTTTTTTTTAAAAAAAAATGTAGGAGCAAGAAGGTGTGCAATTACTTTGTAAAAGATTTCATCATAAGGTTTGAAACATTTATTTTGTAAAAATCTCCATTACCATGCACACACAATCTAAACTTTATTATTTATAAAAATAAGTGGTTTTGCAGTGGAAGAAATTGCAAGCAAAAATGTATTTGTTTTAAGCCCCGAGGCATCTCTACAGGAATGGAGTAATTCTTGAATCTCCAATTAGTGCAAAAATGCTTTTCAGAAAATAGTGCAATATAGCCAACCCTATTTATAAAGTAAACCGTTTATCCCAAGTAACAATAATATTGTAATATTCATCCTGCTAGGTTCACCCCAAAATTTTAAAAAAAGCTCAGAAAGTATTTGTCTTACCAGCCCCTGATAAAATTTATAGATGATTCATATTATAAAACTATTCTGACTGTTTCAATGTAATTCCCACAGGCTTAGCTGTTTGGGCCATTGCGTTAGTTAATTGGCAATTAAAGCAAATGATGGCAATTAACCAACATTTTTTTAACAAAATGTATTATGCTACAAAATACGTCGCTATACATTTGCAATTACGCAGATACTTAGCTATCTTCTCTGGAAGCCAGCTCAAGGTGTTGTGCTTTACCAGATATTTGTGGAAGAAATCTAGGTCAAGGAACAACTTGCAACATTATATATCATATACTAATTGTAAGCAGAAGGATAGCATCTAAATATAAACTGTTACAAATTATAAGTTTGTATAACTGGCCAGACTTGTTAACTCCTGTAGACATCGAATACTGTAACTTCTTTGATAGTGAAAATAAACACCAATAGTTAATTACTAACTAAATGCATTTTATGTGGCAAAAGGACCATTAGATTGTAAGCTCATGAGCAAGACCATCCCTGCTGTTGGTTTTCAAATCTGCATTTATTTTGTCTCCGTTGAGTGTCAGTGTTTTTTATGCATGTTTTCCCACTGTCTGGCATTGTGGAGCACTGTAAAGCCTTATATAATAATAATAATAATAATAATAATAATAATAAAAATAATAAAGAGATATACTGTAACAGTTTCATTTACTGTGAATCGTACTGCTAAGACACGCAGGAAAAAATTCATTTTCTAAAATGTACAAGATAAATGATAGTTAGAATCTGATTGGTTGGTATTGGAACCACCTCCACTTTAACTTTTTAGAAGGTTTATTAAATCTCCCCCAGAGATTACTCTAAAAAGGACAACAAATATATTTATAATTTACAGTCACAATGTTTATACACCAAATTAGTAGTACAGGGTTATATTAATTACAATTATGTGTCTAGCAATTGTAAAGTATTCATGATAAAAATGGAATTGTATTTTGTTTATATCTGTTTACTAATTGTGTTTAAAGTTTTCAAGATAATTAAGGTCTTCGAGGTGTGTTCTTACTAAGCCACACTATAGTGTGCATCCATTCTATTGCAGTGGAAATATACTAAATGCAATGTGTGAAAGTGTTAGCATCACATTCTATCTACTCAGTGCATTGACCAGATGTAGGGTCTATCCCAATATCACTGAATGAAATGTGTAATTATTATTTTTATTGTTATTATTACTATTATTATTATTATTATTATTATTATTATTACTATTCATACATGCATAAGACAAATGTAAATGTATAATTACTAACCACAATTGTGTAAAATAACGCGTTTCACATTTAATTACAATACGCTGGATTGATAGACCGCTTATAACATTTGCAGTCCACTCAGAGAGGGAATAAAATACATTTTCCATTGGCATACAGGAATATTATATTTTGCACAATATGCTGTCAGTCAATAGGAACACATCAGGTTACAAACAACACAAAATCATAGATCTATCACAACAAAGAGAATTAACCTTCAAGATAAAAATATAGCACAATGGAAATATGACTAAAGGTGTCCCAGTTTCATCATTTGTGCTTGCTGTAAAAGAAGCTATAGAAGTATAGATTAATACACCAGAAATCACAGAAAGTCATCGCAAAGAATGGACCCAGAAGGTTACAGAATCACCCCAGGTCATGGAACTAGCTCCATCCTACAGTTACATGTAGGTTAATCTTGAGTTTCAGCCAACAAGAAATAAATCTCTATATAAAATAACTAGCAGGTCACCTGTTCTTTGCATGTTTTTAAATAATTCATCATTACTGCTTTAAATGATGAATTCATTTGCAATTTATATATATATATATATATATATATATATATATATATATATATATATGATAGGTATGCTTCCTTGTAAACAATGTTATGGTTTCTTTCTGTAGGGTTTAGGATGTAAAGGTTCCTCCTGTTGCTGGCTTTTGAGTAAGCGGTATACAACTGTCCGTGTGGGATGCATTGATTCCTCAAGTTAATCAGGGCCACTTTGAAGGACTGTCCCTAACCTTTGTTGATGATGATGATGATGATGATGATGGAAAATAAAAGCTTGATGGGAATTTGGAGATGCTCAAAGCCGTAGTCGCCGGGCACATGTGGCATGCATGGTATAAAGATGCATAGACCATTGGACTTTTTAGTATGGTGGCCACTATGACATAAGGTTTCAAGCCATGTATTTGCAGTCGAGTTCTGTTGCAGAATTGTATATTGATAAACTCTAGTCTTCAGCATCAGGATGTATGGAGGCATTACTGGTTTGCTGAGAGAGTTGAGGAATTCCACCTGGTAGTTGTCTGAGTCTTCACCATTCGATGCACTCTCTTCTGACAGCAAATATTAGCTGACGGCAACGGCCATGTCATTCTTTGAAATTAAAAAACTCTCTATATTTATTAGAGTTTGCTATGGCTATAATCTAAGCAGGGCAATTAGGGAAATAATATATTAATTTGGTCTTGATCACCATAAAAATAAAATTGCTTTATAGAACATGTGTCCAGCAAATCACTGTGTGATTAACAAGGGGTTAATATATTTTGATGTATGCTTCAGAGGCATGTTCTCTGTCACCTTGCCAGATTGTTTACTCAGAGATGCCCAAATGTCACAATCAATCTTTGTTTATTGTCCAGCTGAGTGCCAAAAAGATCCAAAAGATTTTCTTTGGCCTTGAAATTACAATATTTGGGGTCACTCCAAGTGCAATGTATATTCCTTATAGGGAAAAATAACACAGCAAATTCTTTCCATAATCCATGTTTGAGATTTTGGTATCCATTTGTAAACACTGTAGTTAACAACATAACAGGTGTCAATAATATATACCCCATACAAAAAACTGTAGGAATAATGTATCTCCCTAAGAAATTAATATACCATGATCATGTTTCATATGTATGTGACATCACTGACTATCCCCACACACGAGTGACATCACTGACTATCCCCGCACATGAGAGACATCACTGACTTTCCCCACACATGGATGACATCATTAACTTACCCCACACATGGGTGACATCACTGACTAGCCCTGCACACGGTGACATCACTGACTGTCTCCACAGGGGTGACATCACTGACTATCCCTGCACATGAGTGACATCACTGACTATCCCCACACATGAGTGACATCACTAACTTACCCCACACATGGGTGACATCACTGACTATCCCCGCACACGGTGACATCACTGACTATCCCCGCACACGGTGACATCACTGACTTTCCCCGCACATGAGTGACATCACTGACTATCCCCACACATGAGTGACATCACTGACTATCCCCACACATGAGTGACATCACTAACTTACCCCACACATGGGTGACATCACTGACTACCCCTGCACACGGTGACATCACTGACTATCTCCACAAGGGTGACATCACTGACTATCCCCGCACATGATGACATCACTGACTATCTCCACACACTATTGACATCACTGACTATCTCCACACACTATTGACATCACTGACTACCCCCACACATGGGTGACATCACTAACTTACCCCACACATGGGTGACATCACTGACTATCCCCACACAGGTGACATCACTGACTATCCCCGCACATGGATGACATCACTGACTATCCCCGCACATGGGTGACATCACTAACTTACCCTACAAACAAGTGACATCACTGATTATCCCTGCACTCGGTGACATCACTGACTTACCCACACAAACAAGTGACATCACTGACTACCCCCGCACACAGTGACATCACTGACTATCCCCGCACACTGTGACATCACTGACTATCCCCGCACACTGTGACATCACTGACTATCCCCGCACATGGGTGACATCACTGACTTACCCAAAACACGAGTGACATCACTGACTTAACCCACACACGAGTGACATCACTGATCATGCTTTTGAGATGTTGCTCCCCTTAAGCATAAAAAATTAACTCAATCATCCTCTTTGCTCTGTATGTTTTACTATTTTTTTTCTGTGACAATTATCTGTTATTGTTCATCATAAGCATATTATTATATCTTTTAAAACGGTATTTATGACCAAGTAATGAAAGCCTTGCAAAATATATGAAAGCTATACATATGTATTTTATTGCCTTCTTCTTCAAGGGAAAATTTTCAGAATAGATCTCTATGATATGTGTTATGGAATGAGTTAATTCTGTGAAAATAGCGAAGGCAACAATCGTAAAAACATTTTCAATCATATAATTCCTGGAAATGAAAAGAATATATCCCAGAGTATGTTATCAAAAAAGGCTCCAATCTGTCCCAAAAGAACATTATAAAATGTGCTTGCACAAACAAGAAGTAAATAAGACAAAGTAGATTGTGAAAACACAATTGACGTGAACAATAAATAAATAATTATAAAAAACAGATAGCGCACCCCCAAATCCACCACCAGATGCAGAGATAAACAAGGAACATAGGAACCCTTGTCCATTGTACTGGGAAAACTGGGATGGTGAAGTTGCCACTTCAGGAGTCCTATCCTTGTTAGTTATTCTGGCTCTGACACCAAGGGTGTCTGGAAGAGGTACAGAACTTTTCAGCATGGAGCTTTTACCACCACTATAGAGGCCCAACCACTTACTGAACAAACTGGGGCTGGTTTTCACTATGGCAGGTGGACCTCACTGGGGCTGGTTGTGGATTTAGGCGATGGGGCATGCCGCCCATTTTTTTAATCATGAAGCCAGTACCAGTACTGAGGTCTATGGGGGAAGGGAAAATTAATGGTCAAATTCCTGAATTAACCAATAATTTATATAGAACCTCTGTTTTACGCAGCTCTTTAGAGAATATTATAAATCATTAACATCAGTCCCAGCCTCTGTGGAGCTTACAATCTATGTTCCATGCTAAAAACACCTACACTAGGTTTAATTTCATCAGAAGCAAATTAATCTATCAGTATGTTTTTGTACTGTGGGAGGAAAACGGAGCAGCGGGCGGGAACCTGCGCAGACATGGAGCAAACATTAAATTTTAAGTATGCCAAAAATTCAACTTCTATACTTCTGGCATATTTAAACTTTTAACCATATGCATACTGAATGGCTGGGTCCCTACATAAATACAGTAGAGAAAAGTTAACTAAAATAAAGCTTTTAGACTTTTTATAAGTTACAAAATAATTGGACTGCTTTTTTTTCTCTTTCTATAGACGTGTGAATTAATTCTTAAACATGCTGCTGTGAATTAGTTTGTGAACAGAAGACGGCTTCTTAAGAAACGATAAATGTA
Source organism: Mixophyes fleayi (assembly GCF_038048845.1). Taxonomy (NCBI): domain Eukaryota; kingdom Metazoa; phylum Chordata; class Amphibia; order Anura; family Limnodynastidae; genus Mixophyes; species Mixophyes fleayi. The sequence goes on from NC_134410.1 coordinate 7,800,692, forward strand.
TTTATTTTGTTGTGGAATTGTATAGATCTTGTATTTGACAAACTGTAGACATCAGAGAGATGAACGTATAGCGAGGAGTGGGCTCCTGTCCTCCTTGCAAACAGAGCAGACAACACAGAAACCGCATCTAAAGGTCTCTTATCTCCTTCCACAGAGTATTACGGACACAGCTGCCCATCTTTGATGCTTTGTGTCTCTACACAGATGGTGAAGTTGGAGGAGAGGGAGCATGCAGATTTCTTGCTTCATCCTCTCTTGTATACTCTGGAAGGCTGGCTGGATACAGCTGCAGCTGTGCTCCTCTATACCTTTAGCCTTCAGTGTTTATTCCAAAGATGAAACAGAAAAAATATTGGCTGTTTGTGCAGCCGTGCAACTTACCGAATCCGTAGCAGGGAACCGAGCCTGCAGACCTGTCGATTGCACTTACTTTTCCACGGACAGCCTTCGTTTATTTCAATCAGTGCATAGGTCACGCTTACCTTTGGCTTTGGGCTAATTGCGGATGGGTAATTTAAAATGTCAGATTTCTTTCTTCTGGAGAGAAAAAAAGGATAAGTCTCGGGGAAGAAAATCTGTCAAGCTCACACATGCATAATAGATCTAGATTAAGTGGCAGAGGAGAAGCCAGTTATGCCATAGATTTTCTCTTTGTTGGTAATGTCAACCCTATAATTTGATGTATGATCGCCAACAGATAAAAATGCATTTATCTGATCTGGGACTAGATTGATCCAACAAAAGAGAACGAGATTTTGCAGAAAAATTGAGTCCAAGTTCCCTAATTACAACTGGTTAGGAATCTTCATAGATCCAGACAGTGTTACTGAAACTAGTGATTTCTTTTGTTCTACAGGAAAACTCTTTGCGTCACATTGTATACAATGTAAATAACATAACTGGGAAATATATTAAACATGGTTATATAGGGATCATTTAAATAATATGTCTACAGGTTATTTGAAGGAAAACACCACTCTCAATAGTTTTGCCTTTTTACGAGAGTTTTGGGATGTGAACATATCACCTTAGTTTTTTTATAATCTTTTTGGCATTTTTTAGAGGGTCCAGGCTCACGTTATAAGATTGCACTGCAGTAATTCCTCTGACATCTGGGGGTAAAAGTATCAAGATGACAGTTTTCCGGCGGGTTTGAAAAACCAATCAGATTCTAGCTATCGTTTATTTAGTGCATTCTACAATATGATAGCTAGAATCTGATTGGTTGCTATAGGCAACATCTCCACTTTTCAAACCTGCTGGAAAACTCTCATCTTGATACATTTACCCCTGATATAACTGGGTCAAAAAGTTTGAAGCAGTTGCTTGTGATGGTCAGGATGTTTGCAGCTCTATCACATGTACTGATAAAGACTTACTGTATTCTCAGTCACACTGGCCGAAGGCCTGATTCATCTTTGACTAAAGTCTCTTTGCATGCCGTATCATAAGTTTAATAGCCCTGCACATGCTAAGAAACTGACTTTACGCCAATAAACGAAATTAGATGCAACTCTTGTCTGACTGCAAATGACACTTACTACTGCCTAAGTGTGTGCCAAGGCAGATGTGGCCGATTAAAGTTCTGGATATAAGCACACTCGCATATTTTAGCCGTATCAGTTGCACCAGCTACAGGACCGGTGTAATTGCCGAATATGAACGATGACTGTCATGGCATCGTCTTTGCCTGGCAATAGATAGAACATATCTATGCAAGTAAAAGAGGCTAAAAATGCATGTATTTATTGTAAAAAAATTAAATGTGTTTATTTATTTACTTTAAATTTATTAATGATTATAATATTATGAGTTGTCAATTTCTTTTATAATGTTTTTTTTGCCTGCGTTCTGATAGGACTTCATATTGCACATTGTGTGCATTCTGCAGTCTGTTCTGTCTTTTAACAAACGACAGCACGGTTGGCTCAGTGGTTAGCACTTCTGCCTCACAGCACTGGGGTCATGAGTTCAAATCCCATGGCCTTATCTGTGTGGAATTTGTATGTTCTCCCCGTGTTTGCGTGGGTTTCCTCCAGGCATTCCAGTTTCCTCCCACACTCTAAAAACATACTGGTAAGTGAATTGACTGCTATTAAATTCACCCTCGTCTCTCTGTCTTTATCTGTCTGAGTGTGCATGTTGGGAAATTTAGACTGTAAGCTCCGATGGGGCAGGGACTGATGTGAATGAGTTCTCTCTACAGCACTGCGGAAATAGTGGCGCTATATGAATAAATGGTGATGATGATGATACGACAAGTGCTGTTTAGACAGAGCGTACTTACTCCCAGATTCAAATGGAAATGTTTCTTGAGAGCTGTTTAAATTGGAACACGGACAAATAAACACTCAAATTATGTGTTTATGTTAAAAAACTTGTGTGTAGGTTGTTTTCGAAGATGAATCAGGCCCTGTAAGTAGTGAATGTAATGTATACACTGTAATTAATCTATGCAATGCATATTATGGATGTAATGTACATACTGCATATAATATATCTAATGTGTGCATTATATATCATATATGTATTGTATGTAATATGTGTGCTGAATATAATGTATATTATGTACATGTCATGTATGTATGAATGCAATATATATACTGTATGCAATAAATGTAATGTGTGTGTATATATATATATATATATATATATATATATATATATATATATATATATATTGTTTGCATGCATTGTCCACTGACACACAACATTGCTACAATACTGTATATTCTATATTGTGCTGTGTTATTATATTTCAGGATGTGAATGAGGACCTGCATCACATACAGCACAGTGTTCATGTACTGGCGTGTTAGGGGCCTATCAGTCACGTACTTCTATTGTGTTAGCAGCTGTTACCTGGATACTCAGCATCACTATTGTGATGGGAGGGAGACTGTGGGATGTGTGCTAGAGAGTGAAATGACACTGTACTGTGTGTACTATTATTTCTCTATCCACGACTTTACAACTACTACTGTATTTATCTCCACAAAACATCTTTCTATGAGAAGAGATGTCAACAAAGAAGTTATTCAAGCAAAGCAGTAGTTTCAATGTATGGAAACATTCCAAGATAGAATCTTCACTGATGAGTCCTCCATTGCAGTGGAAAGATTTCTTAGATTTTCTTTCTGTTAAGATATCACAACAGACCGAGACATAGGGGCATATTTACTAAACGGCGGGTTTTAAAAAGAGGAGATGTTGCCTAAAGCAACCAATCAGATTCTAGTTAGCATATATATTTAGTACATTCTACAAAATGACAGCTAGAATCTGATTGGTTGCTATAGGCAACATATCCACTTTTTCAAACCAGCAATTTAGTAAATATACCCATTAATGTTGTTTGAGTGGTTACACTGGAGGGACAGCAGGTGGCGCTGTTACTAAATGTGTTACTGTGTTATCACTCTGTATAATAGAGATGTACTCTGTGGTACAGAAATGTTCTAGTGATGTTATATGAGTGATTACACTGGAGGGACAGCAGGTGGCACTGTTACTAAATGTGTTACTGTGTTATCACTCTGTATTATAGAGATGTACTCTGTGGTACAGAGATGTTCTAGTGATGTTATATGAGTGATTACACTGGAGGGACAGCAGGTGGCACTGTTACCAAATGTATTACTGTGTTATCACTCCGTATTATAGAGATGTACTCTGTGCTACAGGAATGTTCTAGTAATGTTATATGAGTGATTACACTGGATGGACAGCAGGTGGCACTGTTACTAAATGTGTTAATGTGTTTTCACTCTGTATTATAGAGATGTACTCTGTGGTACAGGCATGTTCTAGTGATGTTGTTGTTCATGTAAGATCCTGTTATGTCTGTATGCTGATAACTAAACAGTTTATTATAAATAGTTATACCACAAAGAACTTTCCAGGGTGAGCCTATTGACAGTATATGAAAGAAGTGTTTATCTGCTAACAATTTCAAGAAGGAAAGACACTTGTCACTAAACCAAGACCAGAAGATGAATTAAGTGTGTGTGTGTCGGTTGTAATATCTTGTTGGGTAACATTTGTTGCTTTTGAGTATTTGTAAGTATCATGTAATGAAAAACAATAATTAACAATTGTTTAAACATTAATTTCTTAAGTCAATCTCAAGCAAAAATCCTTAAAATAAAAAAGTATGTAGCACTATATAAAATATAATGTAATATAATCTATAATATAAAAGCCTAGTGGTGTGTGTGAGTCTGTGTGTGTATGAAAAAAACAAACAAGCTGCAGCGCCACTTGCTGGGCGGAGTTATACACTGACCTACTAAATTCTTAGTGTGTGTGGGAAAAAAACTCAGAAAGGGCTGATATTTGGTATACTAAGATGTTTTTAATTTGTTAATTGTTAAAAGTGTTTATAAAGATTTAAAAAAAATATATATGTATTTCTTGAAGGAGAAGTGACAGTTGGGAGTGGTTGGTGGGGGTGACAGTTGGGAGTGGTTAATGGTTGCTGGGGGTGACAGTGGGGAGTGGTTGGTGGTTGCCGGAGGTGACAGTGGGGAGTGGTTGGTGGTTGCCGGGGGTGACAGTGGGGAGTGGTTGGTGGTTGCCGGGGGTGACAGAACGAGGGGAGTGTGATACTCAGGACCGCTGAGAGAGATCCCTGTGTCTGGATAGACATCTGGATAGATGTGGCGATAAAGATGAAGGATGAGGTGATGGAGAAAAATGATGAGGTGGTGACATGTGGACAAAACCACGTTAAAAAAGGGCGCATGCGTCGGGAAGTAACGCTCTTCCCCGAGGAGGCCTGGCCTAGCCCCAAATGCAGGACTAGAACCTTTTTAACACCTTAAGTAGCTTGATTTGACTAGAATGCATGAGTATCATGCACGGGTTAACTTGTATATATATAAATATATATATATATATATATATATATATATATAATATAAAAGGGACACAAATGTGACCCCTGTACTTCAATATATAAAAATTTTCATCTAATTTTTATCACATGATTACACATGTACAAAAGGTATAAACAGCAGGATTGTATCTAAAACATATTCAAATGATATCCAAAATAGATTATAATAATTTAGGAATTCTCATTATATTTAAATAGCATCAATTATATGCTGCATGTGGATACCAAGATCTGTCCTTATTTTGAAATGTACCCCACTTGAGTCTTTCCCCAAGATAAGCAAAACGGGGGCGTACAAGTGTTAGTTTCTAACAGTATCGTTGAATTCATGTAGGTGTATCATGTTCACTGGAAATGAAGTATATATATATATGGACACGACCATTAGCAGCGGGGATTTTGTTTGGCTGCTTGCATTTTGACACCGCCAGCTGATAGTACTTAATTCATTAGCGTTGTGGCCGCCTATTCGGTTACTTACTTGTTATTTCCATATGGACTACTGCAGGAAAGAAGATCCCCATTTGATTGTTAATACGATAAACAACAGATGTATAACATATGAAATGTAATTAAAATGTATTTAATGACATCCTTTATGGAAAATGTGACTTCAAGATTTATTAATGCAAAGGCACAATTATCTTTTGTGTATATGACACTTAACTATATTATTATATTGTGAGCAAATAGAGTAACGGGACTTACACATTTACTGCTGACACTATCATGGCGCAGTCCTACGCTGTCGTTAGCCGTAAGTATGTATATCTGTTAACCCGATGTACATAGGGCACAGATACTGCATACTTACTATTGGTAATTATGCTTATTTTGAGTCTTTACCTTGATTCACTAGAGAAAGCAAAATGAACGTATTGTGTGTGTTTTTTGTTTTTTTTTTTTTTAAAAACGCACATAAAGTGCATCCGGAAAGTATTCACAATGCTTCACTTTTTCCACATTTTGTCATGTTACAGCCTTATTCCAAAATGGAATAAATTTCTTTTTTCCCCTCAAAATTCTACACACAATACCCCATAATGACAACGTGAAATATGTTTTTTGGAGATTTTTGCAAATTTTATAAAAAATGAAAAACTAAGAAATCACATGTACACAAGTATTCACAGCCTTTGCTCAATACTTTGTTGATGCACCTTTGGCAGCAATTACAGCATTAAGGGCTAGATTTACTAAGCTGCAGGTTTGAAACAGTGGGGATGTTGCCTATAGCAACCAATCAGATTCTAGCTATCATTTTGTAGAAAGTAATGAATAAATTAAAGCTAGAATCTGATTGGTTGCTATAGGCAACATCCCCACTTTTTCAAACCCGCAGCTTAGTAAATCTAGCCCTAAGTTTTTTTGAATATGATGCCACAAGCTTGGCACACCTATCTTTTGCCAGTTTCGCCAATTCCTCTTTGCAGCACCTCTCAAGCTCCATCAGGTTGGATGGGAATCATTGGTGCACAGTATTCACAGCCTTTACCATAAAGCTAAAAATTGTGCTCAGGTGCATCCTGTTTTCCCTGATCATCCTTGAGATGTTCCTACAGCTTAATTGGAGTCTAACTGTGGTAAATTCAGCTGATTGGACATGATTTGCAAAGGCACACACCTGTCTACACACTTTACAGTGCATGTCAGAGCACAAACCAAGCATGAAGTGAAAGGAATTGTAGAATCTGTAGATCTCCGAGACAGGATTGTCTCGAGGCACAAATCTGGAGAAGGATACAGAAAAATATCTGCTCCTTTGAAGGTCCCAATGAGCACAGTGGCCTCCATCATCCGTAAATGGAAGAAGTTCGGAACCACCAGGACTATTCCTAGAGCTGTCCGGCCTTCTAAACTGAGCGATCGGGGGAGAAGGGCCCTAATCAGGGAGGTGACCAAGAATCCTATGGTTACTCTGTCAGAATTCCTCTATGGAGAGAGGACAACCATCTCTGTAGCATTCAACAAATCAGGCCTGCATGGTTGAGTGGCCAGATGGAAGTCACTCCTTAGTAAATAGCAGGAAACCTGAAGTTTGCCAAAATGCACCTGAAGAACTCTCAGACCATGAGAAACAAAATTCTCTGGTCTGATGAGACACAGATTGAACTCTTTGGCGTGAATGCCAGGTGTCATGTTTGGAGGAAACCAGGCACCACTTATCACCAGGCCAGTACCATCCCTACAGTGCTGCATGAAAAAACTGACATTATTTAACTTATGTGCAAAATAGAAAACTAGCTTTCACCCCCTTCATTGTATCTTGGTTTTGTCCAGGAGACTTAAGAAAGAAATTTCTTGGCTAAGTTCCTTAACGAATCAGGCCCATAGTCCCGATTGTGTTTATTTTGAATAAAGGCATAGTCTTTGAATCTATTGAAAGCACAAGTGTTCTAGCGCTGAAACCAGATCTGTTTCCACATATACACTAATATGTTTCCTCGCCCTCTTACAGTTATATGTCCTAACTCATCCGCACAAAATCCCTAAAAGAAAATATGTAGTTCGGCAAAGCCTAACAATATTGAAATTAATGATCAGGTCAATCAAGTGGGTAGTTCCACAGATTCCAAAGGTTGAACTATGATTAATTTCCACCACATCTTTACACTAGTAATAAAACAACAATTTTTTTCCCAGTATCCTTTACAAACTCCTTCTCTTTGCATTTACATCCTTATATTTAAGTTTTTTCCTTTTTGCTTGAAGGGGCTAAACGCCTCTCCTTAAGGATCATGGCTGCATCCAGACACCATTTCCCTACTTCCCCTAGGAGAGCTACTCCCAGTAACTTTAGTCTCCATAACAGGGTACATATATCTCTGTTACAACAGTCTGCTGGCTATAGATAAGTATGGTAGGACCTAACTGAAAGCGACTAATTAAAACACCTATGAATAGATGGGTGTAGTGTCAGGACGAAGGAAGGAAATTCCAACTTTTGAACTTTCAAAGTGTCCTGTATGGATTGATCTTAATTGATTTAATTTTATGGTTTATAGATATAATAGCATTCTAAGTGATGTATTAGTTTCAGTTATGTTAAAGAGAAACACGTAATTTATTTTACATTATTAAATTTGTAATGGTGTCTAACAGAACTGTGGATGGTGGCACGGGGACACAGTGGTTAGCATCGGGACCAGCGGAACGCGATTAGTGGAGTAAGCAAGAAGAGGGGGTGCCAAGACTAAGCTGCCATCTCCACTTGTCAGCCAGCACAAAATAAAAACAACGATGCCCGGCAACAACCTCCCCCTCCCTGTCCACCACCCCTCTGCTCTCTTCTCACTGACAGTGTGAGACATGACCTCATCAAGTCCCGACACTGTCAGTGAGGAGCGCGCAGAGAGGAGCCGCACACAGAGACAGCAAGAAGAGAAGGAGAAAAGACTGAAGATTAGAAGACAGTAGAAGAGAAGAGAAGGAAAGAAGATCATAGAAAGGTAAGTAAATAATGGAGGGGACTGTAATGTGGATAAGGAGAGAGGGGCAGCGTGTGATGGAGGAGATGGGGGGCAGCGTGTGATGGAGAAGAGGGGGGCGGCGTGTGATGGAGGAGAGGGGGGCGGCGTGTGATGGAGGAGAGGGGGGCGGCGTGTGATGGAGGAGAGGGGGGCGGCGTGTGATGGAGGAGAGGGGGCAGCGTGTGATGGAGGAGAGGGGGCAGCGTGTGATGGAGGAGAGGGGGCAGCGTGTGATGGAGGAGAGGGGGCAGCGTGTGATGGAGGAGAGGGGGCAGCGTGTGATGGAGGAGAGGGGGCAGCATGTGATGGAGGAGAAGGGGGCAGCATGTGATGAAGAAGAGGGGGGCAGCGTGTGATGAAGAAGAGGGGGGCAGCGTGTGATGGAGAAGAGGGGGCAGCGTGTGATGGAGAAGAGGGGGCAGCGTGTGATGGAGAAGAGGGGGCAGCGTGTGATGGAGAAGAGGGGGCAGCGTGTGATGGAGGAGAGGAGGGCAGCGTGTGATGGAGGAGAGGAGGGCAGCGTGTGATGAAGGAGAGGGGGGCAGCGTGTGATGGAGGAGAGGGGGGCAGCGTGTGATGGAGGAGAGGGGGGCAGCATGTGATGGAGGAGAGGGGGGCAGCGTGTGATGGAGGAGAGGGGGGCAGCGTGTGATGGAGGAGGGGGGGGCAGCGTGTGATGGAGGAGAGGAGGGCAGCGTGTGATGGAGGAGAGGAGGGCAGTGTGTGATGGAGGAGAGGAGGACAGTGTGTGATGGAGGAGAGGAGGGCAGTGTGTGATGGAGGAGAGGAGGGCAGTGTGTGATGGAGGAGAGGAGGGCAGCGTGTGATGGAGGAGAGGGGGGCAGCGTGTGATGGAGGAGAGGGGGGCAGCGTGTGATGAAGGAGGTGGTACAGTATGATGAAAGACGGGACACAACCAAACTAATTTGACAAAAATGTTAACTCTTATTACAAAGAATACATTTTCTTCATTTATATTATTCATAAAGCAATTCATGTTTGCTCTGTACTGTATTTATTTGTATTACTCTCGTTATTAAAGTGTATTATATGATTTGTATTAAAAGAAAAAGCATTATTGAATGAACAAATAATTTATAAAAGAGGAGGGCGCAAATTTTGCAGGGGGGCGCCCCTGGATAGCATTGATTTCTCACAGTGCTGAAGCTATGGGTTTGATCCCTGCCGGGGCACTTTCTTTGTTGGGTGTGTATGTTCCCCCTGTGTTTGTGTGGGTTTCCTCGGGGGCCTCCAGTTTCCTCCCACTCTCCAACAACAGATTGATTAGTTAATTGGCTGCTGACAACTGGACCCGATTCTGTGTGTTTGTTTGTCAGATAATTTAGACTGTAAGTTCCAAAGGACTCATGTGATTGATTAAATATTATCTGTAAAGTGTTTTGTAACATGGAGGCACTATATAAATAACACACAGTTGTACGGTGGTTGTATACACAGCTTCTCTTGCCATATATATATATATATATATATATATATATATATTTATATATATATTTAAGAACATTAAATTATATGTTTAGTGGGTTTACATTTCTTTTAAAGAAAATATTGTACATTTTTCAGAACTCATATCCCTCAGTTAGTAAAAAAAATATTTGTATGTTATTATTAACAAACAGAAGATTTCAGCTGATATATCAATTAGGTTTGAAAAGATAATAGTCTGAGCTCTGAGATCCCCCCTTCCCCATTCCCAATTGACCATAATAGAACTTGGCATACAGACACAATTGGTGTTCGTTCTTTACAACATTGCAGCTCTCTGAAAAGTAATTAATGCTTAGTACAGAGGCTGTTAATAGCTAAATGCATGTTTCGCTTTAAATACTACTTTGCCCATGTTCCTTTTTCTTATAATTGGTGTTCGGGTTGGGAACCTTCCCTGGACACCCACTGTTAATTTCGGAAGCTTTAGCACTCACATATGCCCACCCCTTGAAGATGGAGATGTTTCAGTAAACGTGAGTGCTAGCTACAAAGGATTTTACATATGATATTGGAGATATTTGCAAGATAGAAAAAAGTCAGCCAAAGTTTTTAAATACACAAAGTCACGTATTTTGCACTGTGAAATTGAAAAACTTGGGACCACAGTTACTCAAACTAGATTTGGCATATCCGTTATGTTTCTGCGCTATCTTTTGTTACTGTAGGTCAGAATTATTTTACTTGTATAATCCAGACTGCCAGATGTTCAGTCACTGGCAGCCTGTTAAAAAATAACCCTTGAATCGAAGACCCTTGGGGACCCTTGCTCCCCTCTCAAGATTTACAAGCACATAATCTAGATGTTTTTAGAAAGGACAGCAAACCCAGCTGTAGCAAGTCCTGAAACACAGAATAAATAGGTGTGCGCTACCTTCTTCCACATCTCCATATGCTGTACTTATGTTACGATAATTAAGTTGATGCAAAACTTCTGTCAAACATGATTACATGTAGAGTTGTAATGCGTGGTGTCGGTTCAAAGAAGCCTATTCTTTGTTTTGGCCGGCTTCCAGCTATCAGTAGGGTTGCCCAAAACCTCTCTTTCTACTAAGCAGTTCATCCAAACTAATGGACTAATATAACCATTGCAGAAAATAAAGCACATTCCTTTTGTTAATGCCGGGTTGTTTTAATCTGCACTGTACCCGCAAGCAGTTAATTGTCTAGAGTGCCATAATGAGAAGGGAATCGCCGAACAGCGGGGAGAAATTAAATTGATTTAGAAACAGAAAAAAGAAGACAGAACACTGACCAAGAATTCAAATTCTGTAGAAGCCAATGTATCTGTCTTTACATAATGCAGTGGTTAAATACATTTTAAGGTTTTACTTTAAGTATAGGACATTATCTTGTAAGTCACTGATGTAATTGTGAGACAGTGTTGAATGTTGATCTCGGTAGACATTTATGATCTAGTATTACTATTATTATTATTATTGTTTATTTATATAGCACCATTATGCAGCGCTGTACAGAGAATATATCTTACTCACATCAGTCCCTGACCCATTGTAGCTTGCAGTCTAAACACACACTTGGCTTTATTTTTGTCAGAAAGCAATTAATCTATCAGTATATTTTTGGAAAGTTGGATGAAACCGGAGCACCCGGAGGAAACCCACGCAAACATGGATAGCACATACAAACTCCACACAGATAAGACACTGGTTAGGAATTGAACTCATGACCCCATGACCCTCATAAATTCGTGACCCCAGTACTGCAAGGCAAAAATGATGACTAATTTGCCACCATACTGCCCATTGTAATAATGAAGATGTACGGATTTAATTTTTTTCCCCAATTATGTACCCGTTCCATGCACTGTAAATCTTTTGGGATAGTAGTCTGTTGTGTAGTGGGACTTCACATAAGCTAACTTAACATGCTACTTCAAAGTCCGGTTTAATGTTAATTTTGTCACCAAGGTCAAAGAGGGCTCCATCATTATCAGGCTACTACAGTTAGTGTCTATATTTTACTACCTACCCACTGTAAGTTGAGAGCAGACCGTGACCAGGGGTCTGAATCATTAAGGAAAGCTAAGAAAATGTAAGGCTAAACCATGTACATTGGAGGGGGAGGTAAATTTAAAATGTGATGGCAGGTTTATATTTGGGGTAGGGCATGTCCTAGATCAACTTTAAATTTCAGTGTACAAATAAGCTATTAAGTATTTGTGTGCTACATGAGAAACCAGACAGTATATAACTTATGTGCAAAGTAATAAACTAATTTGCACCCCTTGCATTGCAACATGGTTTTGTCCAGAAAACTTAAGTAAGAAAACTTGCTAAATTTTTTGCTTAACTTTCCTTAATGAAATGAACCTTCCTTTTATTAAAAAGAACTGCTAGGAGTCTTAGCAGTTCATTTTAATAAAAGTTTGCTAGCCCAACTGTCAGGCACACCTATCCTTCTGACAAATACCAGAATAGCGAGATTATAGCTACTGGCCTGAAAGCTAGTTAGTTTTTGCCACGGAGTGTCCCAACCTGTCTATATTCAACCAGCTCCTAAAACCAGAAGGAGCTACATATTGCCCATCAGCAATCAATACCATATGGATGTGCTTACCCATGCAATGGCATACAAATAAAGCACAAACAAGCGATAAAAAAAAATATTTCTATGATGACAAAAGTCGAATAAATAACATTTTTACTGCATCTCCACCATTTTCCAGGTTCGTGAATGAACTTTAGTGTATTTTGCTCTACCACTTAAATAAGATTTAGCAAAATAAAGTTGTTTTTATGATGTAAAACACATATGACGTCCAGGGAGATGGTTAAACAGGCATTAAAAAGGGCCACTTAATACATGTAGCAATGTAATTGTGAAACGACTTGGTTCCCTCACTATGACTGCTGTAGCCTACTTATTGTATATATGAGGCTCATACAGTTTTAATTTACATTTGTTTCCTAAATGATTTACCTAGTTTGTTTTGTTGTAATTGAGAAGATGTTTATCAGTGTTTTATTATTGAAGAGTCTGATTCAGTGTATATTAAATTGCTTTATTCTCTCAATTACAATAGACATATTGTAACTTCCATTAATTTTGATTTGTTTCTTGACTTTCCACTAGCTGCATCTCACCGGACACATTATTCTTTTACTACTGAGCACAATTTCATGAGAGCCTCTAAGTACAATTGCTTGGGAGCTGCTAAAATCTCCAGTTTTATTTTTCCTCTCTTCAAAACCACAAGACACATACAGCACAAAATATATAACACAAATTGTCAAACTATTCGCTCTAACCTTGTAACTTTTTATGTAGTGATTCATCCTTATTAAAGGCATTCTAGCCTATTCTTTATTTTCTATTTATTTTTCATTTTTCCTTTGTCTAATGTAAATATTAAGTGATACTATATAATAATATAACAATTTCCCTAGCTTCTATATCATTGTTATGACATAATCCCCATATGTCCACACAAATCCCTCCTGTGAGCCTTATTGAAGTGTGATAATCCACTGACAATACAATAGTTTGTGGATTTGGCCTTGTTGCAAACAATGTGACATTGCTGCCGGTAGGTATTATTATTATTTTATTTTATTATTATTATCATTGATTTGCCAGGTGCCACAGTGCTCCGCAGTGCCAGATAGTAGAGAAAACAGGACATAAGGTACATAAAACAGGGACATACAAGGTAGACAAAATATATGTAGACATAAGAATAAAGGATAACGACGGTCCTGCTCACGCGAAAGCAGAGAATCTAATTGGTAGAGGGCAAAGCTGAAACAAGAGAAACGCGCAGGGTTCAGAGTGGAGATTGGAGTTACACATCGCACCAGCTAACCTCTCATTCTGGTTGCTCTGAACTGAGCATGCGCACATCTGGTCTTTTCAAAACTCCTTACATTCACTTACTATGGCTGCCAGATCTTCAGGTCTTCTTACTTGTTAGGACATCTCCTCCTCTGGCCCCTGTTTATTGCTCTCTTGTGTATACCTGCATCACCTGCATAGTCAAGACGCTGCCGCTACTCTTCTGATCCTCTGATCCTACTCCAGGGCTTTCAGCTTATCAGGACCTCATCGATTCATCACCCTGCAGTCTATTGCTCTCCTGTGTATACCCTCATTACCACCATGCCACTACTCTGCAAATAGGTGCAGATCTCCTCTGATCCTGCTCCAGAGCTTGCAGTTCATCAGGACCTCAGCGCTTCATTACCCTGCAATCTGATGCTCTCCTGTGTCTACCTGCATCACCTCTGCAGTCAAGAAGCTGCTGCTACTCTGCAGATCATTGCGCATCTCCTCTGATGCTGCTCCAGGACTTTTAGCTCTTCAGGACCTCAGCTCTACATCACCATGCTGTCTATTGCTCTCCTGTGTATACCTCCATCACCTCTCTTTCCGTTAGACTCCCCACCTCTCTGTGGGTAGTATCCACCTGAGCAGACATTGAGGCTCATCCTGACTCTGAATTCATGACAATTGGGACATCATATAAGTCACAGAGGTGGCAGAACAACCCATTCACAAAAATATTTATTTTGCTTAATAGAAGTTACATCAGTTATGTTTATATATTAAGAAAAAAGATGGGAATTTTCTTACTCATCATTCTTAATATATACTGCTTAGAGGACATAAGAGATAGAGGTCATGTTCAAAAGTATTAGTATATTAGAAAATAGGATTATACTGAAGAAACAGAAGTAGTTGGAAGAACAACAGCAAATTAATTTCACCATGTTTTATATGTACATTGGTCAGTCCCGGGAATAAAACAACATGTAATATGGGCGAGATGATCCCATTGGCCTTTATCTACCATCTATGTTTCTAAGTTTAAGGTGACATGTAGACATTAACATTATTAGAGATAGAAATATGCTTATAGAATAAAAATAATATTATCCTCCCTCTCGCTTCCTTCTTTCCCAACGTTTTAACTATAATTTGAGAAATCAGCCATATCGGCATTCATTGAAGTGGCAGTTTGCAACTGGGCGTTTTGTAGCACATTTCTCTAGGCTACTTATGCTATTTACTATGTTTGCTTTACTTTGATGATTTTATTTTCTTTGCCATAAGGGAACATGGAAAATGTTCATTACACAGAGTCCACAGGAATCTAATTTTCCAATGGGAGTTTAAAGAAAGCAGAGATCAATGAAAAGATTCGGACAGCCTAATAATTAGGAGAAAGCAAAGGGAACAGTATGCTGTTAAGTGCATGCATCTGGCTCTTTGTTTGTATCTCTGTTCCTTGTTTATCTGTTCATGTAACAAGCTATTAATATTGTGTCCTGTGGATCCTATGTATATAATTTTAAAAATCAAAAGAGGAGATCAGTTGGCTTTATGACTGTCAGAAATAATGCAGGTCTCTAAAAGCAAATTGCCAAATTAAAACAAAAACAGTCGTCTTGTGACTACATCAAAATGACTCCGCTCGCTAAGTCTCGTGGAGACAGAGGTAGATGTTGAATGCTGGGTTCTTATTAGAAATGAAAATGCGGAAATCGGAATCTAATCATAATGGATAATGCTGCCAATGAAAAACCCAGCATGGCTTTCCTTCAAATTACTACCTTGTATCTGTGATGGTTTCAAATACAAAGGGGCATTTCGTTAATCCATAATAAACAGTCTTCAGTCTGTGTTAAGAAATGCAGATGCGTTTAGTAAAAATGAAAAGGGATGTTATAGATAACTACTTTATTTTAACAAAACTTTTTTTTTAGATACATGTTATCTCCTTCAGGGGCATAACACGTAATCACTAGAACCATGGCAAACTTTGGGTGGGCAAGAGAGTACTTGTTCGTCTAGCCAGAGACCCCTGTTTTGCTCTTCTGCACGTATATAATCCAGTTTGAGCTTATCAGGCATCATAGGAGCAAAGCAGGAGACACTTGAGTGGATTGACTAGTGTGATCAGACTTCCCTTACCACCAGTAGTGCCCACTGATTGCATGGTATAGCCACCATGGGGTGTGCTCAGACAGACTATTTTTGGTGTGTATCTGAGTACTTTTGATCCTTCAGATACAAATCTAATATGCAGTTCCATTCTCTTCAATGAGTATTTTTCTTTAGACTATGTTATGTCCAGGAAAGAAAAATGAGTATGGCCTCATTGTGTATGGTCCTGATGGGAGAATGGGCATTGATATTTGTAAAAAGTAAAAAAAAAAAAAGATATCCATCTTGATGTAGCCTATTCTTGCCTACTTTAAGCTCTGTTCACCTCTACATTTTGCCCACCGCACCCCCACATGTCCTGTAAGCCAGGTAGGCAAAAAAGAAGTAGATGAAGTTTGATGATGAGATCTGTCATTAAGTGGATGGTGCAATCATATAAACAAGCCACACTCACCTCAGTAACACATAGAGTGTCTGTTGAGGTGGTAATTGCTTGTTGACACAATATGCTCTATGTTCCCACCCACATTGCAGTAGGTAAGTGCTCTCAGAGAGAAATGTCTGCGATCTAGGGAGTCTGGGAGATCTCCCTCTACTTTGTGAGTTTCCCCCCTGCTGTGAGATGATGCAAACCACAGCATAGCTGAGGGGGAGTGGGACCATGATGACACAAATTTCATAACAAAGCTGTCCGCTATCACTATTTGTACCTCCCCTCCAGACAAGTGTGGTAACAATATTCAGTAAGTATCACATATAACAGGGCAAGCTATAAGTGATTGGTAACTGGGCTGTACAATATACTGTAGCTATCAATGCACGGTTCCACTGAGCCAGTGGCCCAGTATTTAGTGTTTAGGGATCCTCACCATAATTTTTGATCAGGGCCCCATTGTTTGTAAAAAAGGACTCTGCACATGTCCCAGATCTGCCAGGAGAGCCCTCTTTATCCTCTACAAATCTTTACCTCAACACAAATATTATTTCCTGACAATTCAGGACTTGTTCCTACCTATTCACTGTTAATCTGTGTCATCCACTAATAGTGTCTGAAAAATGCACAAAAACAATTGGATGAAAGGTTTCTTATTGACTCACTCTCACTGCCACATTGTAATCTGTGAATGGAGTGTTTAAAATGTTATAAGCTAGCACTCCACGCGTTAATGTGTGTTGCCAGTACAATAGCTAGCATTGGAAACAGCGTAAGTCAGGAAAAGCACATTGAAAACACATTAAATAAAAGCATCACAGAAATGTGTCTAATGTTTGTGTCAGTTTTCATTACTTTTTGTTATGTGTGAACAAGACATCTTTTCAGATGGAGCAAATGTATTTTACATATATGGCATTATGTGGCTTTCGTGCCATCAATTGTATCGCCAACCTCTAGTCATCATTTGTTCACATACACTTGCAATATAATGTGATTAAATCCAACGCCATTAATTCACACTGACAAGTGACAGAAAATGCCAAATGTCTAAAAAATGTTTGCTCCAACTTTGCTTCCAAATGCGCAATTCATTCAATATTTTTTTTCCTTAAACTTTTTTTATTGAAAAGTATACAGACATTACAGACACAGACATGTACAAACAAATAGATGACAATATCAGAGAACAATGACAATCTTCCAAATTTCTTATAGCACTAACTGTTGAGTGAGCATGACAAGGGGGAAATAAGGGAGGAGCAAGTGTAACAAAGTAAATCGGATCTGGTGCTAATCTAGGTTGGCGCTGGCCGACAAGAGGTGCAGAGTCTAACGAGCTCCCCGGTCTTCACCAAAAACCGCTGCAAGGCGGGATGGACTTAGCTGTCGAGAGCTCGCAGCCCGCTATCCACTGGCCTGCTCCATGATGTGGCACTTGTGGAAGGAGAACCCAGATATGTAGGAGTCGGATTAGAGTAGTAGTTAGACAGCTGAGTTGAATTCTCAAAGTCAGAACAAGCCGGATCTAGTAAATCATCATCATAATCATCATTAACATTTCTTTATGTAGCGCCAGAAAATTCCGTAGCGATTTACAATTGGGAGGCAGGGTACAGAATCAGCAGGCAGTCTCAGAGTGAGGGTGATCCGGTTCTGTACACAATCAGGCGGTGAAAAAAAAATTAATCAAGCCAGGAAGCCTACAAGTTGCTCTGATACTGGACTGTCAGTACGTGCTCTAAATAGTCTTTGCAAGTTCAAAGTCCCCGCCGCGGGTAGCAGTCATGTGACAGCCGATACCCGGAAGTGTGGCTCCAACTGCAGAGAGATAGCAGCCCTGGAGCAAGGAGATAGTTAGTATCATAACAGCAAGGCACAAGGGACTGGTACTCATGATATTGCACAATAAAGACAATTTAATTCAATACTGTAAAAAAAGGTTAAAATTAGAGTAGAATGATGGCCAGATCCTGTTAACCACTTTGCAGGGTCTTACATTCTAATTCATTTTAAACATATAAACACCAGGTATACCATTTATCCCTTCAGCAGGAATCTGTAATCAGAATCTTTAAAGTCTAACCATTTATGCCAAGTTGCTGTGAAGTCTGCGTAATGATCTAGGCTAGACATGGAGGCTTCATCCACGGCCATATATAAATCTGTTCTGCCCAGCCACTCATTCCTGGTAGGGAAGACGGTGACCTTCAATGGATTGGGATAACCACTTTGGCAGCATTATTAAGATGTCTTAGGAGCAATTTATTATATGAAGAGATAGGCATATTTGGGTGATTAAGCAACCAAAAGTCTGGTTTGTGATGAACAGGTCAAGCTACTATTTTTACCTTGAGCCAGAAGAAGGTTATGTTGGGACAATTCCACCAAATATGTAGTGATGACCAAACTCCAGAACCACATCTCCAGCACTTAGATGAATTTAAACAATTGGAGAGGAAACCTGTACCATCTACAGAGGACCTTGACCTGAGTCCCCAAGACTGATAGGCTAGAACAGCATGCCTGCATAAATGTAAAGATCTTGTGCCAAATATAATCAGTGTTCGACCTGTTCAGATCACATCCCCACTGTTTGAAATGTCCTGGGAGGGAGGTACAGAGGTCTTACCAATTCATATTTTATTTATTATCATTAACATTGTAAGGCCTTCTTACCTCTTTGTCTGTATTACCCACTATTGTTTATTACTATGTTTGTCCTCAATTGTAAAGCTCTACGGAATTTGCCGATGCTTTATAAATAAATGATGATGATGATTAAGAGAAAGATAAAATTAATTTTGCACAGAGCATACAGTATTTTTATAACCTCTGCCGACAAGAAACATGCATCAAGTACTTTTAGACCGCTCATATATTTATAGTTTATTGAAAGGCTAATTTATTTCTATAGAGTGATTTTTTTTGTATTTAATAAAAACACAATTATTGAAGCAAAAGCAATCTATAGTTTTTCATTTTAGCAGATGGATTAAGTTCACCTAATTCAAATGTCACCTTAAACTATGTTTACTTGATTGATTTGAATGAAAATTATTATTGATGTATCCTTGTGCCCAAAGTAATGTATCATAGAGTTTGAAGAGGTTAGTTTATTTTCTTAAAACAAGTGTGAAATGACAGGGAAATAAGTTGCTTTATATTAATTAGTAATTGACAATAGAATTACTTTGCTATTGACTGAGCCACCTGCTGGATCAATACAGATGGTTTGTAATGTGACAGATATATTACCCTGTTATTTGTGGCTTATTTTATCACTATGTATCTATATTCTTTAAGAGATACCATAAGTCACTTTGATCGGGTGTGGTAGGAAATTCCATAATGGGGTAACGTCATGGGAGATCTCTTGTAGGTGGGAGTGAGAGGTGGTTACCAGAGATGAAACGCAGGCAAGAAGTAAATATATGAGGAGGGGAGGGAGAGTATTTTGAGATGAGTTTTGAGATGTAGAAAGGGGTGGAGTTGGTGATGGCTTTGTAGATAAGGGTGAGTAATTTTAATTGAATACTGGTGGACACAGAAAGCTAGTAGTGAAAGAAGAAGATCAGTCTTGCTTCAATATTTAGAATGGTTTGAGGTTGGGTGAGGAGAGTGCCCGATTGGAGGAGGCTGCAGTAGTGAATGCGAGAGTGGATATGACTAATGGTAGCGTCTTGGGTAAGAAAGGGACGTATTCTGACAATATTGCTAAAGTGGAGGCTACAGAACTGGGGAAGGGACTAGATGTGAGGAATAAAGCAGAGGCAGTCCAGTGTGACACCAAGGCAGCGGGCTTGGTGACTGAGGAAGTTGTTTTATGATGAAGGAGATTTGAGGTGAAGTGGTGACTCTGGAAAGCTCTGGCTTATACATGTTTAACTTTAGGAAGCGTTGGGAATTTAGCAGGATCCGGCCATGAGAGATGTCAAAAAGATTAATTATATTGTTTAGACTTGAGCAATGAAAAGTAGATTGTTGTAATTGACTATGTTTGGATGGTTGGATGCTAAGGATTTTTGAAAACCCCGAAAAGTCTGTAGTCCAGACGAATTTTGTTTCTGTTCACTTAATTTCCTGGAGAGCTGCAGCGCTCCTCCACCTCATCCCTAGAGCTCATATTATACCACTATGTAAATCATTAAACTTTGTAGGATTATTGTAATGTACATCTATGATACGGACAGACATCAATCAGGAGGCTTAGTTAGCAAGCCTCTCCCTGCTGACCCAATCAGAGAAAGTCATGTGATGGAATTGTTGGTTGGTAAGGGGGAACGCTGGGAGAATTAAATAGAGTGGTTTAGTGGAAAGGTGCCTGGGAATATCATAGGTAAGGCATGTTTTCATGGACAGATCAAATGAGGATGTGGGGTAACCCAATCCAGTATCTTGCCGAAGGCCCAATGGATTCTTGATCTGGTTCTGCTCTGCAGATGACTATCACTTTGTAATACTACAGCCTAATGCTCATCCTCAAATTGCTGCTGGCACTTAATTATAATTTTACATGTATTTTGTTTTCATCATTATTAGGATCTGACATAGTCTCCAAAGATGTAATTCAGTAAAGATAACTATGTGTCCCAAATCGATAAAGAAAATAATAGAGAGCCATGATTTTCATTATCATGTGAACAGCCAATACAGGCTAACTTGGCCATAATTACATGTATTGAAACATATCCAGAAACACCACTTTTTTGTTAGATTTCCGCAGCGCTGTACACAGTACAAACAGTAGACTACACAGGGTGAAACAGTACAGAGCAATAAACAAAAAATACCAATACTTCAGAAACTCCAGGCAGGCTAATGCAATAAAGACGGAGCAGAATTACAGGTAAGGAGACAGGAGGGAAGAGAGCCCTTCTCATGCGAGCTTACATCCTAAGGGAGGGTAAACAGAACAGGCACAAGGGGAGCCAGTTGAGGCAAGGGGGATAGAAGGGAGAACGAGCGGAGGAGATGAGGGGGTTAAGTGGATGGTTGGAAGGCTTTGAGGAAGAGGTGAGTTTTGAGTGCATGTTTGAAGGAGCACAGAGTAGGAGAGAGACGGATGGAACGAGGGAGGTCATTCCAGTGAAGGGGGATCGTACGGGAAAAGTCTTGGATTCTGGAGTGGGAAGAGGGGATCAGAGTGGAGGAGAGGCGGCTATCATTGACCGAGCGCAGGGAGCGGGCAGGAGTGTGAATGGGGAGGAGGTTAAAGATATAAGGGGTAGTAGAGTGGGAGAGAGACTTGTAAGTGGTGGTGAGGAGTTTGAAAAGGATTCTGTAGGGGAAGGGGAGCCAGAGTAAGGCATGGCAGAGAGGGGAGGCAGAGGAGGAGCGGCGTGAGAGGAAGATGAGTCTTGCGGCCGCACTGAGTATAGAGCGGAAGGGGGAGAGATGGGCGTGGGGGAGGCCATTGAGGAGGAGGTTGCAATAATCGAGGCGGGAGATGATGAGTGTGTGGATGATAGTTTTGGTGGCGTAGTTAGAAGTGACAGGCTTTGGCAGGGGAATAAGGGAATGAATGTGGGGGGGGGCAAAAGAGAGAGAGGAGTCGAGGGTGACACCCAGGCAGCGGAGTTGGGTGACAGAGGAGATGGTGATGTTGTTGACGACAATAGAGAGGTCATGGTGGGATGGGAGTCTGGGCAGAGGAAAGACAATGAGTTCAGGTTTAGAGATATTGATTTTGAGAAAGCGCTCGGACATCCAGGAGGAGATGGCAGAGAGGCAGTCAGATACCCGAGAGAGGAGGGTGGAAGAAAGATCAGGAGAAGAGATGTAGAGTTGAATGTCGTCAGCATAAAAGTGATACTGAAAATACAGGTGATACAAATAGAAAAAAAAAATGTTTTTCTGTCAATAAGTGCATTGAGAAAAATATTCCAGTTGAGATGATAATGTATTGTCTGGGTACAGTAATGTATACTAAAATAGCTAATGAGTATTGGAGAAATTATCTGCTTTTTTGGCACCAGTCAGTATACAATTGTAATGGGCTCCAATAGTTTGTGAGTTGTAAATAAAAATAAAACCTCACATCGGGCAATGCTGATTTCTAAGTAATCAGCTGGGATTGGATATCACTTAGAATTAGAATTGTGGAAAAATGTGTTGGCAAAGTTGAAGGATTGACAACTTCAAGTATTTTTGGATCTGGCAAAATTCTACGAGCATCACGTTAATAATTTGAAAGACCTATGAACAAAAATGAACAAAAATGTCAGTGTAAGGCAATATTATTTTTATAGCAATTTATTTCACTCCCTTATTTTATTTATTACACAGACTCATATTTGCCTTCCGCTAACCCATTTCACCATAGCTTAACTAATTAGATGCTCTGAAAAAAAAGAAATGCAATGCACTGATTCATGATAGAGATATGTGGAATAATTTTGCAAAGTTTGCGATTCTACAAAACTCAGTGTTTTCAAATCACTTTGCAAATGTCAATCTCAAGAAATGTCTCAACCCTGGACAACATTGTCTGTTTAAAACATTGTTTTTGAACAACGGTGTCTTTTAAACTGTCAGTTTTTAATAACAAAGAAAAACATTGAACACATTGACCTAAGATTTATATTTCTTTAAAATGTATTTTCGAACAACTAATTTGTTTTAACCAGGAAAATAGATTTGTGAATTGAGTTCTTCATTTAACCTTATTTTTTTTAAAGCTAACTTTAAACTGCTTTGATATACATGAAAAATCCATTTGTCTTTACAGATAGTGCATCATTTTCAGATGTTCCATTATATGTCACAGGTATAAAAGCCCCAATATGCTGGCTATATCTGAAGCCGGCCATAGAGTCCAAATACATACAGACATAAACCATGCAGCATCCTGTAAGACAACTTAACAGTATGAATCAGCATTTGATAACCATCCAAAGCCATCTGCTCTTCTTTAACCCAGACTGAACTATTCCTGCTGGTTATAAAACCAAGATTTGGCTTAAAACCCAGTTTCAGACAGATTCCAAATAAACATCAGACTGAAGTTTTTACCAAGAATGGGGATTACAAGTTCGATGTAAGAATATTTATCTGCACCAATACACATCAATTTCTAAAATGTCTAGAAAATAATGTAGAAAATTAATGGCAGCTATAAAACAAACAATATTTCATCCAATCATCGTTGACAATATAATTGTTTCCAAAATACTGAACATTTTTATCAATTTTATTCTGTTTATAGAAAGCAGCAAATCACATTTTTGCTGTAACCCATTTTATTAGGATATTCTCCAATATTTTATCTAGTCCATTTTTTTATAGGACAAATTCCTTTGATGTCTCATTGAATTCAATGCAATGCAGAACAAAGATACAGAAATGGTGTCATTCTAGTGTTCGATATGATGACAGTGCCATAGTGAATCATTATCTACTTAGCAGGGTATCAATTATTTTCCCGACCATGGCCTTATCTGTGTGGAGTTTGTATGTTCTCCCCGTGTTTGCATGGGTTTCCTCCGGGTGCTCCGGTTTCCTCCCACACTCCAAAAACATACTAGTAGGTTAATTGGCCGCTATCAAAAAAATTGACCTTAGTCTCTGTCTGTCTGTCTGTCTGTGTTTGTGTATGTATGTATGTTAGGGAATTTAGACTGTAAGCTCCAATGGGGCAGGGACTGATGTGGGTGAGTTCTTTGTACAGCGCTGCGGAATTAGTGGTTCTATATAAATAGATGATGATGATGATGAATGTGTGGTTCAAAGTTTTACATTTTGCTGGTTCCAGAACAATTTCTCTATCCACAACATTAGGTTATGACCTTGGAAGCCTAACACAAACCAATCGGAGACCTGTACCAGTGGAACAAATGAACATGCATGACTTTGAAGAAAGTGCATATGTAACCTGTGATTATAACATCAGCAAGCCTTATTTGCGGTGTGATTTCTTGTACCATGAGTGATAACATATATCAAGAAAATATATTTTCTTCCTTTTCTCTGTTTCATATTGTAGAAACCAAAATCGTCATGGTAGCTTTCAAAAATTCTCTGATAGTTTTGTTTGTGTGTGTTCTCTAGCCCTCAAAGTTTTATGCTTTGTTATACATACACTGTACTTTTGTTTGTGTCCATCACCTTGGATCTATGGTGGACTGATACACGCACGCTCGTACCTATGGGCTCGCCCTGGAGGATAGAGGATCACACATTCCTCACAAAAGTAAAACTGGAATTGTGGTGTGTACACTTTGCATGTATACTGTACATATTGTGAATATACAGCCAATTGAGAAATGTATGTGAAAACCCACATTTTCATATCCTACCCACTTGGTCTCTCTCCCTCTATTTCTTGATCGCTCTCATACCATTGTTTTGCCCCTTACCCTCTTTTTCTAATTTAAGTTTCATGTGTGCCTCATCAGACTGTTGAAACAATTGGAGGATGCAGTCAACAGTCCAATGAAGTCTCTTCCACCCAACTACAAAAATTCCAATCTCTTCACCTCTTCTTGAGGAGTAATTCCATGTATCTACATCTCTCTCACATTCCTTTGTTACTGTCTCGATCTTTTCTCTGTCCCTACAAATTGTTCTTTCTATTTCTATATCTCTACCTCTTCATCCATCCCCTGAAAATCTTAAAATTCTGTAAATATAAATAAACCAGAATAACAATTACGTTTGTATTGTACAAGATGTGCCACATAAAAGCTGTAATGATTTTTTGTTCACTTTACTTAGAAGCATTATTGTCACAAATTACCAGAAACATCATACATAATTGAGGATAACATACAAAATTTCAAACAATAGTTGTAGCCTTGAAAAACATTTGTTATATTATCATAAGGATGAAAATAAAACAAATCCATTGAATCCCATGTAAAATAGACCTTTGACAAACTCAGTGTAGGCAAATATCAATCTCCTTTTTACAGAATAATTAGCCAAATGAGGCAGAGATTTAACTGATACAGGTAGTGTCAAATTATAGTATGGCACTTCATTTGATTCAATAACAGATGAAGAGTTACTAAATGAGTACAATTAGTACTCTGTAGATAAAGTAAACACAACATTATGAGAAAAGAACAAGAGATTTTATATATAAATAATTATATATATATATATATATATATATATATATATATATATATATATGCAACATGATTATTATATAATATTATTAATTGATGATGAACTATATGATTATTGATGACTGATACAACAAAAACAAGTTTGCTGTGTCATGACAGATTTTGGTTGGCCATTTGATTATCCATTTGATTTAAATAAATAATAGGCTTTCATGAAATGATTTCTTTTTTCCATTGTATTCTTTTATATGTGTGTTACATAAGACACATAGATTATCATGTATGATTATTGTGCTATGCACAATCTTGTCACAATGTGCATCTACAAATACTTTCATCTGTTCCACATAAACGCTGGCAAGTTCACTGCTCTGTTGTGAGTTCATAGAAACTTCTAAACTGGTAAACAATTATTTTTTCCGATGTACCTGTCACTTGGAGACTTGTTGCTATTTGTGCTAAAGATGTGAATGTTTGTGGAGTGGATGCTGTAATCATCGATGTGTGTAAGGTTGATTGACTCAGACATAAGACAGAAGGAGACGATTCACATGCCAGGAGTTGTTTCTATTAGATGGGTGGAAATGTCCTGAGTTTCAGCAATTTGACTACCAAAAAAAAATATTATTATTATTATCATTGTTATAATTTCCTTTGGAGTTTTGTTGAACTGCTTACTGGACTCCATGTGTGAGGTCAACATTTTATTACCATTTTTAATCTTGTCAGAGTTCTGATTGCCCTCGGTTAAATCAATAAAATAGACATTAGGGGCCTGATTCATCAAGGATCTTAACTTAAGAAACTTCTTATTTAAGTCTCTTGGACAAAACCATGATACAATGCAAGGGGTTTAAATTATTTTTCTGTTTTTGACATAAGTTAAATACTGACTGTTTTTTCATGTAGCACACAAATACTTGATAGCTTATTTGTACACTGAAAGTTGATATTTGTGCGCTACATGAAAAAACATTCAATATTTAACTTATGTGCAAAACAGAATACTAATTTGCACCCCTTGCATTGTAACATGGTTTTGTCCAGGAGACTTAAATAAGAAGTTTCTTAAGTTGAGATCTGTAATGAATCAGGCCCTAGATGAGTGAGGCTAGGTGAAAGTAAATCTTCATCTGACAAAGAAGAGAGCTGATATTTGATAACTATGTTTTACTGTTCAGTATGTTCCTGCTGGATACATGTTTAACTTACTCTTATCAGAATGTTTAGATACTAGTCATACACTGTCATAACTTCAACTCAGTCCACTAATCATGTGATTATCAACATACTGACACATCACCTTCTCATAACTTGTACCTGCTATGTTTTTTTTGAGAACAATAACGGTGACTCATCTTACTTACTAGGGTGGTGTCATGTGAAACTTTTTTCCATTAGAGCTTTTTATTGCCAGATGCTTCCATATTGATAAAAGGGTTTTCCATAGAGGATTTTCTACTCTGATAGCTGTTAAAAAGCAGCAATCAGTGCTAAAATAAAAATTAATTTTCACATGCAAATAGTTAGTGGTTTTCAGGGAGTGGAGGGTTGCAGGGGACAGGAAAGTAATTCCCAGATGAAAGATCAGAGGGTCCCAGAAGAGAATAGGGGACAAAATCCAGAGAGTGGGAGTCAATGGACAGGGGAGAAGGTCCCAGATGTTAGGGTTCCACAATATAGAGGAGAGGGTTCCATGGAGAGGATGTCATTGGATAGAATACCAGGAAATATGGGAGGTAGACCAGGGGAAGGGTGAGGGTATCAAGAGACAGCGTGCCAAGGGAGAGGTGAAATAAATGCATTACCAATTAATCTCTATCTACTATTTTTCTTGTCTTATACATTTCCTCCTCAGACTTTCTATGTCTGTCTTTCATTGTCTCTGCTTCCTTCTCTAAGTGTCTTTCTATATCTTACCTCTATGATTCTTTTATTCCATCCTGTTGCTGTGAATGAAATCCAATCCCCTTCATTCCAACCAGCCAGATGACCTCCAAATCCCTTTCTTTGAGGGAAATGTAGATTCTACTTTAACAGCAGTGAAAAGGATTTCAGGGCACACAAATGGTAATTAGACTTTCTGGGAGGTGCAATTGCACCCCCGCTTCATCTACCCTTGGCCATGGAAGAGGATGCCAGTGCAGGACACACGGCATTATGGTAGAGGGTACCTACCTACCAGAAGTGATGAAGTCTTGCAGATCCATCCAGAAGCGGTATGGCTTTGCTTAGTGAAGCCCGAAGGAGCTTATGCAAAGAGCAGATCTGAGTGTAAATGTGTCAAGCTGAGAGTTTTCTGGCGGGTTTGAAAAGTGGAGATGTTGCCTATAGCAGCCAATCATATTCTAGCTATCATTTTGTAAAATGTACTAAATAAATGATAGCTAGAATCTGATTGGTTTTTCAAACCTGCCGGAAAACTCTCAGCTTGATACATTTACCCCCTGCTCAGGAATTTAACCACACTGCTTCCCTTGCCCTATAAATACCTCTGTGCTGCCCTGGCAGAGCAATGAAGCTTCTGCGCTAATCTGCTGCTCTCGCATGATCTTTCAAGCTCCACTGATTCACTGGAGAATCTTGAACATTTTCAGTTGTAGCAGAAATAACAGGAAAACCCTCCGCGGGGTTTTGGTGAAAAATTGATTTTCTAGTTAAAACTTACTGATAGTATAAAATTAAATGTACAATAGTTAATAGTAATTAGCAGTGAGTCATTAAAATCCAGGTACTGTCACGTTTCTGAGTTTTACTTAATTTGTAACATTACTAATTATACCGTAATACTGATCTAAGAGATAGGGAAAATGAAACATTTGCATCAAACATAAAATATACAACCAGATAGAGTTATTGTAATTGCAATTACCATTTGATGCCAGAGCAGCATCTATTTGGAACTAACATCATGTATTTGGACGATTCTATGGAGAGTGTATGTGCCACATTCCGAGATGGGGCATGATCTATTAAATTCATTAAAGGCAGCTGCGTCTCCTCGGCATAACCTTGTTCATATGATATTATTTCAGATTTTGTATAATAAGACATTTACTGTTCCATAGCAGACGATATCTGGGGCAACAGAAAACAGATTTTTTTTCGTGATGAAAGCTAAAGAGCGACAAGCATAAAATAGAACACTGAGCAGATGCAACATATATCATCTATTTTGTGTCATATTTTCTTGGGCTATGTTTTAACAATGCAAATTATTATGATGATCTTTCTTTGGTTTTTCATGCATCCAAAATAATTGAGTTGTATTTTCTGACTTGACCTAGTAGAAGCTAATTTATTCTATTTTAAGACTATTCTTTTATGCTGCACAAATCTCTCTAAGAGACAGAACCACATAAAAATATTGCTGTGTTTTTATATGGGTAGTATTGTTTAGTCAATGCTGTAAAAAGAAGAGACAGGGTGTATTTTCTACAATTTTAATTCATATGGAAGACTGTGTTCATAGGTCAATCCTGTCTATTTAGCAATCATTCACAACAGTTCTGAATTGTAGATTTCTCTTGCTCCCTTCAATCAGCGAGTGAGTGTACAGCAAGAGATGTACAGAATACTTTACTAGAGTTCATAAAAGATGGAGCAGATTGCCCCACTTGTTTGATGGATGACTAGATCTAAAGTTTTGAAAACACACGTCTAGGGCCAAATTACACAGAGGTATTTGCCAAGCGAGAGGAGAGAACGGATTTCTCTTACTGACGGAGAACAAGTATTATTGCTGCTGTCTATTGCATATATTCCATGTCTTTTATGTCCCGTTTGAAAATATTTTATAGCAAAATCAAACAATTGTATCTAGTCTATGAGCAGAATAAAAGAGAAAATCTGCACCACCCTCATTTTTTTCACTTTTATCCTCCATAGGACTAATACGTAGTTTTACATCTGTCAGTGATACGTTTCCTTGCTGTGCATTCACTGTATGGTGGGTGTAACTTGCACATACTTCACAATAGTCATAAATAAAAGACCATATAATGAGGCACTTTGTTGAGTCTCTTGAAGGATTAAAAATAGAGCATGTTGTATTCAAGGTCCATTGGGCATTTGAAACAAGTACTATCAGTACTGACAAAGCCTTTCTTATAGTGATATATTGGTCTATGCTGTATTTTTAGGTCAGCTAATGCTAAAGTATGTCCAGGTAAATGTGAAACAGCCAGTGATAATGAACCCTTAGCTTACACTCATGGCTTGCTCCATTTCATAATGTCATTATACATTACTATAATACACACAGTACTTTATTCTTGTCATCAGCTTAATACACAAGCTGTTACCCCCTATCTTTGAGTTTGTTTAATTCCCCAAACTCCGCACCTCTCGTCTTGAAATTTGCAGCTAGCTCAATGCTACAAACAATTATACAGCCTTACTCTAAACACTAGGAGGGCTACAGCTAATCCGTCATATGCCCCGATTCCTTCTAGATAATAAGTAGAAAAATGTGAACCTCCTGTAGTCCGGTTTGTGAAATGATTAATATTGGGCCAAGAGTTCAGTTGTGCTTCACAAATGTTTTATTACTGGATGAAACAAAAAAAAAAAAAAAGTGTCTATAAAAAGATATTTGAAGGGAATAAAAAGTATCGCACATTCAAAAACAGTTATTTTTTAAAACTTTTTTTTCTTTTGAAAGAAGTGTACAAAACAACATTCTAATAAACAGTAATGTGTTGAATTAAAAAAAAATTACTCCACAAAGTAGTTTGTGGACAATAAAAAGGTGAAATTCATATAAAACTTAAAAATTGCCAAAACAAGGCAGCAATATTTTTTAGTTAAGATTTTTTTGGTATGAGTGTGCCTGTCCTTGTGTTGCCTCATCATTGTATTTCTGGTGTATGTTGGCATCATTTAGTAGTATAAATAATAATAATAATAATAATAACAAATAAGAAGAATGATATCAATGGTTCTGATTCATTAAGGATCTTAACTTAAGAAACTTCTTATTTCAGTCTCTTGGACAAAACCATGTTACAATGCAAGGGGTGCAAATTTGTATTCTGTTTCCAACATAAGTTAAATACTGACTGTTTTTTCATCTAGCACACAAATACTTGATAGCTTATTTGTACACTGAAATTTAAAGTTGATATTTGTGTGCTACATTAAAAACAGTCAGTACCCCTTGCATTGTAAAATGGTTTTCTCCAGGAGACTTAAATAAGATATTTCTTAAGATAAGATCCTTAATAAATCAGGCCCAATATCAATAAAATACTGTAGTTTATATTCTGAATTAAAAATTTAGCTGAGCAATATAACAATGTTTCCCTGATCTCCAATTTTAAAATTCCTGCTTATTTTTATATTTGGACCTCCAGCTGAATTGAAAGGACACAGGGGAGGTTATTGAAAATCAATCTTTAACACTTCCAGGAATATGTTCCTAAAATACTAATCTGTATCACACACAATTTAAAAAAAATAAAAAAATCCTGTTACAAGAGCATTGCCTCACCCAGAGTCATTTCCTGTAAAGTATATATAAAATATTACGGAAGAGCCTGAAATGTTGCCCTATGGGAATACCCTTGTAATTATTTCAAGCTGCAATTTTGGAAAGTGCAAAGTTCAGCAAATAGATTTTAGATTCACTCACACTTCACGGTTATTCATAGTAGCATTTGAACCTCTTTTTTGCTAAGCAAACTAAGATTCCAAACCTACGCTAATGTCTATCACATGTTGCAATGTAGAACAATGGTCAGTGAGGACTTGGAGCAGATAGTATGTGTTATCCTTAGGAGTGGCTAGTAATCAAGCACAAATGTGGTTTATATGTTTTAGGGTGAAAAATGCAAGAAAAAGCAAATATAAAATAGTACTTGCAAAGGGGTTAATTAAATATTGATTGTTGGCAATAGACTCTACATGATTACTGAGAATGTGGGAGATCTGTGCTCAATGCTTCTTTTTGTGGCTGCTTTCTTATACATCCAAGGGTGTATAGGTCATAGAAACATAATAAGATATATAAAGAATAGATGACTGTTTCCATTTCCATGAATTGCAAAGAAAAAAAAAAGGAGTAGAGCATTAGATGTCACCAAATTTCACAGTTAATTTAAAAAATAAACTTGGATTGGCAGATTTCAACACACTTAACTATAACAAAGTTTATTATTTTTGAACGATCTCGATGACATGACTAAATACAGCACTCTGATCGATTGAAGGCATCTTGGGGCTGACTTAGGGCTAGCTTTGCTAAATGACGGTTTGGTGAAACCGCCAGTTTGTGGCGGTTTTTCCAGCATTTTTTATATATATATATATATACACACACATATAATTTTTTTTTTGCATGGTCATTAGAGGATACAAGTCAAACAACAGTGATATAGAGATATAAAAAGATAATCGATACAAACCACACTTGGTGAACATCAAATGGTATCGGAGTTATAGTAATGGTGTGTATGTTGGGGTCAGAAGTCAGCGTAGCGGGTATCGAATGGTGTGATCAATTTTTTTTAAATATGAACATTCTGCAGTAGTATGACATCCGTTTGTAGAGCTTTTATGCATTAGTGATAGTCTTATGAGTCTTCAACACATATTCTATTTGGTTTATACTAGGAACCTATTGTGTTAATTTAACCACATGTATGTACTCTATTTGAATTATCCTTGTACTACCTGGCCTACATAGATTGGTCTCCATTTGCCTGTTGAAGGAGACCACCTCCAAAACGGGTAGCAGGAAGACACAGAGGGTTAACCCGTTACATGCTCATTTTAACTTTTGTCCTGCAAGTGCAATTTATACCTCATTGGATAATACGTTGGGGCAACACTTGATCTTCTAAGAGGTTTTCTGCCTCCTGAACATATTTATTAATAACACTGTCCACTTTTCTCACTTGTGTTTATAACACTTAATTACATTACTATATTGTGTACAAATAGGGAAATGCGACTTTTGTATTTGCACAAAATAAAAAAAAAATTGACCCTAGTCTCTCCCTCTCTGTCTGTCTGTGTGTGTGAGTGTGTGTCTATAGTAGGGAATTTAGACTGTGAGCTCCAATGGGGCAGGGACTGATGTGAATGAGTTCTCTGTACAGCGCTGCGGAATTAGTGGCGCTATATAAATAAATGATGATGATGATGATGATGATGATGATGATGTAATTACACATACTTATTACGTCTGGCATGCATCTGACTCAAGGGCTACTATTTTTTGACCTTCGCAAGTCATGAGATGAATCTGACTCAACATATGCACCTAAATATTGTGGAAGTTAAATAATTGGATGACGTAAACTAAATTGATTAATATTGTTTTACCGTGCGGTTGCGATTAGTACGCCACGTGTAATGACACAATCGCACGGATTATTAACACACACATTTACATTCGCACTTACACTTGTAAATAATACACATTTTTTAAGGTTCCAATCCACATCTATTTATTAGTAAAATGTATTAGAGATTATTTATACATAGATTGTATTACAGTGAAGGTATTTATGGTTCAGGTTCTCTAAAAGTTGGCAACAAAATGAACATTACAATATGCTTTCCTTATATGCGTCTTTTACCTACGTAAATTCTGAGCGCATGTATCAACTTCTAAATGAGTCCCTATCTTGTAAACTCACCTTTTTCTGATCTTAAAATGTCTAAATGGAGCTAGGATGACAACGGGCAATTCATACTGCAACATGGTGTGGTTTGATTAGGAATGGGTATACTTAAGACCAGTTTCAACCTTTGAATCACATACAATTTTTCGCGAAATGCGTAAGTTGGCCAATATTCTGCGGACCTCTTTTAAAAATTAATCTCATCTCTAGGTGCACTAAGAAGCAAAAGTGAGTCAAAAAGTATGTGACTTTGCCCCCAAAATGATAAAAACCTTATTTATTATGCTGCTTTTTTTTTTGCAAATCTTCAATAATTTATTGAGTAAGCTTTTTGAATCTCAAGACAAAATAACAAATGTGTATTTTCTTAAGCAAGCAAAGAACATTTTAACACATTCTGTAGCAAGCATGTCCTAAAATAGAACATCTGACTTTTACATGCAGCGATATGGACGATTCATAATTAATTAGCTCACATGCTGGTGTAACGAAGGTCTTGTTAAAATACATCGCTTTCATAGAAAGCAAAGTTACATGAGAAGTTGTGATTATTGATTTGTTTCATAGCGTGGAATGGGCTTTGTAAATGATTGCAGAATTCCAGCCCCCGTCGCTCAGTGGAAGTGAACTGGATATTTGGTTTAAGGATTAGTTTGACTTATGTTCTAAGTCAAGTTAAAATAGCAGCGTCTTCAAAGATTTTTTTTCCTGTAGTGATACCAATAGCCACGCTATTAGCTGTCCACCAACAACAGGGAATTCTTTTTCTCAAATGGATTAATTTGGGGATAAGTAGTTATCTCTGTATAAATGATGTCATGTAATTCAAGCAGGCTCTGGTTTTATAGTAGGAAGCTTTCAGGAAATATAATTCTGCACCTGTGTGTTCCTTTAATTGTGCACATTCGTAGTCCCAGGTATTTTAATGTAATAATGGCATAAGATTTGTGTCCATTTAGTACCAGTGGAGATGTAATCTTATATAGGTTTATGTTTAGCTGTACTATATGCAAATCCATGTTGCCATTTATAGGAGGCTATATATATCTTTCTTTATAAATCTGCCAATGTTCTCGGATTATTTGTATCTCTCCATGTACAGTAAGGAGTAAGATCATCATCACCATCATCATTTATTTATATAGCGCCACTGATTCTGCAGCGCTGTACAGAGAACTCACTCACAGTCAGTCCCTGCTCCATTGGAGCTTACAGACTAAATTCCCTAACATACACACACAGACATAGAGAGACAGAGATTAGGGTACATTTTAATAGCAGCAAATTAACCTACTAGTATGTTTTTGGAATGTGGAAGGAAACCGGAACACCCGGAGGAAACCCATGCAAACACGGGGAGAACATACAAACTCCATACACATAAGGCCATGGCCGGGAATTGAACTCAAGACCACAGTGCTGTGAGCCAGAAGTGCCAACCACTAAGCCACCGTGCTGCCCCATCTGGCGTAACCTAAAATTTTAATGATTAATCCACATTTTGGTTGATTTGGGTGTCTTGCAATAGCATCATTAACTGTCATCAAATTTACAAGAAGACAATACAAAATAAGAACATTTATAATAATATAATGCTGCAGTCCTCTGTTACTTTTATGCATATTAGACTTAAGCTTCAGAGCCTTTTGTTTTAGTTTTTAGGTCAGCAACGTTCTGTGTTTTTATCTTTTGGACTGTACATGTGCAGGAATGTTAATTTCTGATTAACGTGCAGTGCTAAAAATACATGTGCCTATCTTTTATGTGCTTTTGATGTATGAGCAGAACACCTTTCATTGAATATGCTGAAGCGGTGGCAGCACAATAGCTAGCATTGCTGCTTCACAGAGCTGGGGTCAGTGGTTTGATTTCAACCAGGGCTCTATCTATTTGGAGTTTGTATGTTCTCCCCATGTGTGCTTGGGTTTTCTCCAGGTGCTCCGGTTTCATCGCACACTCCAAAAACATACAAGTAGGTTGATTGGCTTTTGTTAAAAATTGACATGTGTGCGTGTGTGGTAGGGAACTTAGACTGTAAGCTCCAATAGGACAGGGACTGATGTAAATGATTACGTATCCTCTGTACAGCGCTGTGTAATTTGATTGGTCCTATATAATGTTATGTCCGTTTCTATTGTTACCAATAAAGATTTTCTGATGTGATTAATGTGGTTCCAACACACAAAGAGATTTAATAGCAAAATATATGTCACAGCAGAACAAAACACAAGAAAGTATAACGGATATATTACGCGTGCGCACTGAATCCAGTAACAGTCATTCAATTTTGAAGTCTGTGGTCAAAGAGACTGTTACTATACCGGTGCCGGTTTATATACAGTTTGCTCTGAAAAAAACAGTGATGATGTCACAACGTGCACACAGATCACATTAAAAAAGTTCTTTCATGGTTCAAATTATTCTTCTCCAAAGGTGGGGGCAACTCATTTCAACAGCTGTGTAAGTGCCTTGCCTCATGGAACCACCTAAAATCTGGTTTAAATTAACCCATTAACAGAGTACCTATGAGAATTAATTTTATACTAATCATAACTAGTGACCGCTATGTGCGATCTCTTCTCCGATGATACCGGATTCCTGCTGGTAAAATGTGGATTAACATAACACCAAACAACATACATTTTTTAGGACCTGAACCTTAAATACCTTTATTGTATGTTTATCTTTGTGTAAATAATCTCTAATTCTTAATAAAAGAATGTGAGATTGAACTTTATTAAATATGAACTATTTACAAATGTAGAAGTGAGAGTAAGTGTATTTGCATAATTAACCCTGATATGACGTAGCGTACTAATCGCAATCGCACGGAATAGTGTTACAATCAATATTTATTAATTTAGAACAACTTCATCCAATTATTCGACTTCAACAATAATAATAACTGGGAAGCTTACCCAAGATAATATCCTTCTTCATTTCTATTATGTACCCTGTAGTTTTCTTCTCTTTGGTCCATTTCCTGTTTGTTAGGACCACAGTGTAAAATTTAGCATCTGATCTAGTACTTCTATAATATAATAATTTGAGGGATACTGTATTTTTAAGTCTGTCAATTCAATAGGTTGAAGTTTCACAGTAAGCAAAGAAATAATTACAAATGTATCACCAACCACCCGTAGTTAATTAAAATTACAAAAGCTTTGCCACTCAACACAGACTCAAGTTTCTCTACCAGTTACTGACCTTTGTAGAAGAAAAGATTTCAACTTCAAAATGACTCGGGTAAGTCTTGTGTTCTCAATAAATAATAGAAATAGAATTTTCTCCAAACTCCAAAACCCCTAAGTGTTATTGAATTATCCCGGCATAAAATGTCATGCGTTATAATAATCCTTATAGATCACAGGACAACATCGGGACTGATACATTAGTGTCATTTGTTTTTCATTTGTGAGACAAATAATTCTCTCTCTTATGTGGGATTTGAGGACTCTGATGAGTTATAGAGGTGGCGTATACATATATTTGTTCCGCTTGGCCTTTTTTGTCATCATTATCCACTTGGTTAAAGTGCTGTGTATTGACATTTCCCGTAATGGTTAAAGACAAATAACAGTGTAACCAGGAATGTAGCCAATTTAGAGGGAATTTAATAAATAGAAAAAAACTTGCTTAAATCAATAATAAAATTATGTTACTCTGAGATTGTAGATTGAAGCTACTGTTAGAGGTTTTGTACTAGGTTTTCAGTTGTTATTTTAACTCATGGAATGAAATGTCTGTTGTTCAAGTGTTTCATACTAAAAATACTTATTTTGTCACAAAGTATTCCATGTTTTGCTTGGAACCAATAACAACCCAGAAATTATATTTATGCTGATTTGTCTGAATTCTGCACAACATGACGATATCCATGTATTGATGATTTACTAGCTAAATCAGTGGTAGTCAATTTGCCTACCTGCGTTTTCCAGGCATGTTAGGCAAACCTTAACTCAAAAAAAACTAAAGATATCATTTGAAGTTACAGGGTGTCAGGCGCCATCACCGAACGCACATTAGGTGCCAGGGACGGCTGCCAGCTTCGCTCTCCGTGCGTCCTGTCAGCGGTCAGATGTTCTGACCACTGATCCCATGTCCACCAATGACAGGCCAATATGATTTATTTAAACCTGGCTTTGGCGCCATTAGGGTGCCAGAGTATCTATGTCTCTAGTCTCCAGTACCTTGTTTGTCTACTGCATACCTGTCTCCTTGGATTCTGACCCGGTATTGACTGACTACTCTTTTCGATTTCCCTCTGGATCGTTACTGATTTCCAGGTATTGACCTTTGGCCTTCTGACTCCGCTCCTGCCTGTACCTTCGGTACCTGTATTGCCCGCACGGTTTGACCTTGGACTTCATGGCTACTCTTGTTCACCTTACACTTCGCTGGTAGCAATCTGGGAGGTCCACGACCTGCACGTCTCTGCAGCGAACCCCAAACTCCCTTGAGGGGGTCCCTGGCGAAGACCAGAGGTGTGTTTAGACTTCACGCCTCCTAGCTTACCAGCGCTAATGCCTGCAGATAAGACCTTCAGAGCAAGTCTGTTCGTGACATAGGGTGGTTTAGCCTCATGTGTCGCTTCTAAAAAGGAAAGTTGGAGGTGTTGCCCGTGTCAACCAATCAGATTTTAGCACACACATTTTCTAGAATGTACTGTATAAATGATAGCTAGAAATTGATTGGTTGCCATGGTTGCCAAGGACAACACCTTCATTTTTCCTTTCTAGAAGCTTTGATAAATGTATTCAGAAATACCCCTCTGAGTGCAAAATGTGTCCCATTATAAGTATATTTGTGAAAATTAGGAAAATCTTCCCCAGATCTGAGTTGGAGCACCATTAAAGTGTTTTCCCTCAGTGGAGATAGCTGTACACCCAAATTAACACTTCTAAAATTGTGCCCTCGGAACCCCTGTATCCCATTTTAATGATCTTTGCTCCACAAAATTAAAAATCATTTTTACAGAGGTCTGACCCTTCTCTGTTCTTACTAAAGATTAACCATGCCACGTCCAACGCCTATCATTCGCTGGGGCACACTTTTGCACGGCTCAAGGTGTGTGGCATGACCAAATAGGATTTTCTCTGTGCCTGGGCAGTTCTGTTCTTTGTAATTGACCTCCTAATTAACCAAGTCACTATTTCAAAAGTATGTAGTTACCACAAGTATGTAATTACCACAAATAATGTTGTACTAAAAGCCTAAATATCTAATTTCTACTTGTTGAGGAATATTTCAAATCCATGTAATGCTACATCTATCATGGAATAGGTAATTATTTACATGGAGCATTTTAGAGAGGAGCAAACTTTTTAAAAATGTTCTGCAAAAATATTTGCATCACTATGCATTTGGCTGTGAAATTTCTACTTTGCTGTCGGAATTTGCTCTTAAGCGGTCTACCGCAACTACACCATACAGCAGAATATATTGACCATCATCCCCCCACTCTATTCGTTGTTATTTTTATTATTATATTATTATTCATGTATTTACATAGGACCAGTAAATTCTATAGCGCTTTACAATTGCCAATAAACATAGTAATAATACAGATTGAGTATTTCAGAAATCAGAGAGGTAAGAGGGCATTGCTCACTGGTTTACGATCTATAGGACAGTACTCATTTGATTCATAAGGATAAGTACTACATATTTCATATCCAAGTTAGATTGCTAGGTCCAGCTAGATTGCTATTGGAAAGTGTTTTGTGAGGCCACATGATCCAGTCACACAGCAATGTTGGCCAGTGGGTCAGTGGGTGCTCTGAGTAAAGAAAGAGAACTGTATAGACGGGTGGTATTCTGGTAGAGTAATGTAGGGAGGTTAGGAGTGCAGTTTGGGAATTAAATAAGCTGCTTAAAGAGGTAAGTTTTTAGGGAGCATTTGAAGGTTTGGGGGCTAGGGAAAGTCTTGGAGAAAATTACACAGATTGGGTGCCGCTCGAAAAATGTGCTCTAACTGGGAATGTTAGTGATGAGTGTGGGTGAGAGACTCTGATACTGCTCAGAGAGGAAAGGTCAGAAATATTGTGAGACCAGTGAAGAGATTTATGTTGGCACATGTATGTCAGTGGAAGAATTTTATTTTGGATTCAGTAAAATCCAGACAACAAAGAGGGAGTGACAGAACAAAACAGCAGTAGAAGAACATTTTACAAGGAAAATTAGTTTAGCAGCTGCATTCAAAATAGATTGTATGGGTGATAGTCTGGTTAGGGGAAGACCAGTAAGAATGATATTACAATAGTCAATGCGGGAGATAATAAGTGCATGAATTAAAGTTTTACCTCGGGAGCGAGCTAGAGGTCTGAGTTTATTATTGTGTTGCCCACAGATACAGAGATATCATGTATGTAACTATTGTGGGCTATTGGAAATATTATTAGCTCAGATTTTAAAAGACTGAGTTCGGAGTGGTGCATAGAGTGTCGATTCAGAAAAATATGAACGCACAAATAAAATCCAAAATGATATTCTATGGAGTTGTGAAGCAAAAGCAGCACTCAAAGATTGTATTGCTGGAAGTGTACATCTCCGAAAATCGACCTGTTCTGC
Source organism: Mixophyes fleayi (assembly GCF_038048845.1). Lineage (NCBI taxonomy): Eukaryota > Metazoa > Chordata > Amphibia > Anura > Limnodynastidae > Mixophyes > Mixophyes fleayi. The sequence goes on from NC_134410.1 coordinate 7,840,174, forward strand.
TGCAAAAATTTTAAATTTTGGTACAAGTTTGCTTCTCTCTAATGTACTCTTAAGTAAATTTTGCATGGGGTTGGGTAAGAAATTTCAACAATGAATATGTTGACACTTTCAATCTCTGCAAATCTGCTGAACTTTCGAAAGAGGCAAGTCTATATGGACATCTCTATTATTACTACTACTACTACTACTACTAATACTAATAATAATAATAGTTAAAGGCATTGTATTCTGCATTTAAAATGCCTAGTGAGGATGTCTAATTGGATGTTTAGTCAGAAGCAGGAAATTGTAAAATACTTTGGTTTGTTTGATTGCTGAAACTGCATCTCTTGTTGACTGTACAATCCTGACATCTAGGAATAAAGTTGAGCAAAGTTGTCCAGCAACATACAGCCACTTCTCCTACTGCCTTCATTGTAACATTATCACATTCCAGTCACTTACATTGTATTTAAATTTACAGTGGTGGAAGTGGGGGTATACAGGAGTATGTCATACCACCACATCTACTACTGCCTTCATTGTAACACTATCACATTACAGTCACTTACATTATATTTATATATACAGTGGTGGAAGTGGGGGTATACGGGGGTATAACATACCACCACATCTACTACTGCCTTCATTGTAACACTATCACATTACAGTCACTTACATTATATTTATATATACAGTGGTGGAAGTGGAAGTGGGGGTATAACATACCACCACATCTACTACTGCCTTCATTTTAACACTATCACATTCCAGTCACTAACATTCTCATTACATTTTGCAATACCGCTACTTCTAACTTTCTAGAGCACCGCTTCTAAATTTCCACTTCGACTACTACTCAGACCACAAAACCACAGTACTGGGGTCATGGGTTTCATTCCAACCAGTCCTATCTGTGTGGAGTTTGTATGTTCTCCCATGTTTGTGTGGGTTTCCTCCTGGTGTTCTGGTTTTCTCCCATATATCAAAGATATTTTAGTAGGTTAATTGGCTTCCGACAAAAACAACCTTTTTGTGTCTGTGCATTGGGGACTATAGATTACAAGCTGCACTGGGGCAGGTACTGATAGTCATGATTAAATATTCTCTGAAAATCTCTGCATAATATGTAAACACTATATAAATTACTAATAATAATAAATAAAGAATAGTAATTTGAATATTTCTTTTGTACAAAGAATATAACAGGTAGTATAAGAGAACCTTTATAAAAACATAACATTGTATGAACCACTGAAATGACCTTACATAGATTGTAGATCATAACGTGACAATATGATTTCATAGATAAACAGTATATTGCTAATTCTTATAGAACCTTGCATCATATCTGACAGGTGTTACATTAATAAATGAATACAAGTTTTTTCTTATCATTTAGTACTGAAAAAAAATGCATTGGATAGTCATGTTTTTTGACAAATTTAAACAATATTAAAGAATAAAATTAATAAAATTGAACATTTTGTTCCTTTATTAATGAAGGTAAAGATATGCCATACGGATATTTTATAAATAAGTTTGAAGGAGACATTATTGATTTTAGGCTCTACGTGACTAATACAAAGTCATTTTCTGTTCAGTTATTTATCAAATTGCATAAAATGAGCAATAACATTCAGTTCTGCTTAATGAGGTGTAACAGTTCATGAGATTTAATAATAGTTGATATAATTCCGAATACTATTAACATGTAAACCATTATATTTCACTCTCAATTTAAATATCCTTTTATTTCAATGGAAATCAACACAGACGAGCCCATTTTACGATGTTACATCTGTCACTGACAAAAATCTCTGATTGATAAATAGAATCCCTCTTTTCTAAAACAATTTAAACAGAGAATAGATTTTTTTTGTGCAACATATCTTCAATAACAATTGTTGTTGTTTTCTTCTTTTTATTAATGTGTTCAAGATATCAGAAATTTGTGGAATCCATTTTGATCCTTTTTTCGCTGTAAATTTTAATTAGGCTTCACTTTGAGATTTTACCAATGGTTTACAACATTCTTGTTTAATTAAAAAGGGAAATACATGAAGTAAGTTACAATACAAAGTACTTTGAAGTTACTATGTGGCATATCTTTTTAGTTAAAAAACTTGTCTAGGATTCTTTTACATTTCGTAATATTAGTTAAACATAGTAAAATAAAGTCTCATCAACCAATTGATCAGTGAGGTGTGTGATATTTTTACATAACACCAGTTATCTAGACAAAGTGGAGACAGCTATGATGGGGGATGGATTCCACTGTTAGTAAATTATAGGTTCAACTTCATAAAATGTAATCTGTACATGGCCTAAAAAAAGAGAACTCATTGGATATTGATTACATACCATAAAGCAATTTCAATGTTTGATAAACTGTGAGTTCCAACTAAAGGTTTACCTAAAGTACACATTTTAGGACCATTTAATAAATGTTGTGCCCCCCCCATTTGCCACTTTGCAATATTTATAATGATTGACCTTGGGGATAGGGTTGTAACTCGATCACATGATGTTCACACCCAATTTTGGGACACCCTGTTCGGCCAACTACGCCATTGCTTCCAAGTTGTTACCAAGACCCATGACCAATATCAAAAAATTTTGCAATTTGGCCTGGCCCTTCCAACCTCTAAATTTTTTTGCCCACCTAACTAGAGCAATACATGGAGCCAGAAAACGATGGTGGTAATTTTTTTTTTTCAAAGTTGGCCATGTAACTCGGCTTTCAGAGTCCCACCAATATGGGTAAAGCGGTTTTTGCACATCCACTAACATAGGCTTCAATAAAATGTGCTGGTTTTCACACATCACTGCTGCTTGTTTTATTATATTCCTATTTATTTATATGAAATTGGTTGTAAAACATTAAAAAAAGCACTGGTCAATTTATGGGAAAAGCAGCCTTTCTGGAGAACTCTCTTTTTGTAAATGTCATGCTACGTGCAAATTCCAAGGACAATTATTTGTTTCGGAAAGGTCCAAAAACCTTTCTTCTCACATAATTACATATTGCAGTGTTCACGGTATTTGGGAATAGTGAATATAGTTACGCCAACTGTCTAGGATGAATTCTTGTAAGTTTTGCTATTGAAAGTTATTAAATGTTTATTTATCACCGGCGTAATGCAACTGCCTTCTGTATACTTATATTTAGCATTTATGAAAACAATTGAATAAAGGTTAAAAATAAATTCGGCACGAGAGTGAGCGAGGGAGAGTGTGAGAGGGGGAGACAGCTACAGAGAGAGATTGCAAGAGAAATATTTTTTTAGAAAGCAGACTTATAGGTAGATAGAATGGAAGATTTTTAAATTTGAGTCAGTAGTTTGTTTTTTGCCAAATTGACTCACACTACTTCTATCAAAGGTTGTAAACAAAAGTCATATTACAATAAAATGCATTTCTTATGGACTATTTTACTCCCACAGTGCAAAACGTTTAGCTGGTTTTGTGACTGTAATGTGATAGTGTTACAAGAGGGGAAGTGGCGGTAAGGCATGCACCCTTATACCCCCCACTTCCACCATTATATATATATATATATATATATATATATATAATGTAAGTGACTGGAATGTGGTAGTGTTACGATGAAGACAGTAGGTGAAGTGGCGGTATGACGTTCCCCTGTCAACTATAGAAACAAAAAATTTCCACCGCACCAGGTAATCGCTATCCCAATTCATCAACTATAATCAGAGTAATAATTTATTACCTAGATAATATTTGTATTGGATAGTGGACCCACACATAGAAAATTGCATATGGTCAGAAAAAGAGGAAAAGAGAAAAATGTGCTTAATTGGGGCACTCAGCGATACTATTCAAATAAAATTTTAATTTTTTATTAATGTAATCAATGATAAAAACTAACGTACTTCCTACCTATATAATTAATTGTTGCCAAAATATTTAAAATATAATATAAATATATATGACAATATTGAATATTTTTCAAGGCCTTGAAAAAGCGAATAGGCGAAACGCGTGTCGTATTTGCCTCGTTACTGCAATTAACAACTCTTTAAATTTAATCTTGACTCCTTAAATAGATACTTTATATTAGACTCAGATTAGAATAGGGTCTAGATGCCACCAAATATGATGGTTGCAAGTGATACATTACCAAGAATGAGATTAGAATGGGAATATTTATATTTACATGGGGAAATTTTACCATAGCAACTAATGAACAGCTACATAGTAGCATAATTTGTTAATCTGCTTAAGTGGTTTTTAGATATATAAACCCAGCTCACTGGGACAGTGAGTAGGTGATCTGCTCTTTATAGACGGAGCATATACAATGAATCACCTAAGATCTAATTATATCTAGTCATTTGGAGTCTAACATATACTGATCATAATTACTTTACAAAACAATACTCCCAGTCAATTAAGCAACATGCCTGAAGTAAGTTATATTATTAAATACAAAATTATGTATGTGAATTAAGGAAAACAGTAATCATTGCCATTATACTGATCGTATATGTAACAATCCTTTTCATTCTCATTAATAACAAGGAAGTCAACTCTTATTGGAGTAGTTTTATTATTTATCTAATAAATATCATATATAATATGATGGGATATTGGAATTATTTCATATATACCAACTAGTGGTGCTCCGGTTTCCTCCCACACTCCAAAAACATACTAGTAGGTTAATTGGCTGCTAACAAATTGACCCTAGTCTGTGTGTGTGTGTGTGTGTGTGTGTGTGTGTGTGTGTGTGTGTGTGTGTGTGTGTGTGTGTGTCTGTGTGTATGTTAGGGAATTTACACTGTAAGCTCCAATGGGGCAGGAACTGATGTGAGTGAGTTCTCTGTAAAGCGCTGCGGAATTAGTGGCGCTATATAAATGAATGGTAATAATAATAATAGTGAAGCATAGCAATTTTTGCAAGTTTTAATTCACTATTGCACTTTTAGTCACAGTATGTATTTTAAATATTTCGCCAACAATTTATTACATAGGTAGGGAATACTTCAGTTTTTATCATTGATTACATTGATATAGAATTGAAATTTTATTTGGATAGGATCGCTGAGTGCCCCAATTAAGCACATTTTTCTCTTTTATTCTTTTTATACCCCTGTCAACCCTTTACTTCCACCACTGTGTGTGTGTGTGTGTGTGTGTGTGTGTGTGTGTGTGTGTGTGTGTGTGTGTGTGTGTGTGTGTGTGTGTGTGTATATATATATATATATATATATATATATATAAATAATGTGAGTGACTGTAATGTGATGGTGTTACATATGAAGGCAGTAGGAAAAGTGTCGGTATTACATACCCGCATATACCCCACTTCCACCACTGTATATATTAGGCAGCAGCCTAATGGCTTTGGGGGGCACCGCTGAGGCTCATCACTACCACAATGTCCATAATGACGAGGTACAAGGGGTACCTGAAAGGTATAACAGAAGCTGGCGACTCAGCTGCTTAACTGACAGAGCAACAAGGATGGTGGTTTTTCGCTGCTCTGTCTCTCTGACTCCATGTTATGTGATTGCTGCAGTCACATGATACACAGTAGAGGCATGTGAGAAACTCTGGTGGGCAGGGGGCATGTGAGAAACTCTGGTGGGCAGGGAATGGGAGAAAAGCTGGTGGGCAGGGGGCATGTGAGAAACTCTGGTGGGCAGGGAATGGGAGAAAAGCTGGTGGGCAGGGGGCATGATTGAAAAGCTGGTGGGCAGGGGGCATGTGAGAAACTCTGGTGGGCAGGGAATGGGAGAAAAGCTGGTGGGCAGGGGGCATGATTGAAAAGCTGGTGGGCAGGGGGCGTGTGAGAAAATCTAATGGGCAGGGGACATGAGAGTAAAGCTGGTGGCCAGGAGGGCATGTTTTTTTCAAACAAATTGCCCGCACTGGTATTCTTTCAGTATCAAATATAGTTTCTTAGAATGTTCTATTGCAATTCAATATATTATTCCTATATTGAAACCTGGAAATACATATTCATGCAATAGTCTTAGAATCTTCCCCAAAATATATCCTTATCTCATGTGCACCTATTAGTATGTATAATTTGTGTTGGAAAAAAAAGGGAGGAACTATACCAACCTTTATTACAATTTTTTAAACAATGATCCCTTATTTTAGAGCAGAGGGGCAGGTCAGAGTTTTCTAGATGTGTGATATTGGTGTGTGACCTGTGTATAGTGATCAGTGTGTATCAGGTGTGTGATGTTGGTCTGATCTCTGTATAGAGATCAGTGTGAATGGGGTAAGTGAATAGTGTCTGTTGCTAACTTATTGCGAACAGTGGTTTTTATTTTGTTCTGGAATCTAACATTTGGAACCACTTCTAGAAGTCCTGCGCCTGCCCCTGAGCAGCAGTGCAGCCTGAACAGTCTTTTTCAAAAGACATCAGTACATCTGGACGTCAGTCTTGTCATTTTTTTTATTATTATTATTATTATTATTATTATTATTATTATTATTATTATTATTTTAAGCATGTGAAGGACTGGAAAGTGGCTATTGGTTGAGGAGCGGTGGCAGGCTGAAGCTATGCTTGGGGCGCCGGAAAAACTTCCACCATCCCTGTTTACAGCGCGCTTTACCAACTTTTCCACCTTAATAAATTATTATTCTATAACAAAAAGTTTTTAGAAATAGAAAATCAAGGCACATTAATATTCTCTGTGAATGTGTATATATTGCTTCTTGCGCTAAAAGCCTTGTTTGATTTGCAGCTTCCCATTATTTTTAACACAAATCAATGCAGGCTATAGAGTTGAAGTCCTGGTCATGAAGCGCGTCGGGTTATGATCTAACACACTTCTAGCTCCTTAGTGAAGCTCTGTCACAATGTATTATGCTCCACTCAGCTGTATCGGCAACAGAAGCTTGTGTCTGTTATATGACTCTGGATAAAGCAAACACACAAAATTCACAGAAATCGCCATTTAAGGGGCTAACCGAGCAGTTGTTAATTGGGAGGCCATTCTCCTCTCAAACAAGTTATATAACTCTGATGGAACTTCAAAGACTTTGATAAGTGCTGTACTTTTAATCTGATGTACGCATCTAATATTTTATTGTGTTGCGGCTCAATAAAAAGTTGTTTTAATGCATTTTGAAGCACCCACTTTCTGTTGCTTTTTCAAAAGATATAAAAATATATATATATAATTAATCTAGCAACCAACTCAATATTTTGCAGTTAAATACCAAGTATTTTGCTGCAGAAAGCCTATTGTAGCTGCTATGAACACTCTTTTTGTCCTGCATATAGTTTAATCAGTATGACATATTATTTAATAGATGTGTTCTATTCTAGGAGACTGAAAAGACAATAGACCACTGGCTGAAAGAAGCATGTAGGGCACTTGAGAACTATGGACAATTCCATTTAATTAAATAAGCTGGAACACTTCAAATTCTTCTAATGTAATACAAGTTAAAAGTTGTTCTCCGACAATTTATTCAGAAAAGATTCATGTGGGGATAGCTGTAAGTATCGTACTTAAAACACTCCGCAGAAGACAGAATTATATTGCTTTGTTGCTAGTAAATCCCTACCAACGACATAATGCACTAGCCCTCTAATTACATTGTATTCAACATATTTTTTTTTTTTTAAATTCAATCCCACTCATATGATATTTCAAAACACTGTGTTGATTGAACATGTGGGGTTGTTCACAGATTGTTTAAATTTTAATCCTCTGCGGCTCCAGCGTGTTATCTGTCAGCATTTTACCAAGGTCTACAGGGAGTTTTGTGCAATTTCCGTTGAAACCCATCTGTTTTGCTCATTACGCCAATCAAAAAGTCGCTTCCAATAGCACAATGCTTTTAGGTCACTCAGTACAAAAAATAGTTTGATTTTTTTTTTTCTTCTTTTCCACAAATTTCCCCTTCATGAATATTTATACAGCAGTCATCAAGTTAGCTTTTAAGTTTGTTTTTAATTAGTTAGTGTAATAAGCACCAACTTTGCTTTAGGGGCGTTCCAGTGTTATTGATATGGCAATTAAATGCAAGATGATTAGTCTATTAAATAAGTACTAATTGACTTCCATTACATGGCCGCTTAGCTCTTTAAAGTTTATTGGTTTAAAAATTGGGAACTGTTTCTTTAATTATAAACCACTCATTTGCAATCTTGATTATAACGATGCATCAATGTTTCTGGTTGTTTTTTTTGTTTTTTTTGCTTGATGATTAGAAATACTACTCAGTGCATTCGTAAATTGATTTAATTTACATCAGGAATAAAATAATTAACAGCTTGTTAAGTGCAATTTAACATGCAGCAGAGATATATTATTAAAATATACCATTAAAAAGTAACCAGAGGGTCCGGTTTGCAGTTAGCCAGCTTTGGTAAACATCCACCTCACTAGTAAATGAACAATGCACTTAATGTGCTGGAGTAGGCACTTTTCAAGTGCTCTCTTTAAAATGTTAAAAGAAAAAATTCAGAGAGAGATAGTTAAGGAGACAGATTTTAAATATTTATTGCCCGCAAAGCTTTTCAGGATGCACAATACTTGGCCGAGCAGGAAGCTCGTTTTATCTCTATGTAGATGTCTTTCTTTTTATATAATTTAAGCATTTGCTTACTTGTGACAAATACAGTTCATTCTATTAATATTCTATTAATATTCTCAAATGTCTGGGGCAGAGGTGAGTAATTGGTTGTGCTCTAGGTGTGTTAAAAATACTGTGCAAACATGGGATAAAATCGGGAAAGTCAGTGGCAGTACTAATTACAAAACCTTTTATTTGCAGTTTGGCCAGATTGTATAGGGTACACTTGTCTTACTCAGGTAATTAACTGTTCAAACGCTGGCAAAATGATAAGCAGATAGACAGAGACAAATGGATTGTGAAATTGTGTGTACGTTTAGATGACAGTGCTTTTGGTTAATGGTTAATAGTGCTAATCATAGATAGAGAAAGAATTAGTTATTTTTCAACAGTCAATGGGCCTGATTCATCAAGACACAGGTCTGATGATTTTTAGCGTACTGTACGCAAAATCACTCTGAGCATGCCCAAAATCGGCACAAATATCTGTGAACTCAGTCCAAGTACAAAGGACACTTACTACAGCCTACGAATTTGGGGAGTGAACTGGGCGGGAAAGAAGCGTTTTACTGTAGTGAATTTACAGTAGAGAGGTGCCAAACCCAAGCGAACGCAGTCACGTCTGAATCAAGCTCTGAGCATCGGAAAGTTACTTGTTTTTCTGCCATATCTCTTGCTCCAGCTAAAGGGCTAGTCTAAGTCCTGATCAGTAGTGATGACAGTCTTGTGTACATGCTATAACATGTGTTTGCAATCACAAGCAATTGTAAAAATGTATTCTATGCTCAGAAGACATTAACAACATTCTAATAAATGTATTTCATAGGAAAAAAACTAATAAACACTTTTTTTTACTGTTTTAATATTAATGCCTTTATTATTATCAGATAACAATAATGCAAGATTTTTTTTATTTTACTGTGCGTTCTGTTGCAGATTTATAATCCACATAGGTATTAGACGCATCTTGTGTAGTAGAGCACAGCAGACCTGCCCCCAATTTCAAAACCACAAACATCTAGAGATCCATCATCATCATCATCATTTATTCATATAGCGCCACTAATTCCGCAGCGCTGTACAGAGAACTCACTCACATCAGTCCCTGCCCCATTGGGGCTTACAGTCTAAATTCCCTAACACACACACATAGACAGAGACAGACTAGAGTCAATTTGATAGCAGCCAATTAACTTACTAGTATATTTTTGGAATGTGGGAGGAAACTGGAAAACCCCGGGAAAACCCATGCAAACATGTGGAGAACATACCAACTCCAAACAGATAAGGCCATGGTCGGGAATCAAACTCATGACCCCAGTGCTGTGAGGCAGAAGAACTAGCCACTAAGCCACCATGCTGCCCTTGCTGAATTTGGGTGGACGCAAAGCCTAAATACGTGTGTGTAGAAAGAAACACAGGGTTGCGCTTAGAATATGTGCCTTTAGGATGAGTAGTAGAAAATACACCATTGAAGGTAGAGAGTAATATATCCCCTGGGTGATTAAATAACTATATGGGTAGAGATAAGTACACACATATTGTGGTTTGGATTTATTACAGTTCTGAATTAAATAAAATTGAGAGCTGTAAAGATATGGTCAATTCGATCCTTGTTGATTGGCTTATTTACATACCATTTGTCCCATGTAAGGGCTCTAAGAGCGTCCCGAAAGGTTGCTCAGGTTTGTGTTACCCTCCCAGAGGTGCAGAATCTAACGGTGTTCACCAGTGACTTCCGCAAGGGAGAATGGGCTTAGCGGCTCCCTAAACGCAGGTCGTGGTTTTCACAGTGGATCATGGGTGAACCTGGAGAAAGAACCTTATATGCAGGGACTGGACATACAAGGAAGGCACGGTGGAGCATGGAAACCCTAGAATCAGGATGACCGAGAGGTGAGATGTTCTACAACTGTGGTTGCAGTGTAAGTCCTGTGGAGCATGGGAAGCCCCTAGAATCAGGATGGTCGAGAGGTGAGATGTTCTGTAACTTGTCTGTAGCGGAGAGAAGCACCACAGCATCAAGCGCAGACTGACAGCGAGACCTTGCGGCAGACAGTCAGGAAACAGCGAAAATGAATGGAGAAATAACACAGCTCCGGGATACTGCAGAGAACCGGAGAGATACTGGAGCCAAATCCTGGGATCACCACCAGCTATTTTGCAATAATTATAGGATACACCAGAAACAATTTGGACCAGCTTCTAAATGCAACACATTACACACCGTGTTTAATTTACGTCCTGACTAATTCCCAAAGTTCTGGGAGCAAACGCTTATTAAGTTGCTTGATCCAAATTGGAAATTGTTGAATAGTTTAGAAATTGACTAGAAACTCAAACCTAAAATGTAAAAGGATGGGGGCTCTTTGAAAACAAGTAACAATAAAATTCACTTATTAGACTTCATTTCTAACACATTGAATGCACAGAGCAAAACGTTTTGATTTTACACCGTGGGACCCCCTCCCTAGCGCAAATCAATATGCATATCTGCTCTCCACTCTAGGGAGACAGCTGCACAAAATAGAAATTTCTTTAGGTGTGCGGAAAAGTGGAAAAGTTGTATCAAAAGTACAATTCCAACCTTCTACCAGTATACAAAACACTGCTCAGAAAATGAGTGAACTTTGGACCTGACTTCCATGTGGCACTTGTGTGTACAAAGCTTTTTTGCATTGCGTAGCATGAGCCCAGAAATGAGGGTCTGCAGCGAAGTGCGTCTGGAGACGCTTTGTGTAAAAATTATTGTATGAGACATGCTCTCCCCCAGGTCAAATGGTTGTACACCCCTCTGAAGGACAAAGAAATGGTTTTACACCCCTCTGAAGGGCAAAGAACACCTCTCTGCTCCCCTTTGTCTCAATTACTTGTGGCATTGAGCAGTGGTAGGTGGGTATTAATGTTGTGATTCTCGCTGCTATGCCCCCTCAGGCTCGGTACCAAGGTCCTCTCTGCCCCCCGCCACCTGGTTTATCGCAGAAGGGCGATGGAACATTTTGCCAAGTATGTCATAAAGGTACCACATGCAACCATACAGATATAAGGTGGCCTTACAGTCCAAACGTAATGTACACAGACATCACTGAACCTATTGGGGCCAACATTCTCTGGAACATGGTAGGATATCTGTTTGGCTTTACTAAACAATATCTTATGAGCAAGATCCTCCCATGTATGGGAGTGACATAAATTTAAATAACTAAGAACAGTTATAATTATTGGCGTTTTTTTTATTTCGTCTTTCAGCATTATTATCATTTTATAGTGTCATAATGCTGTCACATATGAGCGTGTAGTAAACTTAAATGGGTTATTTAAAAAAAATACTTATTGAAATTTACACCATGTTATTAAATAAGCCCTCACGTGTAAGTTACAATGCGGAGCAGGTAAATAAAAATGAAAAAAGTTTTCTTAAACCCTCAAACGTCCTTCAGAACCTCAAGGTTAATAAATATTCTCCATATCATCAGCGAGTGATCCATAATAAATGTTACAATCACACTTTACACTTTATTTCTGAAAGACTTACAATCCATTACATCAAGAAGATTAATAGGCTGAAACTTGCTGTCCAGTCTCCGGGAATGAGCAATAGTTTTTCTGGGTTAACTGCCAAATGGAAGTGATTCTTTGGTAATCCTGTGTACAATATGCTTATTGTGAAGGTACAGTACATTTTTATGGGGGTTTTTTTATAGCTCAAATCCTTATACAAACTATAAAAGGTAACCATATGACAAACGTGAAAATGAAGTTTGCTCAGGTTGCTGTGTACTTTATCAGATTAATATAGCGGTTTGGCTGGTTTCTAAGGAGATGTGAGGTATCTTTGGGAAATTCAACACCTGGACATTGCTGTACTTCTTATAAGGTGTAATGACATGTCACTCAATTATTGGAGTAATGTATTGAAGACATTTTCTAGACAGTGTCAAGCAATAGAGTAATAATGGATGGGGCTAAAATCCTCTGAAATACAGTCCTCTAGTTAAAAGACCACATATGCTCAATTCAAAGTGATTAATATATACTGTACTAATAATACTATATTATGCATAAATATATATAGATACTTTGTTTAATGCAATCACAGATATCTGCTGCAGTCTCAGCAACGATCACAGATGCAGTCCCTATTGATGTTCACTGACCCCCATGTTTTGGTTTTGAATCTGGGTTAACATGTTTTGGATCTCTATTTTTTTCCTAAAATCACATAATTTGGCTCTTTTTTTCTTCCTACATTATTATTATTAATCTCAATAACATTAATTTCCAGTCATTTCCAGTAATTTTTTGTCAAGTGACAAGAACACTGCTACCCCTCCTGTTTTTGTGTGAGTACTGGCACTGAGCAATGGCACCGGAGACTGGAGAGTGACAAGAACACTGCTACCCCTGTTTCTGTGTGAGCAATGGCACTGAGCAATGTCACTGGAGACTGGAGAGTGACAAGAACACTGTTACCCCTTTTTCTGTGTGAGCAATGGCACTGAGCAATGTCACTGGAGACTGAGGAATGACAAGAACACTGCTACCCCTCCTGTTTCTGTGTGAGCAATGGCACTGAGCAATGTCACTGGAGACTGGAGAGTGACAAGAACACTTCTACCCCTGTTTCTGTGTGAGCAATGGCACTGAGCGATGTCACTGGAGAATGGAGAGTGAGAAGAACACTGCTACCTTTGTTTCTGTGTGAGTAATGGCACTGAGCGATGTCACTGGAGACTGGAGAGTGAGAAGAACCCTGCCATCCCTCTTTCTGTGTGAGCAATGGCGCTGGATCTCCTGGGAAGAAAGGTACTTATGGAATCCAAAACTCGCGATATCCGCCAACGCAACAATGACGTTTTGCCTCGACTCAGATCCGAGGACGCGCGAAAGTACCGAGCCGATTTGCGAGCCTACTCGGATCCCCTAAGTTCAGGTGGACTCGGTTTTCAGAAAACCGAGCCCGAGCATCTCTAGTCTGGGATTCATGCTCAGAGTTAAAGAGGCAGTACCAATATCCTAACAGTCTGCCTACCTGTGTCCATTTGACAATCATGAAATAAACGTTCTTTATAACTGATATTTCTCCTCTTGTTTCATCTACTGTTCTTGAAAAACTCAGCAAAATCATGAACATTCTGCTAACAAAAAAATATTAGACAGACTGCACATGTTCATGTGGGCACATAGAAAATCTGGACTTTCACACAGGGGAAATATAAAATGTCATCCCATTTTCTGCATTGAAAATGCTCTGCGGCACATTGGAAAGGAAGTATAAATTACCTTCCCCTTTCATATATGGGTCACACGTTCACCATCTTAATGTTGTACCAGGTACCAGCACCAGAAATAATAGATGCAGAGTAGATACAACTACAGCACACCCCAAGCTGTCTATTATTCAGATGAATCCTATGCATGTCTTGATTTGATGTTTCATCTTGAAAGCATAAACTCTTGAAAAAAAATGAAGTTCATGCTCTTTTGTTTTTGAAATTACAAGTAGTCATGAGCGATACATTTTGGGTAAGTTTAACTGACTACAAATTTCTGTGTTCACAGCTGGCAAATAAGTCAAGGAAGGTTGAGGTGAAAAAAACATTTTTGGCATCTAGGAATAACAAATAGTATGAACAAAATTAGAAACAAACAAATAAAGTATATTATAATTATTGTAACATTTATATAATTTTTTTACAATGAAATGTCTTCTTGAATAACCTTTTTGCTCGGGCAGCACGGTGGCTCAGTGGTTAGCACTTCTGCCTCACATTACTGGGGTCATGAGTTCAATCCCCGACCATGGCCTTATCTGTGCGGAGTTTGTATGTTCTCTCTGTGTTTGTGTGGGTTTCCTCTGAGTGCTCCTGTTTCCTCCCACACTCTAAAAACATACTAGTAGGTTAATTGGCTGCTATCAAATTGACGTGTGTGTGTGTGTGTGTTAGTGAATTTAGACTGTAAGCTCCATTGGGGCAGGGAATGATGTGAATGAGTTCTCTGTACAGCGCTACTGAATCAGTAGCGCTATATAAATAAATGGTGATGGTGATGATGATCAGTAATGCAAGATAAAGTTTGCAAATAAATTATTTGTGAATAGTTCAAACCATGGGAGATTTATAAATAAAATGTTATAATTGGTCCTTTTAGTTCTGGAATAGTTTAGTAATTCGTAATTAGGATTTAGGTTTTATCTGGAAAGAAAACTAGGAGGACACCTGTAAAACGAAGGTTCCTTAGTCTATGTTTTGTATTAACCATGTACTGTGTCACAAGATCATATTGGGGCTCTCATCCTCTGGGGTAGATAGTTGCACTTCAACTAGATAAATCACACAGTCCAGTGCTTCAGTTTCAATAGCCTCAGCAATGTTTTATTCACCAGCTTGTAAACAAATCAAACAAAATACTTGCCATCTAGCTACTAACTAATACAGTGATTTTCCCTTCGTAGAGTGAGGGGCCTAGTGTCCCTCACTTAAACCAAACAATGTAACACACATGAAAGTTACAGTTTCTCTCAGGAGGCATCTGACCTCCTCCCCAGACAGTCAGATACTCACTGAACTGCCTAGCAGACTTTTAACAGCACCCTGCAGGTGCAAATCCTAATTAGTCTGCTGTGAGTGTGGAAGGCCAGAAGACCCGGACTGGGCCTTATGTATAGAGCATACACTTCTCTCTCCATACACAACACCATGGACCCTTACCATATTTTCCTACAGCTGATAAACACTTTGAGAAGCTTTTCCTCAGACACAAACAATCTACCTGGTGTTGTAAAATACAAATGACACAGCTCTAGGACTTATATACCTGCCATTCACTTCTTTCCTATTGCTTATGTCACAACTGTTAAACATCTGAATTAATTTATATCCAATTATTATGTTATTTTTTTTAGACAGCTGAAGTTCGGTAAAATACACATTTAAAGTTAGATTGGTAGCAAGTCCCAGCACTGTCTTACATAATTGTTTGTTCATTCTGAAAAAAAGGGATAGACTTCTTTTGCAGTAAGAAATAATACTTGAGTTTTGTGTCCATTAAAAAAAAAATCATAAACATACAACAGAGATCAAGGAGACACCAGGGAAAAGAAAAAGGTCATTTGTGGGGGTCTTTGTGTAAATTTAATTCAGAAAGGTTGCCGTGGTTTCAATATAATGTATATACCAACTGGTATTCAATTCACTGGAGCCTCAGCTTTATATAATATATGACTGGACTACCTTAGGCCCTACCTGCTGTATGGCTCTGAAGAGACCACAGTCGCTTCAGGGAATAATTTTTTAAATGTCAGGACAGATTTAATTTTTTCCTATCTTTCTCAAATGCTGTGGAAGTGTAATATATATATATATATATATATATATATATATATATATATATATATATATATATAACAAAATAGAAAGGAGAGGCGCCTATGGTGTAGTATTTCAGGGAATATAATCCCAGAAACCAAGAAGTATGCGTATGAAATATAAACTTGAAAACGTGCTCATCAATGCAAGGGGCCTAGGTGCTTCACTGTTATCACTGTTATCATAGCTCCAGTCTTGTAGGCTCATAAGAAAATAAGGGAGAACCAAATAGTGCAATAACATCAAAAAAAACTACAACCTATATATACCCAGACACTTGGATTTGTCCGTACCAGAAATATATAGTACAGCGCTTACCTATAAGGTTGCTTTATGGAGCTGGAGCTCTCCCTTATCCAAATCACTCCATTAACAGGTTCAGAACAAGCAGACAAAAATAAAAGGTCCCATAAAGTGTAGTATGTTCATACATAGTAAAATTTATTAACAAATTAAAAACACACTCACAATAGAAATATAAAACAGAGCTTACGTGTATTCCAAGTACAATCCTTATCTCCACCTTCAGTGGGTACAGATGTCATAGGATTCGAATGGTGGTGAAATAGTTTGAAATGTCCTTCCCCAGAGCAAACAGACAGGGTGTGTCTGTGTCAGGGCAAGTATATATATATATATATATATATATATATATATATATATATATAGATAGATATACACTGGTCAGCCACAACATTAAAACCACTGTCAAGTGAAGTACATAATGTTGATTATCTTGTTATAATGTTAGGGGGTGGGATATATTAGGTAGCAGGTGAACCATCAGTTCTTGAAGATGATGTGTTGGAAGCAGGAAAAATGGGCAAGTGTTAGAATCTGAGCAACTTTAAAAAGGGACAAATTGTGACGGCCAGATGACTGGGTGAGGGCATCTCCAGAACGGCTGGTCTTGTGGGGTGTTCCCGGTATGCAGTAGCATATTTATATATATATATATATATATATATATATATAAAAGCTCCTATGAGGCAGGGATTATGAATGACTTTATATTTACTGTACAGTGCTGCATAGCTCACACACACACACACACACACACACACACACACACACACACTAAGGTCCATTTTGTTGGAAGCCAATTAATCTACCCAATATTTTAGGTCTGTGGGAGGAAACTGGAGCTACCGGAGGAAACCCAAGTGTTGTGCAACTTTTTTAAAGTTGTTCTGCTGCCATGCCATTTTTTCGCATTGTGTAGATCCCAAATGATATTGGGCCTCAACAACGGAGCATCCAATCTGCTACAAATAATCATTTAAAAAGTGGACGCAAGCCTCACAAAGTATCCCCCTATCCCCTGCTGCATTATTTTGCCTATTCTGCCACCAATGGTATGACATGGGAAAGCTTATTTGCCAATAGTTATATTGCTGGGTCTGTCAGGTGTCATTTGCTCAGCGAGTAGAAGAGGCGCATTGACTCAGTGGAGTGAAGGGCACAATGCAACACTAGACTGCAGCCTTCTCAGGAGATCTTGTCCTTCTTTGTGGAGAATAGCTTTCATCTGAGTTTTCCACACAGTAGCGGGAGGGAATCTTAAGGGAGGTAGGTAAGCACTTAAAAAAAAACAACCTTGAACAAAACCAGCATTACTCCTATTACCTGGGCCTATATTCACAACTGGAGGCTGGGATATATCGATTTATATTAAATATTATATATTTATATATATTATACAACATTGTTGCATGTTAAAATCCAATATGCATAAACACACAACATTATTTTAATACCAACCTACTGTATATTGATTCTAATAACTATTTGCATCCTATATATTAATATTTACTTTTTCTAGTTATGAAAATGTTTTATACTGATAAGTTTATATATTCCTTCCTTTGCTGTTCCTTTTGTAACAAGAGTTTTGTGCATACGGCTGTTTAAATGTAGCAATTTGGTCTCTGTTCCTAATGCTTAGCTGATGCTCTCATTACCAGTGTAAGCATATTTATTGATCCATTTTATTGATAATTTTATTTTTATTGCAACATTAATGCATTCATATGTTTTAATGATGGTTAATATTGTATGATAATGATCCGCATTCCCACTATCATAAATTATAGCAGCAAATTAAAGAACGACTAAACAAGCAATAACTGAAAATATTAAAACTCAGTTTAAAAGCTTGTCTACGGAAGTGCCATATTATTAGTAATTACAAAACTGAGAACTGCCATGTTGGTTTCTTTCAAAGTGAACTGTACATTGCTATAAATGCTGACGGCGAATAATTGTATATACTGCTAAACCTCCAAATGACATTTTTCAAATTTGAATATGCTGTTAGGTGTTACTGTGATGTTATACTACAGCTCTGTTAAAAAGTAAAATATTAACTTCCCATTCCTCCCATACCCTTACCACAGTATCTTAATAGGATCTGATCTGATACAGGTCACAAAGTTCTGTATGAATCCACCAATTTCTGCAAAGCAAGTCTGCCAAGTTGACAGTCCCCTATGTCTATTGTGTTAGAGAAGTCCCGCCAACATTACATAGCAGCCTGCTTGAAAGAATGTAAAAAAGAGCATGAAGGACATATTTAGTTAAGAATGAACAGTTATTTCATTTGTGTTATTAAGCCTATGTCATCTGTTATTAAACAAAACTGCTAAGCATACCCTCAAGCTGCTAACAAGAAAACCTCTACAGCGGAATTCTGTGAACGTGGAGGAAGAAGAAGTGAAGATACAGGGTCTCATGTTAAGTTGAACGCAAATATATACGTTGTTGTTGTGTAAAGCGCTTTCTTAGTTCAGCGCAAGCGTGAAAAGCACTCATTTCAGAACTAGTGTTTTGTGCTCTTGCGCAGAATGTAAAAAGCGCATTACACGCTAAAAAAGCAATATGTGTTCAACTTAACATGAGCCCCACTGTGTTTTAAAATGGTGTCAAATTTTCCTCATATTCTGTAAAATTACCGCCTTTGTACTTCAAAAAAGTAATGAAAAAAAAAAAAAGTGGAGACATAAAGGAGTTTTTTTCAGAGTACGGAGTAAATTTACCTTCAGTGTGCAGACAATTTACCCTAACTTTCTGCACTCTTAAATGTTCTAGAATTGTGACTATTGTGACAACTTCAAATTCTTCTATATACACTAAAAGTTAAATGGGATGGAACCTAAAATATTATTCAGGAGATTGTGTCTGCTACTTCTGTACCTGGTCACATGCCAGTGACATCATCCTCCGCCCCAATGATGTAAAACGTCTATCCCTTGGCACTAGCCGTTTAATAAGCTATACACGATACAAGATATACACAATACAAGCTAAGGGATTATGGGAAAGAGAACAGAAAGAATGGTGAACTCTGCAAGCACCTTCATAGAAGGTAGGTTAAATCCTATATCAATAATAGTTAATAATAACATTTTTTAATAGATACATTCGAAGCCCTGCTTGGCGTCAAGGCTGGAACTGAAAGCACAATGGGGCTTCAGCCTCAGTGCATTCTTAGAAGAATAGAGAGGGAGCCTCTGAAACTGATTGACCAGTTTCTCCAGCCCCCTCACATTAGGCCCTGTGAGGGGGCTGCAAACTGCGGTTTTAAAGTGGCAATGGCTGGACCCACAGGCTGGATTACATTGTACATGCTGTTGGTCCAGCCATTGCCGCTTTAAAACCACAGTTTGGATTCGGAACATTACAAGTGACGTGATTTGGTAGCGTCCAGCTTTTGCAAGGTCGATTTTTACATTGGAATGGAATTCTAGCTGCCACAAACACCACTTGTCATTAACTTGGTAAGTCGCAATTTCTACATGACCGGTGTTGTTGTCATCTGTATATTTTTGCCGCTCTCTACTGTGTCGGGGTTGTCTGAGCCGGGATAATATCTACCACGAGTCTATTTATCAAGCAGTGAAAAGCTAAAATGCTGGCGTAAGTGCAAGCAATAGGCTCTTTCACCGCTGTTTCTTATTTAACAAAGAGTCAAAGCTGGAAAAATCAGATATTTATCACAACCTGTTTACCAGAGTTTAACGCCTATGGGGACAGCAGTATTAGGCAATTTCTGAAGCCGCAAAAAGATTTCCCGTGTCAGGAAGACTTGTTTTTAACATGGGATCCAGCTAAAGCCTCTCCGTCTAGCCTAGATCCCTAGCTAGTCATGCACTGACATGGTCACACATGTGCCTAGCAGTTCCTCCTTTCAATAGCTGCCAGAGAGTAAGAAAAAAATATAATCAATCCCGTATTTTCTTTATTGACATGGCCGTCATTCTCACTACAGAACCCCTTTCCAGCATTTTCAGGCCAGCATGCCAATGTATTCAAGTCGGTGATATAAATGTGATGGAGACAATGGGCATTGTGATGTCATATATATAACAAGAAGGCGGAACTAGTAAATTATTCCTCTGTATTCTGGAAACATAAAGCCTTTGATTAATCGCATGCCTGAGCCATAATGTCTATCATAACATGTCAATATTTGTGTTATCGTCTGTGTTTTATTACACTAATTTTTCTTGTTCTATTTTAGCTTCCTTCGTTGTGCATCCTTTGGCATTTACCAAAGTGTGACAAAGTTCATTGGCCTTTTGTAGGGTGAAGAAGAAGCCAATTAAAGGAATGAAAAGTGTTTCAGTTTATGACCTTATCAGAGTTCTTCAATTCCTACATATAAATTCTTTTTCATTCCTGGCTAATCCTGACACCAGAGTCCTGGGCTATTGAACTTGCCTTGGAGCTGTGCAAACATCTGTGATACAAAATTAAAATGAAACGAAAATAATTTTAACTTCAATTTGTCACAGGATCAAAAAGAATTCAGTTCTCCGGCGTCTCACCGTAGCTATGATAATCCGATCGGTTTAGTAGCCAACTTTTCAAAATCATTGTGGTGCATTCCATCGTTCCTACACAGTCACTATACCCACTGCAGCTGCGGCTTGATTTGCTAACATTACTGTAGTGCTCCGGTTTTACATCATTTAAATGCAATGTGAGAGCTAGTTGTGCTTTTAACTCACTAGTGTTAAAAAAATGCTAATGTGTCTGTATTGGGCACCTGAACTATGGTTGTATTTATTTCTTACTAAAATGCTATTTTGATTAAAGGGACACATTAAGGGTTGTATGGCTATATTAGCTAAGATCTTATATGTAAACGAGATTAAATATATATATATATATATATATATATATATATATATATATATATATATATATATATATATATATATATATATCTCTCATAGGTGTGAATAACAAAATTAATGTTGTTATCCTTTTATATATAATATTAATTTAATTATTTTTTTTTTTAAAAAATGGTACAGTCTACCTTAATTATGATGAAATTTCTTTAAAAAAACACAATTTTGATTAAACTAATTTATCTTATACAAAGGGGCTTGAACAATATATATGCATATAACAGATACACCTACACCCTCACGCACACACAGAGACACATACATAGACACACAGACACACAACCTCACACACGCACACACGCACACACACACACACAGACACTCTCACACACACAGACACTCTCACACACTCACACACACACACACAGACTTTTTAGGCGCAGTGTTAGGTAATCGCAACTGTTTCTTGTACAAGGATCAATTTGTCCCCCTGTCCTCCCTAGACAGTGGTAACAAAAAGCTTATCTTGGGCCCCTGGACTGTGCAGCTGACTCTGTGACATTTTTCTGCTCCCTCAAGAAAGAGAGTGGTACAGGAACAGGTTGTTGCTCGAGCCGTGAGCAAGTACCACACACTCCTCCTGCAGAAACCATTTGGAGAGTCACACAAATACATCAAAATATCCCTAATTGGTTGATTGTCTGGACATTGGCGAAGCCAAGCAACAAAAAATTCTTACAAGCAGCAGTATTAAGACTACTGGGATTGTTCAGGCAGCCACAGCACCCACAGAGCTTGTGCCTAAGGAGGAGATTACATTAAGCGCAGTGTGCTTCCATAACAGTCCACGGACACACATCCCGACAATGTTGGGGCTGAAATTCTCCACTCATTTTTCCTTTCATCCAATAGTGGTGTGAGGAAAAATGAGCCAAAATTCCTTACTTTAATGGGCAGTTATGGAAGCACATGATATCCTCCCACACTCCAAAAAACATACTAGTAGATTAATTGGCTGCTAACAAATTGACCTTAGTCTATGTGTCTGTATGTCTGTCTGTCTGTCTGTGTGTTAGGGAATTTAGACTGTAAGCTCCAATGGGGCAGGGACTGATGTGAATGAGTTCTCTGTACAGCGCTGCAGAATTAGTGGCGCTATATAAATAAATGATAATGATGATGATATCCGGCGGCATATCGTGGCCAAATGAATCTCCCCCAATGACTGCAATCTTCGTGGTGTGGCCATATTGCAAGACGAAAAATACTCTGAAGACTCACACTAATCCGGATCTCCTCTATATTTGCTTGGTCTACAAGCATTAGAATGCTCGTAAAACAAAATAATTTTTTTGCGCTTGCGTTAAGGATCAGCTGCACGATTGTATATATCCCATCAGCTATTAATAATCGATTCTCCTAATTTTTGTGTGTTTCAGTAAAATGAACAACATTTTGTGCATTACATTGCAAAGCAGGAATCAGCTGAAAAGTCCCATTTAATAATCATTGTCAAGCTTACAGAACTTATATTTATTTTTAGAATCTAATGTTCCCAATAAATGCTTAAAATTTGAAAATGACAGTGATTCCACCACAGCGTTAGCTATATGGTAATAAAAAACAAGCATCTTATATGAGTTTGGTATTCACAGACAGGTTAAAATATTGACATATTAAAAAGATCTCAGTGTGAACCAGAGATCACGCTGTTCTGCCTGTCTCAACTTAAATTACTTTCATTGCAATATATAAATATATTTTATTTTGCATGGGTCACAAGTGGCATGGTGTTCATATATTTCATAAAAGCAACAAAATTTACATTTCTTAATTTGGTTTATTATTATTTTTGTAATTAAAATATAAGTGCTTGTTGTGCAGGTTACATAATGTGTATTTGAACAAAAAAAAAAATACTAAACACAAATAACATTTATTTAGAAAATTCCCTGTGATCATTGCTGTCTCTTTTCTTAACTCACCTGTATGATATAAACTGCATTATCCATTAAGCAACCTAGGCTCCCAGAGCCCAGGGGGTATTAAAGGGCCCAGATTACCCTAATTGGGTTCTTACGTTTTGTTTTTTGTCAAATTTTTGTTATTGAAGTTCAAGGTGCGGTGCTTTCAATCCCCCAGCGTTGTGTTAAAAGCCGGTTATGGGGGATCTGGGAGCTGCCATAAAGGGAAAGGTCCAATTACTCTCCATTCCCCAGGAGCCATAAGGCTCCAGAGAGGGACAATGGTCTTTAGGGCCCCCTTCGCTGAAGTTTAGGGAGGGTCTTTGACATCCCTATCCTCTGGAGGCAAAATGCCTTCAGGAGGCCATAGGAAAACCGAGGGGGGTTTCCTAGTGCCTGGAAACCCCACTCCAAGCCTGGGGCACTGTATAATTGAGGTGGCTGGACCCTGCCCCAGCTTCACACGGCTCTGGTTGAAAAGGGATAGCTGCGTGCACCTAACAGTAGTGCACGCAGCATTGCCCATGTATATTATGGGGATAGGAAGAGTTGGAGAGCAGCCAAGCACTGTTTAAAATTAAAGCCATGCTCCCATGCATGCTTGGCACGCCCACTGGCAGCGTGGTGGGGAAACCCCCCTCTACAAATCCTGTGTTTGCCCCTGGAGGCCAAGGTCTTCAGGCCCAGCTCCACCACTAGGCTAGGTGGGCCACTTTCTCCCTGAGTTTGGCCAACGATTCCCACAGGTAAGTAGCTGTTCAGCTCCCCCCAGAAGGAGGAAGCTTCCAATAATTTGGGTGACCCATACGGGTCTGAACCTAAATCATAAAAGTTCAAGCAAAATAAAGGAAATAAAGTGCCAAGTACTAAGTACTGCACATCAGTAAATAGAAAATAGAAGAGGTAGGAGGACCCATTTTTTTGACAAATAGTGAAGGGGAAGGGTGCCAAAACTAATATGATACTTAGGGCCCCATGGAATCTTAATCTGGTTCCGGCTCTGATGCACTGTCGGTGCAAAAAACTAAACAAAAACAATTGAGAGATATTAAATGTTAAAATATCTTACAAGGGGTGTAGCACATATGCTCAACAGTTACATAATGGACATTTATATGGTCGAAACACCATAATGTAAACAGGGCTGGAAAGTGAACAATAAAGACATCAACAATATCATTAGGTCAACAATTGAAATGTAGACAGTATTATTAGGGCAACAATTCAATGTAGACATATTATTAGGTCAATAATAATATCCCTAACTCTATCCCTAAACTTATTCCTAACCATAACCCTATCGCTAACCCTATAATACAGTGTACATTTGAATTGTAGATTTAATACTACTGTCAACTTTGAATCCAGTATAATCATAGGAGTCATTAATTTTATCCCTTGTGGTTTTGTGCAATTTCTCTTATATCTTTCAATCTAAGCACATTCAACCATTGTCTGTGAATAACTGTGAGCATTGTAATAGGAATGATCAGATGAATGAACCAGTTAGTGACTCACGCAGCTGACCTTCTCTGCCTTTGTTATACATATTATTGTAAATTATGCATATTTTGGACTTCTTAATTAGCCCTGTATATCTTGATTTTTTTCACGTTTCTTTCATATCACCAAAACATGAAACCATTGAAGAATATCTTAGGAAAATAAACTAGACATTTGGAATGGTGATGTAATCCATATAAGAACACACGCTACTTCAGACGCCAGATCTAATCGCGTGGAACGTCATATAATCACAGCTCTTGAGATCCTTTGTCACATTTGTTTAGATTCATTGTAGATTCACTGTAGTCCAAAATTTCTAAAAGATCATCATATCAATACAAAGGATGAAGTAAAGTCAACAATGCAATAAATTGAAGAGTTTATGGTAAGTAGATTAAAAGTGTTGTTTGCAGAAATTTGGTTCTTAGAATCATAGATTATTTGCCAAATGTCTGGTCTTCTGACTACAGTATATTATGGTCTTCACAGCTCTGGGGATGATAAGTAAATTTATATTATTATTTTTATTGTTATCTTTTATATAACTTAAATATATTATGTAGCGCTGTACAAAGAATATTTGTAATTCACATCAGTCCCTGTCCCACTGGAGCTTACAGTCTAAGTTCCATAACAAACACCAGTACCAATTTTGTCAGCAACCTCCAAACATGTAAGTCTTTGGAGTTTGAGAGGAAACTGGAGCATCCAGAGGAAACCCCTGCAAACACAAGGAGAACATATAAACTCCACATGTAGTGCGCTGGTCGGGAATCAAACTCATGACTCCAGAGCTGTGAGTAAGTAACGCTAACCACTATGCCACCGAGCGGCAACACCAAATTATTTTGGACAGATGAAAACTTGGACCAGTCTACATTTAGAATATATTCACTACATCATTTGGTAAAATGATCTTACCCTTCACTAGATGTTGAGAAGCTGGTCACCAAATGGTGTAACTTTGTGGTGCGCACTCATCAAAATGCCAGAACATTGTTTGCACCAAAGTAAAAGGCAATGTAGGAGCCAGTGCAGTGACCAGTCATCCTCAGTGGAAATAAGCTGCCAATAAATATATATGGAATCATATAACTCCTACTGTACAACATAAAGAACCACGTAGAGTTCTGTGGCCAAATAAAAATCATTTACACAGGTTGCAGCTCCTCGGGTGACTTCTAATATCCATGTTATCCCTTTTAGTAATTAGTTAATAAGTCCTACAGCAAAGGGGTGAAAACGTATAAACAAATAATGTGGCGTGAAAACCAGTAAATGGAACTGTACTCAGGTAAGTCCAGGTCACTGAAGTATGTGAATGGCACATTTTCTTGGTAAAGTCAGGCTATTTGCAAACAGTGTGCACTGTTTTTTCCTGGTTGAAAGAGCACAGAGTAAGGGAGCATAAGAGGACTTCCATATAACGGGATCTGTGCTTTTTAAAATAAACTATTTACTTATTAAAGCAAGTTTCTTCTACAGATAAGATGGTTCCCATATCTTTTGTGCCATTGGCTGTCATACATTTAATCATGGAACACTTTCCAGAATGTTATAGAACCTGACTCACCTGTTACCAGATTTGCCTTTGGGAAAATAAATTGCATTTAATTGTTTCAAAATAAATACGTTAGAATGCCACATGAAAAAAATACTAAATAAATAATATAAATAATTGTAATAAATTATATATTGAAGTTGGGATAGTTAGGAAGATGTTTTTTTTTAATGAATATTGCATGTACTGTTACATTTGTTGCGTTCTTCACATTTGCAGTAGGATTTAGGAACTATTGGAAAAGCAATTAATTATATATTAAATATTGAAAAAACTGTTAAAATGTTAATGCAGAAAGTGCATGGTTCACTGCCTTTGCTATACTGCAATCCTAATAACTGATCCTAAGTGAAACGAAGAGGATTATAGCCTATGTTTTCTGGGCAGTCTGGCTGTAAGACTTTTACAGGAGCGAGAAAGAAGTCTTGATGTTAATGTTCTCCCTTAAAAGGTCTATTAGGATTATTTTTATGAGATGACTGTATTGTAAGTGTATCCCCAGGTATTTAAACGGCTCCATGTAAAAATAGAAGTATACTGCTACAGGGCTGAAAAAAAATACATATTCCACATGAAAGTTACTTATGCTGAAAAGAACACATACGTGGATGTGGAATGAAATATAAATTAGTTGACATTTAACCTTTAGGGGGAGATTTAATTGCTGGTGATGGATATGGCACCCGAACATCGAGCTGCTCACATTGCCGGCAAAAACGGTAGCAATCACTGCTCATTTTCCTCTATGGGGGGGGGCGAGGAAAAATGAGTAGAGATTTCTGTCCACGTAGGTCCCCGAACGTAGGCATAAAATTGTAGCCTTGCAAATGTGTTTTGTGTGGCACGTATCGTGAGACAGGTGCAACTGCAAAAAACAGTTGTTATGTACGTCTAGTCGCTATCCAATGATGATTGTCCACTTTCAGTGATGTGGTTCCAAAGCACAATGTGATTTAATAGCAAAACGTAGCAGAGTAACACGTTAGAATAAAATAAGTACAGCCGTTACTTAGCAGGCGCCCTTGATCTGGCATACAGTCATTCAGTCCTAAAGTCTGTGGTCAAAGAGACTGAATACTGGTCCCAGAGACCCTGCTTATATACAGTCAGTGATACAGTGAAAACAATACAAATGATTTGGCATGTTTCCATAGGTTCAGGCTTCAGGAAGGTCCAGTGTTATGCGGGTCATTGGTCAGTTCAAACTATGCCATCCAGGGGTGGGATCAGCTCTCCAGAAGATGCATACTAATCTTCCCACCAAGAACTAGTTCAAACTGGTCTATTAGCATTACACAGACAATATCATTCTAATCATTTATTCCCTATCATCCATAACTTGCATACGCAAGGTGCGATCCTTTAGGCGATTTAACCGGACGTCTGCGGATAAATAGGGGCTTAGAATGATACCAGACATGATATGTTTCCTGTAACCTGAACCTTAGCTCTCACTAACATGTATATAACATTATAATATTTCACCATAAACTCTGCTATATTTCAGTACAATTTTTAATATGATCTAATTGCAAGTGTGTGTGTTCGTGTAAATGTGTGTAGAAGTGTTTTCCACTTGTTGTGGTAAATTACGCTCCTCCACGCTGTAGCGTGCTATTAGCATAAAGTCAGAAAAAGACAATCAAGTTGTTAGATAATAATTGAAATGACCATATCCAATAATCTGACTTCGACACAGTGTATGTATTCTGCTACATAAAGTTATACCCAACCTGATGATGATGACGTCGATGACTGCTGTCTTATGTCTTTACTGGTATGAGAAAAGGAATAAATAAATAAAAATGGCTTAGCCCTCTCCCCATTGGAAGGCTGGGCTGGGGGGCAGGGGGGCATCTGCCCCCCGGGCTGGTCCTTTAATGCACTACCTTGGATGGGGTCACTGGGCCACTTGCATTTCTTTCCCATTAAAATAGGCTGCTCAGTCAAGTCTTGCCCCCTGGGCTAAAATTTGCCTGCCCTCCCCTGCCTCCCCCTTTAAAAAAAAGGTAAGGAACACCAACGATATAGGCTGGGCTGGCTGTTGGACAACAAGTGTGGGGGTCTCCGGCCAAAGAGCTAACTAGCTCTGGGCTAAGCCAGGCTGGACTGGTCAAACTATAAACCAAGGACAACCCGTCCCATGCTGAATTACACTGGAATCATGCTGGAACCCTTGGGTTCTTGACTGCCAGAGTGATAGTCTAAAGTGAAAAATAGAAAAAGTATTCTAAAAGTATTATTGTTGAACTACAAGTCCCAGCAAGCTTTTGAAGACATTGCAGAATGTATAGTCTAGAAGCTGGGATGTAAAGTAGTAAATTCATCCTGCCGGATGTGAATGGGGTAGGATTCCCATGCAGAGCGGAAGTGAATGCATTCTCCAGAACAAGAAGAGGAAGGAGATTCAGTTAAGATAAATGGTGAAGGACTTTCATGGTTGTCAGCAGAGAACTCTCTTACGATATCTACAAGAACTAATTCATCTTTAATGTCTCTACTCCTCACCGTCTCTCATCGTTCCCACCATACCACCACGCTGGTAGCTTTACAGTGGCTGCTTTTTTATTGGTAGGTGACAATGTAGGTGTCTATTGTAACCAGATCCTCTTTCCGCACCACCAGCTACACTTGTTTTTCCACTACATTAATGTTTTTAATTTAGCAGAATTTTGGCAGTATTAATAAAGGATAATAGGACGGCCAAATTCAACCTGCAAAACTAAATGCGAAATTAGGCAAATATTTTACAGAAAAGTTACTCACCTCTAGTAATAATGAATTGTTCCCTAAACCTTTCATGGAAAGAAACTATACAACAAACTCATGTACATTATTTATCTAAGTATGAAAGCGTTGCAGAAATACAAATGCTTCGACAGTGAACTTTTGTGAATTTGCATAAGAAAAGTAGCATCAATGTGTTCCACACCCTCTACCTCATATTTAATAATCTTGATATGGAAAAATAGATCTGTTCATGGTCCTGATCCGTTCCCAGCAGCCTAAGCCCCTGATTGGCTCCAATTCTCCTAGAACGATGAAGTCATCTTGATTTATTTAGTTGGCGTTTGACATCACAATTGAGCATTTAGGTGTATTGGTTATCGATAGTGTATTTCACTATGTATGCCTCTCAACCAGTGATGGGCAACCTAATATACTTCAAGGGGCTGCATGAGTGGCCCTCTAATCTTCAAAAGGGCCACGCTTTGCCCTTAATCTCAGTTATAAGTTAAAAACTACATTTAATCATTGAAAGAGGCACCTATGTGTAATAACAAATCATCAGCACTTTATATTCCCACCACAGCACTGGAGTGGACTGTGCATTTGATGCGGTTTCAATGTAGTCAGCCAGTGCTGGGCACTTGTGCGCTGCAAGTACAGCAGGTGCTAGGATCACTGACTTCAATCCCAGCGCACCTCTGCTGTTCACATAGCAGTATTACAACAATATAAGCAACACAGACAGCACTGCATGCAGTTGTCAAACCTAGCAACATACTGAGAGCGTTCCATATTTGTATTGTGAGCCCTTAGGCTCAAGTTGGAGGAAATGTGTCAAAACGCTCAGCACTTGACATTATACTACAGTATTTTTATTTCGTAAAAATAATGAATAAAGTACTGCCATGTTCTTGAACAAACGAAAAACTGAGCAATTATCATCATCATCATTTATTTATATAGCGCCAACATATTCCGTAGCGCTTTACAATTGGGGACAAACACAGTAAACTAATAAACAAACTGGGTAAAACAGACAAAGAGGTGGGAGGGCCCTGCTCGCAAGCTTACAATCTATGGGACATTGGGAGTTTGATACATGAGATTAAGTCTACATTTTGCATTTCGGTCCAGCCAGAATACAAAGGTAAAAGTGATTTGTAAGCTAAATGATTCCTTCACACAACAATGTTGGTCAGGGGGTAGTTGTCTTGTGTGAAATTGTGTAACGGATGGTAATAGGGTAATCTAGTGAGGTTAAGAGGGTGGTTGAGGAATATTATAAGCTTGTCTGAAGAGGTGGATTTTCAGAGAGCGCTTGAAAGTTTGTAGACCAGAGGAGAGTCTTATTGTGTGAGGGAGTGACCTCGCAATCCTAAATAGTCAACTCATTGTTATTTTAGTGAGGTGGGTTAGAAGTTGCCTCCACTATTGATAATGCCGTAAGTGTCTTTTTATAACAGATAGTCTTCATGGAAATAGTGGATAGCATTGGATGGCCAAACCGACATATAAAGGGTAGTTTGTATATCACTACCTAGAATTCCCGGCATATGGTTTAATCTTTCAGTCTTTAGTTCTTGAATGCAGGAAAAATGGCACTTTTAACTGCTTAAATTAGCTCACCAGAAGCTTATTAAATGCAAATTCATATTTTTCTAATTTTTAATTTAATCTTTTCTACTCTCAATAAAATAGTAACTTCGGAGAACAGTTATAATGCCTTGAATATCAATTTTTATAATCTACACTGAGCCATTTAAGAACCTTTATTGCTGCATTAAGACATATCTTTCATTGCAACTCCGGCTTACAGCGATCAAATCTACTTTACTTTTATGTTTTGTGTTTAATATATTAGAAGTTGTGTTTGAAACAAATTATGGGACCTTTTGACTGATTCAATATACTAAAGACGAATTTTACTCAACCTTCTTTTCCTGATGTACAATTACAGAATGACAAAAGGGAATTCTGCAACCAACAGCAAACACAGCATAACCCAACAGTATTAAAGAAAGTAATGTATTTAGTGCCGCAGATTTTTATCCAAAATATGAGTGATTTGACAGTGTCCTTTAAGGGTGTTAGCGCGCTCCATGAAACTTTAATAATGCCACATTCAGAATTGAATATGGAAAGTTCTACAAGATTAACTTTATGGCAGGAACTGACCTATTAGAAATAAAGTCTAGTAATTTATTTTATAGCTCAGAGCTTTGTCAGCTGAAACAATACAGTCTTATCTAAGCTCTTTAACTTTGAAATCATTGGCTCTAGGGTACTTTTTATTGCTTCAGTGTTATCGGTGCCAATGCAGTACACAACTGATAGCTTCCTGTACATTTGCTAAGGCGTGGAGTAGGGACCGCAAAGCCATTTTTTAACAAGGCAACAGAGAAAATAAAGAAAGAAAGATGTTTTTACTAAATAAAATGTCAGATTGTGTTGCAGTAGATATAATTCATTGTCTTAGGCTTCATACCCGGTGGTGTTTTATTTTGGTGTTGATAAATGCTAGTAACAATATATGGCACACGCAATGAATGTGTTACTAGGGTTGAATGCTCACTGTAGACTTCTCCTATATGTCTATGCATAGTAAATAGAACACAATATATTCCAAAATCCAGAACACATACACAAATTTACCGCAGAGCTAGCAACGTTAGTTAAAATTTAGGCGGGCATGGATGTACTAGACGCAACGGTTTAATATACGTCAGTTGGTATGAACATGTCTCATTCAACTCAATTTGTTGTATCATTTATAGTAGTTGAAACTTTTGAAGAGTACCTAACATTTACACACAGTGAAGGCAGTCATTTTTTGGATTATATTAATATTTATGAGGATCAGTAGTGGTTGTAAGGGACGTAGGGCTCCAATGTGATGGTGGCATGGCAATGCTGAGTCACCCCTCCTCCCCTCTAAGGTCACCACACACCTCTCCACCGAAGGAGAGGTGCTCAGAGGAGGCACCCAAATCTCAGGGCAGAACGTGAGAGCCTAGGAGACTATTGTGGCATCACCGACCCCTAACCAAATGCAACATTATTTTACTATACCCTTGATGAGGATTTAGCCTATGAAATCAGTAGGGTCTAAGGGTATCACTGAAGCATTTCACAAGGTAGACAGTGGAGGCAGTCGTTTTGTAGGCTGAGACAACACGTTAAATGTAGCCAAATAATTAAATATTGTGTCTAGATGAGAGAAATCACAGTGAACTTTTGTGAATCGAGCTTTGCGTCAGAACAGACCACTTTTCTGAGCTGCGAAGTTCTGGGGATACAATCTTTAAGTTCCGCATTTGCTCCACCATAACACACTGCATTTGTAAATTTGCATCTTATCGAATCTATATAGTGAATAAAAGGGTGTGGTAGGATTTTGTGGCACTTATAATGGCGACACACTTGACACAGACGGAAAAAAATAACGCTTACTATAACAGCGACAACCTCTAAACCTCAATTTACCATTTAAGAAAAAAACTGTATTTCCGACATCTTGAATTGCCTCCACATGTAAAAAGCCTCTTTCCCAAATATTTACATTGACAAGTCACATCACTTTTAATGGTCAGAGTGAAAACGGCGCTTTTAAAGAGCCAATGGGTGGACCCAACGCTTGTGTAATGTAATCCAGGTAGTAGGTCCACCCGATGCTGCTTTAAAAGCGCCGTTTTAATTATAATTGGCAATGAAATCACTAATACCAGAATAAAGCTGAAAAGATGATGGTCAATTTGTTTGTGGCCAAATGCGGAATAATTGGAATATTCTGCAGAACAGTTTTCGACTCCACTTAGTAACGTGTTTTGTTTCTTATCAAATGTGCACTAAAAACATATGAACTTTTGCATCTATGTTTAAAATACTATCCTTGTAGTATTTGATATAGTATTTATAGTATAAAGAGTAAGCACTATGTATAATACACATGTGTTCCTTACTTTGCAAATAGTAACAATTATTACTTTTCAGCAGCATTTGATAACATACAACAAATATAACCGTATAGAGGGGCAGCGTAAATGTCTTTTTGTAGTACCGGAAACGCAGGATATAACCGCAGTTTGCCAGAGGGGCAGAAGGCATTTATCTTTTAGGCTGGGCTGCCCCCAGACGTGGGACTCATGATTGCCATTGGCATAAACTGTGCAGCTGCTGCATATAAGTTTTCACAAGGCAGCCAAGATGTAATTTAAATATAATTACAGTATACACTTTTAAAATGTCCTTGGGTATTTTACTACTTAATTGAATTTTCTATTCTAAGCTCTGACGAGCAGGGCCCTACCTACTCTCAAGTCCGCACCTTCATCATCAAACTCATGTACTTGCTCTGTTATAATCACTGTCCGGTGCCAACCTTACCTATAGTCAGTGAGTTTGATGTCATCGCTTCACTGTTCATTATAAAAACTGAAGGCAGAAACAATACAAACACTACTCTAAATTATTATAGATATTAAGTTTCTTTGAATTTCTGTGATCTGTTTAAAAGCAGCAGACCTACAACCCTTCTGCCTTTATATGGTAACACAATTCCTTGGTGACTTCTAATATGTATATAATGTACAGCACAGAGATCATCATCCCATATATAAATCTATCACAAGTAATGGTCATAAATGCAATTAGAGCATAGCAAAATTTTCAAAAACTGTTCTGTGAAATAATCTTCTCGGTCCACATTTGCAATTTCATTTATATTGTCATCTGACGTTTGCCGTCTGACCCCAAAATCATCACACAGTAGAATGAATTGACCAGCTCGGCAAAATAGCTGGTTCTCTGCGTTCCGCCATGAAACTTGTCTTTCTAACTTTGCAGCAAAGTTGCTCATCTCTGTTATATGTAAAATTCATGTGGATATTTATTCTGCTAGTACAGAACATTTATTAGTTTACAACTGGATCAGCTGGGTCTTAGAATAGTGGTCATAACATAAACTTGAGTCTCCAACCCTCACCTCAACATGATATGCATCAAGATTAACTAACATATAAATGGTTAGTACCCAACACACTTAATTAAAATACCAATTAGATGAAGACCAGGGGGTAAATGTATCAAGCTGAGAGTTTTCCGGCAGGTTTAAAAAACCAATCAGATTCTAGCTATCATTTATTTAGTGAATTCTACAAAATGACAGCTAGAATCTGATTGGTTGCTATAGGCAACATCTCCACTTTTCAAACCTTCCCGGAAAAGTCTCAGCTTAATACATTTACCCCCAGGTCTGGTTTTCAACGTTTGGTCAGAATCCCAGTCTGGTTTCCCCTTTAATAATGCTAATAATGCAAACTGTACTGGTTACAGAAATTGTAGGATGAAGGCAAGATGCTCTACAGTTTTGTGATGAGACGGTGAATCCACTATTTACCATTAACATATGGCAAAGGTTGTGTATTACTCTGCTGAATAAAATACATGAATTAACTAAATATTAAATAAATACAGCTCCTGCTTTATTTTTCTTTCCTGGTTTTCCCAGAAGGTTGCCATGTTGGGGGGAGGGGATCTTCAATAACATGAGAAACACAGACATTGAAAGTTTGACGGAATTGCTAAGTAAAAATGCACTGTGTCAGTTGATTGATTCATATATACAAGGACAATGACAGTGATGTCACAGTAGCTGAAATGACTGCATATATACAAGGACAGAGACAGTGTTGTCACAGTTGCTGAAATGACTGCATATATACAAGGACAGAGACAGTGTTGTCACAGTTGCTGAAATGACTGCTTTCTAAGCTTTTTTAACTTGTATCACATACCCAGGGCCGGTGCTAGGGTCCATGGCGCCCTAGGCATTTTTACAAAATCGCCCCCCCCCACCCCGCAAAAATCGGCGCCCTCCTCCCTCCTCACCCCGTCTTTCCTTACCTTGTCTCACCACCGATGCCTCTCTGCTCCGTCTCCTCACCTCCACTCACTGACACTAGTGAGTGGAGGGGAGGAGACGGAGCAGAGAGGTGGTGGGGGTGAGCAATAGCCTATTCCCCCCTCCCCGTGCATCTGAATGCTGTGCGGCGGCTGTGACAGGTATGGTCAGCGGTCGCTGCACAGTTTTAAAGTCATTTACCATTCTGTGGCGCCCTCCAGAGCCCGGCACCCTAGGCAAGTGCCTAACCTTGCCTAATGGGAGCGCCGGGCCTGCACATACCATTAGTACACTCTCTGAAGCAAATGGGAGTAACTACAGCTGCCTGTAATGGAGTGGGGGTACTACTTTACTTTTTAACGGAGCTACAGTAGAATGTCAGGTTAACATTGAACAATATATTCATAGTTCATGTCTGAAAACACTCATTTTTTGCTTTAGTGGTAGTTTAAATTAAAAGTAAATTAAAACTAAATCTGTGGCCTAATTTAAGTTTATGTGTTTCTAATTTAAGCTGCTTCAAATATTGCTGCAGTATTTCTCATCACTGCTAATCACTGCTGACCCGTGTACGTTATGTATCACCAGACTTTATATCCTTTTCATTAGACCTGGGTATTTAGCCTACTGCTCCTGATTGAGACGTGCAATGTGCAATAGAGGAATGCAACACTTAGATAAGTTAGTTAAGTGGACACCTAGATGCAATAATCCTACATCCATTTATAGTGTAAACATCTAGAGAGAAACACTTATTTTAAAATACATATTTTTGCTTGTGTTTGTAGCCATGTATCAGTCATGATACCATGTGACACACACACTTCAGCAGACTTCCAGATAGAAATTGGCATAAACCTCAGCTTATGAGGCTAGGAGGTAATAGAATAGTACTAATAAGGTGAGATGCTGGTGGTAATGAGGTGGACAGGAGTGTAGGGATTTGCATCAGATTGAACCCAGGATCTTTGTTTGCTCCTTAACTTTAAGACTAGATGGGAAAGTATTGTACTTTGCTTCTATCTGTCATTTTTTTGGTCTATTCTGTCTGTCTACTTGTCTGATAACGAGGTCAGGAGTAGCAATTACTTGCAACCTTCAGGTCTATGTAAAGCCTCTTGAGACACTAGAGGCTGCTAGTGTATTTCTGACATAGTCCCTATCTCCACTCCGTCCCTGGTTCTCTTTGAACTGTGCTCACTCCCGTTTAATCCACAGCTTTGTGCCTTCTGCTCTAATATTATTTTGTGTCTTTATGCCTTCTGTCCTAGTCTGTCCTAGTCTTTTTATTTTCTTTTTGGCTCACAGTCTGTGTTGTCTTGTTTGTATTCCAATACTGTGAGTTTTGTCCTGGTTCCCCTAATTGTCTTGTCTGTACAGTGCATTGACCTGTCATGCCATTAACCATATGTATGCCTGGTTCCATTTTGTCAGTATAATACAGTAAGATGCTTGAACCAGCCATGTATCGTTTCTCAAACCAATTTGTCTAGTGCTAAAGTGAAAATATTTGCTGGAGCAACTAAAATTTTTGATTGATTAAAAAAATGTTTGAACTTCAGTTGGTTAGACAGCATGGTGGCTTAGTGGTTTGCACTTCTGCCTCGCAGCACTGAGGTCATGATTTCAATTCCTGACCACTGCCTTACCTGTGTGGAGTTTCTATGCTCTGCCCGTGTTTGTGTGGGTGTGCTTCGGTTTCCTCCCAAAAAAACATACTGGTAGGTTAATTGGCTGCTGACAAAAATGAATACTAGTGTGTGTGTTAGGGAATTTTAGACTGCAATCTCCATTGGAGTCATGTGAATGATATATATTCTCTGTACCGCGCTGCAGAATTGGTGGCATTATATAAATAAATGGTGATGATGATTTAATACATGTTAACTTTAAATGTGTGAAGCTATAACAGTTGTTTAGTGGCTGAAGTAATGGTAAAGGATTAAATCTTACACATAGTGCCAATATTGTGAGCCAAGCAAAAAAATAAATCTGCCACGCAGATTTAATATATTAGCAGTGCCCTAATTGTTGATGGTGTACAGGACCTCACTATATGGAGATGAGTAAAATTTTCAGGAAAATATTTACCTCCTTCTACATTAGGACACAGGATTTTGTACACTTCTCTGGTGGAATTTGGTCTTAAGATCAGTTGTAAATATCAGCTACTCTATTTATTACTCTTGCAATGATTTTTCTGTGCTACTACCGTCGTCATCCCAGCTTTATTTCTAGACTATTATGCTAAATGCAGAAAACTCAGAGTGCTGGATCTTCTCTAAATCTTCCTGTTACTCTGCAGAAATTCTGCCACATCTCCTCTCATTACAATCGCTATGGGGCCATAATGGCCATGCACAAACTTTACAGAAACAAATGATGGAACAGGGAGAGGTTGAAATTAGAACATGTTCCACTTTTCCCGATCACTATTCCATCACCGGCTTTAGTAAAGTACTCATGTGAACTCTACCTGCTTAAAAAACAAAACAAAAAACGAACAGAGATGATGGGTTAAATCAGTGATGGGCAAACTATGGCCCGCGGGCCAGATCCGGCCCACTTAGAGGCTCTATCCGGCCCGCCAATATTTGCTGCTGTGCTGTTGGATCGGCAACAACCTGCTGAAATAAGTGCTGTGTCTGCACGATCGCTGCACTTATAGAGGTAACACTGCTATATAACACCCTCATGTCCCATTCAAAAGAATTGTATTATATATTTTGATATTTGAGTTTTCTAATAAATTATATTGGCCCGCCTAAAGTTTTTCTTTTTTATTTGGCCCGCTCCTGAAAAAGTTTGCCCATCACTGGGTTAAATGAATGCCATTGTCACTCTATTTAAACTCTAAGAGAAAATGTGTGATAAGCATCATTTTACATGCATAAATATTTATCCCATTATTATCTTAAAAAATCAATCAAATCAAAACATTTGTTTCAATCATTATTGATTTTAAAAGCAAAATTCTCTCACAAAATTATAAATAATTTAGGTTCGCACAGTGCTGCAACATGTTAATGGTTCAGAGTTTATATGCGCAATGTATCACTGGGTAAGACAGGCAGAATAATTAACACTTACAGTCCTTTTTGTCAACGACCCAACATATTTTCTCTTTGCTGTAAATATACACATGCCATAAAACAAAGCTTAATTATAGTCATTGTACATGCATCTTCTGCTACTGTTCACTAATCAGTTAGGAATTACTATCTGCATTTACTAAAGAAAACAGTTTTCAGTGTATCATGTTTCCTGTATGATTCCAGCTGTTTATGTAGCAGAAGTCAATGGTTACTCAGTTGAAAGGCTTATCTTAAGATAGAATAATCAGTTTATATTGTGGCTTTGACTGACAGGGTCCAATTCTGTAAAAATTTAACCTGAACAAATAACTTATCACTAGTGGATGTAAAGAGTCTAATTCATCAAGGCAAATATTCTAAGCTCAACATGTGTTTGTTTAAAAGTGCACGTAAATCGGTTCTGTGTACTCCCGAATCCAACAGAGAATGGATCTGAAGATACCAACGCTGGTGAATTTGTGTCTAGGTCTGCTGTGCACTACTACACAAGACACTGCAGGGTACATCCAGTACCTACGTGGAATAAAAATTTGAAAAGAGCGCTCTGAAAAAATTAAATTCAATTAATGTCATCAATTAATAATATAGGGCCTGATTCATTAAGGAACTTCGGCAAGAAATTTCTTACTTAAGTCTCCTGGACAAATCCATGTTAAAATGCAAGGGGTAAAAATTAGTTTTCTATTTGGCATATAAGTTAAATACTGTCTATTTTTTCATGTAACACACAAATATCAACTTTAAATTTCAGTGTACAAATAAGCTGTCAAGTATTTGTGTGCTACATGAAAAAACAAACAGTCAGTATTTAACTTATGTGCAAAATAGAAAACTAATTTTCACCCCTTGCATTGTAACATGGTTTTGTCCAGGAGACTTAAGTAAGAAATTTCTTGCCGAAGGACTGAGGATTGAAATTCTCATCAGACTACAATATTTGGAGCAGAGTTTGTAGACTGTTCACCCATCAGCAGCATGGAGTGTAAACTTGCAGGATGGGACACATCCAGGTGTCTGGAGTGAGCCCATTGAAATCTGGGACACTCAGTGGATTGTTGCCTGCAAGAGCTTAGGGGCAGAAGGGGAATTCAGATCTTAGGTTGTAAAGAGACTTATATGGATTATTACAGGGGTCAATATTCAACCTCATTGGGGCTATAAAAGGGTCAGTAATACTACTCAGTTGTTTAATTGAACATCCATGCAGGTTATAATAAATCTGGTTTATTATTACTCAGCTTCAGTGTGAGCCATTGTTCCCACACAAGGATATCCAGTACCTTTCTCTGAGTCCCTAATAGGAGTCTGGTAAAGTTAAAGGTTATATCTGAGGAAGTTACGAGTGACAACTGGATTCCAGGATAGCCTTCTCCACTGGGAATCATGACAGCAAGTGATGTCAGAGGGATTGGGGGACAGGCGAGGGGGGGGGAGTAAGGAAAGGTTGTTGAGGTGTGATACAAAAGAAGAGTAAAGGTGGGCAGATACACCTGAGGATAGCAGAATCAGTAAGCAGAGTAAGTTAAGACAACAATTAAAAAATAACGAGGAAAAAAAGGAGTATAGAGGACCAAAACTGGAGAAAGATTACAACAACTTGACAAAAAAATAAATATAAATACATTTATAGGTATTGTAAAACAACCAAGGAATGTAGAAGTAAACAGCAAATAATTGACAAATAATAGTGAAAATACATTTTAGTGTGCATATTTACAAGCTTTAATATAAAGAAATGGATAAAAACTGTAATAAAGACAGTGCTATTCAATAAAACACCTGAGTAACTGTGCTTCCTCTTGTTACTCACTCCAATATTAAAATGAGCCTCCTTCTATGGGGCAAAGAAGAAACATTTTAGACAAAAAGTGGCATTGGCTCAATTGTTTTCACTTATCTCTCTAAGTCCTGCCCCCTCATAACAACCGTGTAGCCCACCCTGTGCTCTGCTCAGCTACTGCCTAGTGGGTAATTGCTTACATCACATTTCTTCCCCATTTATGGCTTTGTTAGTCTGAACGATAATTGAACCCCTTGACCATGACTGTATGCTGTTATACATTGAGTTTTTGACACATGCTTAGCTGATTAGATATTGACATCAACAAGCAGGTGAATTTGCATATATATAAAATGGTTTTTTTCAGAGTATTCACAGGCAAGGCGAAATAAGTAGCATAGTAAGTCCACATTACATATGTTCTAGCAAATGGGCTAGGAACTATTTTACATATTCATTATTTTGGAGTTCCGTGTAC
Organism: Mixophyes fleayi; assembly: GCF_038048845.1. Taxonomy (NCBI): domain Eukaryota; kingdom Metazoa; phylum Chordata; class Amphibia; order Anura; family Limnodynastidae; genus Mixophyes; species Mixophyes fleayi. Next base: position 7,880,242 of record NC_134410.1, read on the forward strand.
TTGTTATATGTGTAGCATTGAGAATAAAAGTTATTTGAAACTTTTGTTGTCTTGGAATAATTCTACCATAGCATTTAAGGAACTGCATTTAAAATCTAAACATATATGTTCTTTGCAGATATATTTTGATAATTAAAAGTTCCCAACATTTTATAGTTTACTGCATCCCGGCGTCATTTTGTTCAATCAAATTGTATTCTTTGCTTTAAAAATGTCTTCTGTGCGGTGGCAAATAAAAAAAACAATCTACTGTATGTGAATGATATATTTCCTATGGACAAGAAAGGAGAACCAATATCTCTCTGTGGTTAATGATTTAAACAAAGCGCTTGCTACAATCACATTTACTTTATGCAAAAGCTAATGTAATGTTTTTGGATGACACTAGATAATGACATAGTGTCTATGTATAAAAATATGGAAAGAAACACATTATTACATTTTGAATATCATTATTCTCAAAACTATATTTCATAAGAGCAATAAATTTGGAAAATCTAATTCTGTTATTTGAATCGTAGCAATGACTCTGGTGGGACTCAAACCCACAATCTTTGAAGCGCTACAACCTAGTCCTAGTCCAGTGCACCATCTATCACGCCATTGAACCAAATTCTAAATCTGTTATCTCTAAGAAATTGATTGTTAAACAGATTTCTTATGATTTGGCACAAATTGAGGCAGGCAGTAAGGCCAAAGGGGATTTTTGAACTGCAAATTGGATATTTTGTATAACTATTTTTATTCTATTATAAATCCGGATGTAAGGGGCTCGACCCTAAGTCACAGATAACATACAATCCTGTTACTGAGGTCCACAGATTACTGATCACGCAGATCAACAGCAGTAATCTTCTGCCCTGATCATTGGCACACCCAAAAGCAATCCAAACTATTTTTATTAGATCATTCTTAGGCATTGTCTGAACTTTGGCACCATGTTTACAATGATATTGATCCCGTTTAACAAATATGCCGGCAATTGTTACCTGCATGGCCAACATTGGGAACATAAAGAATGGGAATATTCCTTTTGTCTAAAAGAACAATATTTTATTAGCATTATTGAAGAGTCTCTATCCACCTGACAATGGGAAAGTTGATTCAACTTTAATAGTGCACATACCGGAATCCTCATTGAAATAATTGGTCCAATTGAAATTAATGGGAAAACTCAAATTTATTAAACATTGCTGGTGAATTTACCTTTTTATTAAATCTATATAAATCACTAAACACTGCTGGGGTTTTGTTTGGGGAGGGGGTCAATTTTAGTGACTTTATTTTGGAAAAATCAACCATTAGTAGATCCTCTGTGTGACTTTTTATTTTATCTTAATAAAAATGGTCAAGCAAATTTTAGATTAATCAAACACTGATTTCATATTACATCAAAACCTTTGTGACTTCGTTTATAGAAAAATCTAAATTGAAATATCAAGGACACTCCACTTGACAAATATTTCTATGGAAGGTGTTATAATGTCTCTGATATTTGTTGGCAGGTGTTGAAACATACAAATAGCATCAAAGAATTATATCTCAAGCAGAAATGATTAAACACTAATTATTTAGGATTGTTGCATTCGACTCATATAAACCAAATAACCTACTGAAAGCATTTCCTGTGAATTGACTAATTTTTATTATTAAGTAGAAAATTAAAACCATTTGTTGACTGTGAATATTCTCACTGCTGGATAGCGATTCTGTCAATACGTTTTAACATATATAATTGTTCTCTAGAACGCATGAGGTTTAAATTGTGGAATCTAAGATTATTTGCTATTCATTTTGATATGTAAATTAATTCCGACTTCAATAACACAATTTGTTAGAAAATATTGTGATTTTAATTTCACATGTAAATAAATGATTGTTCTGTAATTCTGTTGATCGTGTCTATTTTTAGAAATAAAAGTATAATATGATCAATTGCTTGAAGCCTTTCCATTGTATTTTTACTAAAACAAATTCTTCACAACTTTTGCTTGAGAGAGGCTCAGGGCTTGAGAATTGGCATTTCAACATCTATCAAAAATTGTACAACGATTAAACCAGCCTCTTAGTTGCTCTATGACTTCAGTTTATCTTTAGAGTCCTGGGGGTAAATGTATCAAACTGAGAGTTTTCCGGTGGGTTTGAAAAGTGGAGATGTTGCCTATAGCAACCAATCAGATTCTGGCTATCCTTTTGTAGAATGTACTAAATAAATGATAGCTAGAATATGATTGGTTTTTCAAACCCGCCGGAAAACTCTCAGCTTGATATATTTACTCCCTGAAACCAAGTGACAGAACAGTGCATTGCTGGACCCCATAGAAAAATGTGGGTAGTGGCTTGGCAATGGCTGCCTGCTCTGCTCTCAGTAGAGAAGAGCAGGGGGCTTCCTTTGAGGAACAACAGTTTGACACACCTACCACCAATAAGAGGTCTCCACTCTGATCATTTGAGAGCAGAGTAGAAGCATCAGAGGGTGGGAGCATAGGCCACGAAGGGGGAGATGACCCGGGATTGTCAGTCCTCCCTCAATTCTGGGCCCAGTAGCAATCACACCTCCTTCACCCCTATTATTAAGCCCCTGCTGAAACCTTTTGTTTGTCATCCCAAAGCCAAGTCTCACAGAGATGTATAGATGCATCAAACCCTCTCTATTTCTCATACTTGAGAGGAGTTTCTTGGACAAGTGACGGCTTTACCACAGTTCTTTAACTCTGTAAGAAGTTCTAATACATGATTTACAACACATTACACAACATGTAACTACTGGCTCAATATGCAACATGAAAATGCAAACAAAACGTTGGAATTTTGCTCACTGATAATGATTAAATCCATTGGATAAAGACGAATCATCAACACAATTTTTAGCACCACTAATTCCGCAGCGCTGTACAGAGAACTTACTCATATCAGTCTCTGCCCCATTGGAGCTTACAGTCTATATTCCCTAACATACACACACACACTGTGTTAATTTTGTCAGCAGCCAATTAACCTACCAGTATATTATTGGAGTATGGGAGGAAACCGGAGCACCCAGAGGAAACCCACGCAAACTCCACACACAAAAGGCCATGGTCAGGAATCGAACATAGTAAATGGTGCTGTATTTGTCTTGTCATATTTAATCATGGTTTAAGTTTTGCTATAAATCCTAACATAGAGAAATGTGTTTGAGTGACCATAATGTATTACAGCCACAAGACGTTCAATAATGGCAATGATTTGATTTCTTACAAATATCCTCCCAGGAATAGGCTAATAAAGAGAACTGATGAAGTTGCAGTTTCCGGCAATTCTTTCAATTAATTTATAATTTTGTAGAGAATAATCTAATATATTGTAACATAATGCCTTTGGATATTATTTTACTATGGATTTAATCTAATTTAGTGCATGGGGAGTCAAAAAAACAAAGTAGGCCATCACAATTTTCTTTAAAGGGCTGCCTACCCTGGATATAAATATTTCCACTGCAGAAATAATATTTTCTAAATATAATGTTATTCAAAAAATAATTCTAATTTTAAATTTGCAGCATCGCTATCTTTTTTGAATTCCTTGTGTATGTCTCCAATTTCCAGTTCAGCTCTCGCTGACAACAATCACTTGTGCAGTTGTCAGTCTTCCACCTTCCCTTGCTGCTGTTTGCTGGTCTGTCCTGGTTCTATTAGCCAATAAAAATGAAGAAACAAATAAAAAGAAAAGCATGGGGGGCAACAACTGCTCTATGAATACGGCTTCTAGATACAGTGGAACATGAACAAAGACTTCAGAGAACAGGAAACTGACATTATTGATCTAACAGCTGGATCATCTAAACATTGTTCTGTATTTTATCTGTTCTCATTTTTTTTGTCTGTAGTAGAAAATACTTAGGTAGCAATGAATTAATTCTGAACAACCTCTTTAATCCAACACTATGGTCTGTTTCATTAACGTATCTGGTGAATTTCAGTATTATGAGCACAATTACTCTGCATATGCCCAGAACCGGGCAATAGAATACAGGAACGTTCAATTAATTTTTGACCACAAAGGACTCTTTCTACAGCCTATGATGTCAGGAAGAGAATAGGATGGGAAAGAGGCATTGCCCATAGTATATGTGCCAATATTGAACGCACACAGCAACATCCAATTCAAGCTCTGGCATCCCTCAGATACTTGTTTTTCAGCCATCTCACTTGCACCGGCTACAGGTCATCATAGGCAAACCGAGGGGGGTGGGGGTTCTTAGTGCCTGGAAACCCCCCTTCAAAGTTGGGTTACTGTATAATTGAGGTGGCTGGACCCTCCTCCCGCTTCACACACCTCTGCTTGAAAAGGGAGAGCTGCGTGCACCTAACAGTAGTGCACGCAGAATTGCTCATGTATATTATGGGGCTAGGAAGAGTTGGAGAGCAGCCAAGCACTGTCTAAAATTATAGCCACGCCCCCATGCATGCTGGTAACGCCCACTGGTGGCATGGTGTGGAAACCCCCCTCTACAAATGCTGCGTTTGCCCCCGATCAAGTCTAAGTGCTGATTACTAGTGATGACGGCTGTATATGCCTACTAGAACATGTGTTTGCAAAAAGGAGTAACTGTAAAAAATTATTTTATCTACCTTAGACATTCATAACATACTAAGAAATGTATTTCCAGGAAAAAAAAAATCAATTAATAAAAGCCCCACTTTTTATTTTTAATGTTTTATCATCATTATCAGGTGACTTTAATTCAATAGTGTTTTTTTTTCTGTTTGCTCTTTTGTGATGTATTAATACATATATGTACTGGACGTGTCCTGCAGTGTCCTGTGTATTAGAGCAGAGAAGACCTACAACGCATTCGTCACCACACGTATCTTCACATTAGCTCTTTGTTGAATTCGGGCGTAGCTATACCCGATTTACGTTCGTTTCATTACGCTCAGTATGCGTGCCCAAATGAATCAGTCTTGGCTGTAGAAGACTAGACTTTTACATTTTAAAAAGTAATAATAAAAAACACTGTGAGCGTCCATAACAGAGTAACACATTTAGGTCACAGCAGAAGTGGAACATTTAAGCAATTTTTCACTCAGAAAACAAGAAAAAAAAGTAGCAAACCAAAATAGATTCATGCAATGTACAAGAAAGATAAATCAGAGTGCAGTGTACTGAAGGTACAGTACTAGAGGGTATGCATATCAAATCTGTCTGATGTAGTTAAGTGACAGAATTATTACAGAAATATAAACCGTGTCATTGGTGGAAGCAATGTCAAGCTGCATTTGAATTGGCTAAATAACGACGTACGTCCTCAAGGATTAAAGTGCATAGTGATTAGATAACCCTGTCCTGCCAATCAGTTTAAGTTACTGACTATTTGCCATATGTGGTTGTATTTCTGCTTTTTTTTCATAGGATGCTAAATGACCTAAAAAGCCTGGAAGCATTTGAACCGCTCTGTGTCTTAAGCAAAGGAGTTTTCCGTCGACAGTAGAATAGGGTATATTTTAGCTGCTTCCTGACAAGATTTCTCTTTTCCCTTTTTCCTTGCTCTGCTTGTCGCTGTGAAATTGTCACATACATTCTGTAATTTCAGAACGGCTCAGCAGGCAATTTTTTTTTTCATCTATTTTTGTTTTATTTTATTGCAAAGTTTTTTTTTTGTTTGTTTGTTTCTAAAAGATAACGTTGAATGCATTTCTATGGTTAACAAAAGCCAACGCAATAGAATTTGTATGTCTTTGTGTGCAGGTACTCTATATCACAGCTTTTGTGTATTGTTAAACCCAATGAATGGTCTTAACTAAATAGAAAGGGAAATCAAAACATATTCACAAACGCATGCACGCACTAGGAAATGAACGATAAAACTGCACGCTAATACAAGCACAACATGTAGTAATGACACAGTATACATATTTTCTATTAAACCACTGTGTATTCCTAAATACAATTCACCTATCCAATTTAATTTAAGTGGGAAAACCGATAATTTAGAGTTTTGCTGTGGCATATGTTTTCTTTGTTATGTTGGTTTGTATTATTTTAGGCTTCAACTGTCCTGCAAGTTAGTTGTCTTAGTCTACTGAAGGTAACACCAACATGAATGTGTTGGAGATAATAAAATGTACTGCCCTACACAGTGCAGAGGAGGGACACAATTCATAAAAAAAATAATATAAATTTCATGCTGAAATTGAAAATTGGAGTAAAAATTGCAGTCAAATTACATTTTCAAAAAAATGATAAATGACTCCACCGATTCCGTAGAGCCTGAAATAATCATATAGATTTGACATACAGGAGAATAAAAAGCACAATAACAGATATCTGGCTACATTTAAACAGAATAACAAATGCATGACTGCAATTAAACATAACAAATTGCAGAGCATAGACACAAAAAATAGCATAAGACATGAAAGGGGCATACGAGGAAAATGGAGATGGGACAGACATCAGACAAAGTTTGGAGAACCCTGCCCAGGAGAGCTTACATTCTAGAGGGAGGGGGTAGTGAGGGATAATAGGATAGCAGAGGCAAGAGGAGGCTAGGCAGGAGCACACGTTGATGTGGTGAAGGAGGGGCTGTGGTAGGGATGTTAGGCAGTGAATAAGTGGAAGAAGAAGGACAGGGGGGTTGTGGTAAGATAGGATGGGGTTAAGGATAAGAGGAAGTAGGAAATGGAGAAGAATGGGGGACAGGGGAGGTAAGGTAGGATGGGAAGGATAAGAAGGTACTCAACCCTACCTCTGTGGGGTAACTGTCACAACTAAATGGTCCGTTCTCTGTGCCTCTTTTACAGGGTTATAAGTTTAAGAGTGTGCCTCTTTGTGATGTTTATCGTTACAATGGTATGAACAAGGTATAAAGTATTTTTATAAGTGTCTTATATACTTTGAACTGTCGTTACAGTTTTTAGTCCAGTAGCCATTTCCATAAATGGGGTCTGTATTCTTTCATTTAGTAAGAGGGTCATCGGTCTAATAATGAAATTGTAAATGACATCTTTGTTGATGTGGTCATATGTTTTATAGAATTGTAAGTTAAGAAATCCAAACACATTGCTCAACTGGAATTCAGAGCGCTAAAAACCTGAACGTCAGTGGGCTCATTAGAAAACCCAAATATTTGCCCAACGCCGGTACATTTTAAAAGAAAAATAACTGTCACCCGCTATACTATCAAAGACAAGTGAGACTTGTTGGCAATTTTGACACAATTGCAGAGGATGACTTTTATTTGCCCTTCATTAGCAGCACAAAACGTTGTGTTGTTTACATGTGCATTTGAGACCACAAAGTACCCGCATCAGGATAACAAGAACCTTACATCCTATCTTTGTGTTTTTAGTGGGACACTGCTTCTTCTACTACATAACTCTTTGGGCTGATTCATTAAAGAAAGTAAAGCAAAACAAATGAGTACGTTTGAACCTTGTTAAAACCATGTTGCGTTGGAGGGGTTATTTCATCAGCAATAAAGCCGACAACACTTACACCGACTTAAAAAATCTGATAAATGCAAGGCCCACAATGATTAAATAAAGTCATAGCATAAAAGTGATATCCAACATTCTCCACACCTTAACTTGCCGTCAGCTGTAAATTCCAATTTTCTAAAATGTCTCCAGGGCGATTGACGTCACTTACAATGACCAGACTGAAATCGCCGGCTTTAAAGTGGCAATGGCCGGAACCGTCTCCTGAATTACATTATAGAGGCGGCGGCTCTGGCCATTGCCGCTTTGAAAACTGTGGTTCGCTCCAGATCAGATTACATAAATCGCTGCTTAATATATTCAGTGATTTATCTTTTAGAACCACAAGAGGTGTCTATCCAATTTAAAACTGCAAAATACTGTGTAACACATACCTGCCTGAGCCTGTTGCTTCCTGCTATATCCGTTCCCTTTCTCTCATCATAACTTTGCCTCTACCACATGCAGCTGGTTCACCCGTAAATAATCACTTAGGTGGATAGGTCCCTGCCTTCTACAGCCCCCTTATCTCCTGAAATATCTGAAATATTCTGTGCTCCTGTGAGCATGAAGATATAATGGGTTATAGTTTGTTTAAAGGATGCATATTAAAAAACAATAAAAAAGTTGCTCTGATATTAATGACAGACACTAGAATGATAAAAATAGAGTAAGTGTTGATCAAGTAAATAATTGTCCAGTTGGGTGTATTCTAGCTCTATATCACTTAGCAATTATATCCAGACAAGGAAAGCTTTCATAGTCAAAACAGATAAAAAAACGATATAAACTATATAAACAAAACACACAGAGAACATAAGGATCCACATACTGCTCTGAGTTAATTATTCTTATTCAAAATAGAGAGTAAAATAATCATGGGAAATTAAATCATGCACTTATTTTACGGGTAAAACGATGTGAATAAATATTATTTGAACTCATCTTCCATCACTTTATGAAAGTCATGTTTCTTAATATGTCATTGATGCCAACGGTTATTGTAGGATAGATCAGACATCACTAGATAACATAAATATATGTGATGCACAGCATGTGTTCCCCGGAGTATTGTCAGCGCTTCCATAAGTGCTCCCTTTATTTTCTTTAGCTTCAGGCTGAACATATATCAGAATAAGTCATTTTCCTTCGAGCATTAATGGACAAACCACATATCATTATCCCAATACCACACCTTCTGTTTTATGGTGTGTCTATCTTACAGGCTACAGACAAGAAGATAAGATTTTTCGAACCTATACCAACCCTTTTTCTGGCCATCTCTACCATATATCTTAAAATAAACATTTGAATAAATTAGTTTGTTAAACGTTTGTGTTCAGAGTGCAAATTACATCTGTGAATCAGCTACAGTACATATCCTTTTATTCTTTTATACATGATTAATGTATCACTCTTAATTATTTGGTTGTCTTATAATTGTGTGGTCGGTAAAATATAATGTATGGTAAACTGAAGACTTGTATTATAGATGAGTGATTCAGATTCTATTGAATTCGACAATTCCGAGTTTTCCAAATCCAAGACTGGCCTTGACTTGAAATTGTCGGCTCACCTTGGATCTAAAAGAAAAAGTAAATTCAATGGGATCCACAGCCGTATATTGAACACTGGGAAGTTGTCCAAGATTAATGATCCCCCCTTCTCCACCAAGACAGGGTACAGAGGAGAGGAGTCTTGTGCAATGAAAATGGGTAGCATAGATACTAGTAAAAATAAATAAACTAATTATACTTCCACTCTGATTCATTTGGTTTTCTAACTGTCTGTAAATGTTTAATTTTAATAATTAAATAATACATCTAAAGCATAGTTAATATAGCACCAAAACAATCGTTTATCAAAACACTGGTTAAAATAAAATGATCACACTCTGAAAAAAAATATTAATCATAGAAAAAAGTATTTTAGTGATGAATTTTACTAGTTGAACTTTATTGAATATTATCGATTAGTATTAAGTCATTAATCTTCCCTCATTAAACAATATTGTGCACATGTCAGTGACAGAGCAAAACATCATTGTTAAAGACGACTATTGTTGATTTCAATTCATTTATTTGCAAATGTATTAAATTTATCAAATATTGTGTGTCCTGCTTGGCAGAGCAATCAGAAAATAAAGGGCATGGTACAACAGAACAAGACATAGAGAGAGCCCTCAGCAGAAAGACCACAAAAGAAGCCAGCACTAATCTACCTAAAATGAATGTATGATATTCTAAACAAGTAATCAGAGAGCAAAAAAATAATAATATGTGCAGTAAGTGATTTTCAAGGTAGCACAATTCTGCAGTCCCTGTTCTCTCTTGTTCATCGCACGTTAACCTTTTGTGCCAGCAGCTAAATCAAGAGAATATTGTAATTGAATTTATTTTTGCAGACACTCCAGAACAGCTTTCCTGCTGTTGTCATGGATCCATGTATTGAACAGGAACATCTCAGTACCAGTAATGACCAGTGATACTTCTACAAGTTAAAGTCATGTAAGAAGAAAGTCTTAGATAGGGATCAACATAAACCACTTGATGATCTCTCCCAAAAAACAGCTCTTTTAATCATTATGGGAAAACATAATGATACTAATAATAAATGGGATGAATTTTAATAAAGGCCAAACCCCAAACATCATCCGCGTCAGAAAAAAATGTCCAGACCATGGCCACTCTTTTCATTGTACTGGTCACGCTTCAGCTCATGCAAAGTCGAGTGGCAAGGTCATCCATCTTCTGGAACTTCTAATGCATATGCTTCTAGCTCGAAGTATAGGTCTGTCACCTCCATAATAGACATTTCCAAGATGCAACATGGTTTGGCCAAGGTGCAAAGTTACTCCTTTTTTATGCTTTGTTCTCCTTAACGACTCAGGCCCTAGGTCTTTAGGCAAGAGAACCAAATACCAAGTCAATAAATGTTATGGAGAGAACAAACTAATTTTCTGTAGACTTATTGCACAAATCCATTGGGTGTAGGTAAGTTTTTGTGGGGTGCTCATTCTAAAATAGACTGCAAATTAACGTTAATGATATAATTATAATAACAAAATCAGCTCAGAAGTACATGACGTCATGAGATTATTTTTTTTTACAATTCTTCGTCAAACATCATTTTTAGAAATTGCACAATCAAAACAAAAATCAAAACACCAGCCTGATTTTGTCAAAACTAAAAACAAAAATAGTTGATGCTTTTGGAAAAAAAAACAAAAGGAAAAAACACAGAGTGATTCTATCAGCTCCAATAATAATTATAAAACCTGATAAATAATTCGGATAGTAGTTGTTAGTATACAATAGTCTTTCTAAGAGTAGATCATTAGGACCTTTCACAAATGTTACTGTGACCCATAGATTAAACATTTCATGCCTGGATTCCTCCCCACTCCATTTAACATTTCCTTCAGAATGCTTAACGGTCTTTATCTACATGGTCTCAAGGAGCACCTCAAAGACGAGAAAGGGATTCTCGCTTTCCCCACCATGCTCAAAGCCTTCTTCATTTGTAACTGCAGTCGTAGGACTCTGCTTGAAAAGAACAAGTGCTCTGCTGAGAACTCTATGTCTAGCTTTTTCCTCCGGCCTCTTACGAGGGTCCTTGGCTGAGACAAGTGGGACAGCTCCTTTCCTTACAACTGGAGTACACCTTGGTTTTACCTGGATGTTCGTCAATTTGTGAGGAAGCACCATCTGGAGGGAGTTAAACCAGACTTGTGGAAGCCAAAATCTATCCACAAGCTCATCAGAGCTAAGGACATTATGAAGTCGGTACCAGGGCTCCCTAGCGCTACAGCTAAATATGTTTAGGAGAATGTGGCTTCTAAGAGGCTGACTAATAGACATAAGGACATTGCATGGATGGCTATCCAGGGTGGTTTGCCTCTCAGAACATTCACACACTCATAGAACCTGATATGTTCACTGCCCCTGGTGCATTGTCAGCAGGGAAATAGCACAGCATATCTTTTGGGACTGCCACTATGCACAGGCACTGTTGGATGCCCCAGAACACGAACTTAAGATCATTGTGTCCAGTACACCTTTTATACCATTCGGTATTTTATGGATATTTTCCTTGGATCCACACTTATTGGGCAATCCAGGAGACCTGGTGCCTTATGATTTGCTTTAAGGATGCTTTTTTGTTTGCCAGGAATCACCTCATGTTGAAAAAGAAGAAGATGTCTATCCAGGACTATCTCAGGCTGATCCACAGCCTGCTAAGAGACTATAACATCATGGACAATCCTGATGATTGATATTGTCTCCTTCTTCCCCTTGTCCCATGTGTATGCTTGTTCAATCATGCTCTCTGCCTGTGACTTCCCCTTTTACCCCCTCAATCCTATTCCCGAACCACTGTTTGAGGTTCTGTTGAAATGTCTTGCCTTTAATTTATACACCCTCCCCTTATAAGTGTCTGTCCTTCAATAAAGCTTCGGGACTGTGATCCCACCTACCCCCTTTACCTACCTTCCCCTCACATCCATTGCTTATTTATAACTGTTGTGTTATTTAAGTGGTGCATGGTTAGTGCGGTGCCTGATGTATAGTGTAGGAGATAATATCTTGTACCATATGTCTTGTATTGTACTTAGAATTACGTATGATTATGTTTCACGGTGTATTATGCTTTCAGCTGCGCTGCAACTCTGTACACTTGAATGAAATGTAATATATTATGTATGTTTTTGTACTTTTATACAAATAAAGATACTTTTTCAATCAAGAAATTACGATCAAATTATAATCGGTGTAAAAATTGTTCATGTCATCGAAGGGTTAAAGATATAATTTTAGCATCTAAGTCGTTTCTTCAGCTATCATCCTATAAGCAATACATCTGTTTATCATTAAATTTGCGAGATTTTCGTTTTAAATCTCCCTCAGCTGGATATAAGTATTTTGTACACTGTAAGATTTCTGAAGTCACTCCCGCCAGTTATGGTTTCTCGCTCCTAATCAGCCTCCCGTAGGTTGCCGTCCACATGCACTCACCTTCCATGACATGTCCGCAGTCCGCGTGAAACAATAAAAACTAGTTGTAATCAGCAATCACTGGTGGAGCCCAACCTCTCAGCAAACGATTGGACTGAACTCCCCACAGTGCTTGTAGGAGACAGGTTTCTTGTAAAAGTTAAAAGTAACAGTTTGGGTTTTTTAAATAAAAAAAAAGATTTATAGCATAGACTGTTATCTGCATCATCTAGTACATCAAAATATGTTCACAATTGTGACAGATAATGTTGAGAATTAATGGTTGGCTTAAGATGCACATACTACAGTGTAGACTATGGACCAGACTGAATTTACACTCATTTAAGAAAAAAAATGCTTTGGATAATGTTATTGCCAGAGTTAATTTTACCACATAAAACACCACAAAATTGTTAGGGTTGTCCATTGCAAATATAAAGTAGAGATGCAGATTAATCTGATACATCTGAGTTTTATCATTATTATTAATATTTAGTATTAATTTGTGTCCAGCATTAGATTGATTGGATATTGCCCATTCTCCTTGGATCTCAAAATAAGGCAAAATCTAATTTCAAATGCAATGTTAGTACGGTTAGTACGCATGCTTATGTACAGTATATATCATAAGAACACACACAACAATTTTTATTGTGTATAATATGAAATGCTGATGTAAGCAAGGCAAAGCCGGGATATGTCTATATACATATATCAGCTAGGCGTTGTCCCAGTGCTAACTGCACATGTGCTGGAAAGTCCCGTGTAACTTCACTGCTATTGCGCTTGCGTATAATAAGTGAAACTGTTACTCATAGCTGTACCAATAAGAAGTTCTTATTTATCTTTATTCCTTATATGTTTGTCATATCCGACACCCTTAGTTTCCTATCTATAAAAGCTGGTTTTGGTGCAACACAAGTTGCCTCTTCCTGGACCGTCGGTAATGGTACCAGTCATTTGTCTATCCAGCTCAAGAGAGAGAGAGAGTGGGGCCCTGAATAATTGCTGATTAAACATATTATTAAGGGAACTATCAAAGCTAAGTATATTATTATTATTATATTTTTGCTTGTTTGCAATAAACGATTGATATTTGAACTTTGGGGTCGCAACTCTTTAACTCCTTGCAACCTGAAAAAACCTTGAAAATGTTTCACCAGAAACAGAGGATTCCACCCTTTTCGAGTAGAGGTGAAACATTGACAAGTGTATAGGAGGTAACAGGGTTAGATACAGAAGCTGTGGAGAATGATTCAGCTGCTGGTAGATCAGAAGGTGGACAAAGGGATTGAGGAGAATAGGGTGGGATGCAAAGGTTACCAAGGATGTTGAGTGGAGATAGAAGATCAGAGAATGGAAGAATGTTTGCAAAGATATTTGTTTTTGTTGTGATTGAGTGTACGCTCTTCTTGTGTTTATGTGTGGGTCTGACTTGTGTTGTAGTTGGTTAAAGTGTACCTAGAGGTGGTAACGGCAGAGGCATGTCCACATACATGATTTGACTTGGATTAACACTTTATTTTAGTACATTCTAAATATGCTTATACTTTTCTATTGAATATTGAAGTGATGACATAACTGAGCCTATAATTTACAGTTTTCACATTTATTAAGGCAGATGGATTTTAATATATGCATTTTGTGGTTTACAATTCAATTTTATGCCTTTTTGTCTCACACATACTTTTTTGTTAACTTTTGCAAACAATCTGCCCTTTACGCTAAGCGCTGTAGATATACCTGCCGCAGAGTCTGTGAACAGATGTCTCCTTATTTTCTAAGACTGTCTTGTTTCAAAGCAATAACACAGTTCAGTATTATGTTCATTACAATAAAGCACGAGGGTCATCGCTAGTGCTTCCTAGAAAATAAATTACCCCATACTGCACATTTGACACCTCATTCATATTTGTTTTTGCATTTTGTTTCCGACTTGGCCTTTTTACCCCAATCCTTGGTGCCTTATAATTTATGATAAATTTATGCCATTTGTAAATCTCATTGGAATCGTAAACAAATATGTTGTCATTACACTTGTGTTTCAAGTACATGGATGTGCCATAAACATTTGTCTCCGAAGGCTCGCATTACAGAAGATGTTCAAAGCGGAGGATATATAAATAAAACTGCATAATCTGTAAAGGTCAGTGTGAGTACAGTTTACTATTATCTCTTATGGAAATGGCACTTCTCGAATCTTATTCATATGGGAGAAACTGCAAAGAGAACATAAAATAATACAAAAGTGAGCTCTTCTCTGAGAAACTATAGTAATTACCCCAGGAAATAACACATAATACATCCATTTTGCTGCTTGTAATTCTGTGGATAACGTTTCTGTTGGTAAAGTGGACTTCAAGTAATATATATATATATATATATATATATATATATATATACATAGTATCAAGGAGGTGCAGAGTCTTCGCCAGGGACCCCCAGCAAGGGAGTTTGGAGCTAGCTGAAGATCGAAGACCACCAGTGAAGTAATATGTAAATAGGCGAGGTCAAGCAATCCGAGATCAGGCCATGTGGGCAGCAAGGTACAACAGGGTCAGGCTGAAGCATAGTTAGGAAGCGGAGGGTCAAACCAGGAAATCTATAAATGCCAGAAGAAGATCCAAGAGGAAGGTCTGGTGAAGCCATGTCTGGAGCCGGGGAGTCAGTCAGAATGCTTAGTAAGCAAACAGGAAAACTGGAGCATAAGGAGACCTTGTTACTCTGGCACCAAAATAGCGCCAGAGTCACCTTTAAATAGATAGGGCTGCATTCTCAGTGGTGGCAGTGGATTAGCCGACAGAACAGCTGATGCCGACAGTCAGCATCCAGTTGCCTAGCAATGAGGACGTGCCCCCACTGCCTAAGCATTTGCCGGAACCAATAAGACGCGATACGTCCCGTTGCTAGGCAATGGGACACGCTGGAGCTGACAGGAGAGAAGGCGTCCTTCACCTGGTACCGAGTGGATGTGCGGGGACGGTGTCTGATTTTCTATTCAAGAGCCTGGGAAGTACTTAAATGTGTCCATCAAAACAAATATTTTTTCTGTATTGATGATGAGGAATAGAAAGGAAGATGGAGAAGAGGGCTCCCATTGGTGATGTATTCTCTGGGTTAATGTTGATGTATGCAAATAGGTAAATGAACATAATGGAAAAAGGCTTGTATGTTGGATATCCAAAATAAATAACACACTAGAGCAGTGGTTCCCAAACTGTGTGACGTGGCTCCTTGGGGTGCCACGGTGATCTCTCAGGGGTGCCTTGGCCAGGGCCGTTTGTAAGCAAGGCAGGGGACTTCTTGGTAAATATTTTGGCTTAGGGGTGCCTTGACAAAATTATGGAGGCCCTAAGGGTGCCTGAGAAAGTTTGGGATCCACTGCACTAGAGACTTCAGCTGTTGTCCTGTTTTTTTCCCCAGTTGCCCTTCTAGGCATAAATTTTATATATATATATATATAACATGTACTCCTTTTTTGCCTTATTTTCCTTAATGGCCCTATGTCTGGAGAAAAATGTGCCAGTGGCCCCTGCTGTTGTCACAACTGAAAGTCTATTTAACAAGGATTGTTCTTCTGTTATTGTCATCTCAGGATGAATATAACAAGAAAACTAATGAAAATATACTTTATTCTAGGGTCAGGCATGTGAGTATCCCTTTAGACTGGGCTGGTGAAAAAGTATGCTTTCATACTGGCCTGGTGTTATGGCTCACTATATCCTAGCCGAGTATCATCTCTCTGCTGCCTTGGCAAGATTTTAGTGTTAGATTATGGTGATAGGTGATTTTCTACCACCGCGATAAGCAGAGATTGAAAACCAGACCTATTGCTATGTATCAATAAATAAACCATATAGTCACACTCATAAACACTTTGCTTGTTACATGACACAAATTCCTTATTGGGCATGCGTCAAATGAACCTAACTTCCTGCAATGATATTCAGATACCGAGTGTTCCGATAGTTTTTGGTGTCCCTAGCCACACTACACTCACATAGAAAAGTCTATAGGTTGATGGGATTAATACGGCATAAACCTCATAAACTAGACAAGCACAGGAATACACCGCTTGCATAGCATGCCACCTCATCTATATTTTGAGATGAGGAGTTAAGATTATTCTGTACATTGTTTCTCAACACATTGATTAACCAAACACCCTGCACTAGTTGATCTGTGGGGTGCCATTAACAGGAATTGAATCCATTAAAATCCATTAAAATGACACCCTGGCATTTCTGTTTGTCTGTGCTCACTTACAGCCCTAGAGTATATTACCTGTTGTTTATAGAAATGCTGATCTAACAGTGCTGCTCTCAGAATATCCATCTATTTTATTCCTTAAAAATAAAATAAAGCTAAATAAATATTGAAATGTTTAATTGTCTCCTGAATACAGTCACCATTAGACCTCTACATCCTTCTTCAATATTAATCATGGTTCAACTAATCCTCGGGGGTTTCAGTCGACTCCATTTATCTAATTTTACCCTTCAATTGTTTTTAAATGCAGAGTTTATAGCGTAATGGGAGTTTGTGTAGAAAACCGCCAATTTACAACATGGGAAACTTTCCAAAATCTCTTTATTTATATAAACAGAATAACAAAGAAAACAACAGATTTAATCAGAGCTTTTCTCTTGGTTTATATTGGTAGACGGAAAAATTGAGCACTGTAGAATTGTTTTATTAGCGAACATTACCATAGTAATTACTGTTAGAGCGCTGTGTGTGTGTGGTGAAATTAGAGTAATCTCTAACCATATAGAAGACAAAAAGAACACTTTGTGGCTTCATGTTTGACAAAATGTGTTTGTGTGTGTATATGTATATTACAGATGTACGCAAACCTCTGTGTTATTATGGTTTTGGTTCTAAAACCATTAATCATCTTCGTGTTTTGATTTTGGCCAAGAATCTTCATGTGGTTTTGGATTTAGATTTAATTTAAAAAAAATGTGAAAATTAGGTAAAATCATGTGAATTCTAGCTAATTTTTGCTCCTGCATTACTATTTATTTACAGTCATCAACAATCTATTGTCTAATGATCTCTTCGCAACTGAAATGGTTTGAAAAAATCGCTTAAGAATATAAAGTATCGCATTCCACCTTGTTATTACTTTTTGTTGGGTGGGACACATGTATTTGACAGTTACATGATCGACATTTATATGGTCTATACGATAATATAGACAGGTTTGGAAAGTCGACAAAAATGATATCAACAGTATTATTAGGTCAATAATTGATTGGAATTTATACAGTCTTATTAGATCGACAATTCAAATGTGAATCATTGCAACCAACGAAACAGAGAGTAGCTTGACTGTGTTTCACTTTGAGCAGTACCCCCCCCGAAGAAAAACTTCTCTTGATTTTAAAATCCAAGTGTTTAACTGTGAAGGCAATTGTGTGAGGGGCAGTATCACATCTGTACTAGTATGCAGCCAAAACACAGGGCACTGTGTTTGACAGCACAACCCAAATAAAACAAAACATTTTCTTTAACAAACCGATTGTTAATTTGAATGATATTGTGAAGCAGAGTCTACATTGCAAGGTCCCTTGTTTCCTTAACTCATTGGGCATTCACGTGGTGTGATAGCAGCTACCAGTAGCTCCTACTTCAAGTAGCTTTACTTCTGTTATCAATAATGGATCAGTTTACAAATCAGGAGCATCCCAGTACCAGTACTGTCAGCAGTAATACTTTTTCAACCTCCACTAGTAAAAAAGGTTATATGAGAAAAAGTCTAAGAAAGGGCGCTTCAAGTCCAAACAACGTTTGTCAATCTCAAAGAAAACATCAGTTCTTTATGTAGGTTATAAAAGGTAAATAAGTGGATGTCTGATCAGGTTGTGGTTCCAAAGAAGAAAAAGTTTATTTTGCAAAAGATAATAAGTTCAAAGTACCGCCAATATAGTGCACAAGAACGGCTAATACCAACATTGCTGCTCAAAGGGCAGATCTGAGATATATACGCACAAAAGAATGCAAAGGGGTCGATTGTATAACAGGGGTTTCAATCAGTTTCACTGGTCGCTTTCCTATAGGTCAAAGGCCAGGGACAGACTAATAACACAGGTAACTATAGGCAGCTCTTCACGTCTTTGTTCTTGAGGCTTGGTTCTTTCTCCATGGTAACTGTGTATGTGACCAACTGCTCATCCTCCCAGCCACCCACCAGATACTTGTTGCACAAGTTTTTTCCCTCTGGCTCCCACCATTATAGAGTTAAGTAAATGTACTTAGTATAGTACCCCTCCTAACTTCTTGAGAGAATTGACTATACTCGCCTCACACGTTTCCTTTCAGCAAACAATCTATTGGATCTTCTTCAATCAGGCTTTCACTCTCAACACTCCACAGAGACTGTGCTGATCAAGATTGTCAATGATCTGATCACAGCTAAGACTAAAGGTAATTACTCTCTTCTATTTCTCCTGGATCTGTCTGCTGCATTCAACACCTTTGACCACTCTCTCCTCACACAGACGCTACAATCCCTAGGTCTTCAAGACACTGTCCTATTCTAGTTCTCATCCTACCTATCTAATCGCTCTTTCAGTGTTAATTTCTCTAGCACAACCTCCGTTTCCTTTATCAGTTGGAGTACCACAAGGCTCAGTCCTAGGTCCTCTGCTTTTCTCTATCTACACCACTTCTCTTGGAAAACTAATAACCACTTTTTGATTTCAGTATCATCTTTATGCAGATGATACACAAATTTATCTATCTTCCCCTGATTTCTCTCCAGCTGTGTTGTCTCACATTACCGACTGTCTTTTTGCCTTTTCATCTTGGATGTCCTCTCGCCAACTCAAATGCAATCTTTCAAAAACAGAATTAATTATATTCCCACCCAACAATTGAAGCTTCCTGCCTGACATTTCTAATTCTGTTGGCAACATGACCATATATCCTACCCTGCAAACTCGCTGCCTAGGTGTAATCCTTGACTCACAATCATCATTTGTTCCCCACATCAACTCTATATTTACATCATGCTGCATACATCTAAAAAACATTTACAGAATATGTACATATCTCACACAAGTTACTGCAAAATCTTTAATTCATGCACTCATCATCTCCCACATCGACTATTGTAATTCCCTCCTTACTGGTCTTCCCAAAATCAGACTTGAGCCCCTACAATCCATTTTGCATGCAGTGGTAGATTGATTTTACTTGCAAATCATTTTTTGTCTACTGAGTCACACTGTCAGTGTCTACATTGGTTGCTGTTTCTCAAAGAATCCAATATAAAAATCTTCTACTAACATATAAGGCCATAAACAAACATACATCTCCTCACTTGTCTCAAAATATCTCCCAAATAGACACCTCCATTCTGCACAAGATCTTTGTCTCTATTCCACTGTCATTGCTTCCTCCCATTCTTGGTTGCAGAACTTTTTTCGCGCGCACCCACTTTATGGAAAATGACTCCCTCGCACCACAAGCATTTCCTCTAGTCTTCAAACCTTTAAGCGTTCTCTGGAAACCCACCTCTTCAGACAAGCTTATAATATTCCTCTACCACCATCTTAATCTCCCTAGGTTACCCTATTAACACCCTCTACACAGCTAACACAAGACAACAACCCTCTGACCAACATAGTGGTGTGACTGAGCATACAGCACACTAAATACTTTGTAACCTTTGCATTCTAGCTGGACAAATGTTCAATGTGATGCAGCACTTACCCTTGTGTATCAAATCATTGTCCCATAGATTTTAAGCTTGCGAGCAGGGCCCTCTTTCCTCTTTGTCTGTATGCATTACCCAGTATTGTTTTATTACTGTTTGTTACCAATTGCAAAGTGCTACAGAATTTGCTGGCACTATATAAATAAATGTTGATGATGATGATGATAATGTTATATAAAGTCTGATTTGATACACAATGACAAAATAATATTAAACAATCTTCGTACACGACATAATCTATAAATATATATATTCATTCAGACTGATCTTTCATACAATAATAATAATTTCACTTAATTTGAGTATTAAGGAAAAAGTTACAGATGAATCTGGTTATTTGTCTAAAAAAAATTAAATAGCTAAAATTCCATACATCACATGCAGTGGCAAGAAAGGTCTCAGACCTTGCCCACTCTTTGCTAGTAGTGTTCCTGTTAAAGGCACTAGAATGCCTATTTCAAAAGAGCGAGCCCAATAGGGTCAAGCATCTTTTATGAATTCCTATGTACCACCATTTTGCTCTGAGTTTAGGTCTCTACCTCGAAAAACAGCCACATCAGTGAATGAAAAGAACACTTAGGCTGAAGAACAAATTGGGCGTTCACAGAATCCAGAGCAGGGTCTAAGGATGTTCATGACTGTTATATGTGAGTCTGACATTTCAGATTCTGACACTGTAATTATAGAGAAGCCTCCTTCCAAAATTCCCCAACCCTTTGGAAAAGGGGTGTTACAAATGTTTGACAATTACATGATCGTCATTTATATGGTTGACACCATAATGTAGACAGGGTTTGGAAAGTCGACAATAATGACATTGAGATTATTATTAGATTGAAAATTGAAATGTAGAGATTAGGTCGTCAATCTCCTTGTAGGCAATCGGCCTGATTCATTAAGGAAAGTAAATTAAAAAAAATAGTAACTCTGAAAATTGGCAAAGCTCGTTGGTAGTCATTTAATCGGCACTTAGAAACTCGACACACACCACACTGACAAAAAATCATGATGAGAATAACAGCGATAATATAACTAACCACGTAAGTGACAACTAGTATTTCCGGCAGCTAAAATCCCCTTCAAATGTAAAATGTGACTTGGCAAAACCCATACAGTAAAAAATCACGTTACTTTTAATGGACACCATGATAACTGAAGTTTTAAAGTGGCAATGGGTGGACCCACAGCCTGCATTACATTATACAGGCTACTCATTGTGATTATTTTGGCAGTGGGGTGTGTGTCGGATTTGTAAGTGCCGGGTTACCCTACCACACCCGGCAAAGCTATGTTGCATTTTGAGGGAGAGGTTAATATAAAATGTGGGGACAGATTTATAGTTGGGGTAGGGCGTGTCCTAGATCAACTTCAAATTTCAGTGTAAAAATAAAGCTATCACTTATGTGCAAAATAATAAGGTAATTTGCACCCCTTGCATTGCAACATGGTTTTGTCCAGGGGAAAACTTACTCATTTTTTTGTCTTGCTGTCCTTAATAAATCAGGATCAGTA
The DNA here is from genome assembly GCF_038048845.1 of Mixophyes fleayi. Lineage (NCBI taxonomy): Eukaryota > Metazoa > Chordata > Amphibia > Anura > Limnodynastidae > Mixophyes > Mixophyes fleayi. The sequence continues at coordinate 7,901,931 of NC_134410.1, forward strand.
TATTTAGGATGACAATAATATCCTTAACCTTAATCCTATCCATAACCGTATCCCCGTCCCTAACCCTTTCCTTAACCCTATCCTTATCACTAGCTTTATCCCTAACCATATAATACAGTCTTTGATTTATAGACCTAATAATACTGTCGACATTTGAATCGTCAATGTAATGTTGTCAACATGCTAGATGTCGATCAAAGGAATATCTAGCCTTTGACCGCATACCTTTGAAAATGTGAGGTTGAGTAGTAATGACGATGACTTACACGTAGAAATTGAGAACTTGCTAATGTACAACAGCTTAAGGGGGTTAAATGTGGATCTAAAAATGTTACAATGTGTTGTACTTGAACAAGATAATGACGACAATATTATATGTGCCCAAGAAAGTCAGACACCATTGTTACCAGCTCATGCCCATTGTAAGTGCATTATTATGACTGGGCAAAAGACCAAAAAATCCACCATTTGCATGTGGAAATATTTTTATTTCAACCTAGACAATATTGGTCAAGGCATCTGTAGCCTTTGTGACTCCCCAATAAGTAGAGATAGACACCTCCTATCTTCATCATCATCATTTATTTAGACAGCGCCAGAAAATTCTGTAGTGTTTTACAATTGTGAATAAAAACAGTAAAAAAAAAAACAATACTGGATAATACAGACAGAGAGATAAGAAGGCCCTGATCACAATCTTACAATCTCCCTATTACGTTATTTGCAGCAAGTTCATTTATGTAGTTTATCAAGAAGAGTAAGCAAAGCTTGAAGCAAAAGTTGTCTGTGAAGCAAATGTTTGCAAGTATGACAGCCAGCATCCTGTTGCACTAAAGCCATGACAGCTATGTTAGCACTGGTTGTGCATCCAATTTCCACCATCAATGCATCAGATTTTAGCAGATTAGTTGAGATAATGTGTCCACGTTATCAACTTCCACCTTGATTCCATTTCTCAAAAGCAACAATTCCTCAGCTGTACCGTGAGGTTAAACAAAAGGTCATTAAGTCCCTAGAAAATGTAATTGTACCAACTGTCCTCTTATCTATGAATAAGTGGACAAGCCGTACTGGTCAAACAAAAGACTACATGACCGTGACAGCCCACTGGGTAGGTGTATCGCCTTCAGCAGCAGCAGCACCTGTAGCAATATCATCCTCCTCCTCCTCCCTTTAGCATAGTAGAGCTAGCACATAATGCCAGGTCAATAACAGCACGCTGATTGTTGTCCACTAAATACTTCAGATGTCACTGATACTGCCCTTACACAATTGCTTTTAGATTTAAACACTTGGGATTTTAAAAACAAGAAACATAATTGTTTTTTGGGTGTGCTGCTTACAGTCATACAGCACACTGCTTTTTCTCCATTAAATAGTTCAGATGTCTATAATATATATACTACAATCAGTAACCACTGCTTGTCTATACTTTTCTCTCTCACACCCAATTGATCAGCACACAATTCAAGCAGACTGATTTCTAAATAAACTGCATTAAAATTACAGCTATTGTAATATACACTGACTGTATCACCCTGTCCATACCTCTACAATCGATTTTCTGAGCACAGAATTGCAGCACACATCCTATTCAAATGCTATCACTTCTAAATTGGCAGACTAGAACATGGGGTAGGGCTATATATAGAAAATATGAAAACTAAATAATCCAATATTTTACCGGAAATTAAATTTTGCCTCATTTCCAGATACGGATTTGGTGTGAGAAACAAAGTCATTACTCGGTTCGACTCTGTACCCCCACAAACCGGATCTGTTGGATTTCTCCATATGCGAACCGCTCATCTCTAATATGTAAATATTATGATAATGTATCACTGGAGTGAGACAGGTTGAAGAGTTGAGTTAGAGGTGAGCATACAGGGGGGGTGAGAGGGAGAAGATGTTGAGAAGACATAGGTTGAAGGGGCATGTTATTGGGACTGTGTCCTCTGTCTGGATAATGAACTGACTGTGGATTGCAGAGTGCAGGAGAAGGTGATGGGGGTGCAGGGTCTAGCATAATGAGAGATTCTGTCGATATTTGTCAATGTTGTCCTTGAAGTATTAGGGAAAGCCACAGGCTGTGAGAAAGGAAGGGAGTGGGGGTGCAAGTGGGCAGAGAAGCAGATTTAAGGTACAAAGAAATGTCAGGTTATAAGACTGGGTGGATATTAGAGAAGTGAAGTAGGTTTGCTTAGCAACTGAAATGGTAGTGTTGTAGGGATGCATTTATATTGAGGAAAATCAGCATTGCAGTGAGACCTACTCTATTGGTTCTCAGCGGTGCAGGAGAGCTTTTGCAGGTTTCAGGTCTGTTTGGTGTGTAATGGTTGAGATTGGGACCACCAGAGACTGTACTTGGTTTCTGGAGCTGCTTCGCCTAGCGCTGAAGTGAGTGTGCTGTTGTAGAAAGAGATAAGCAGGTCAGGGCAGCACTTTTTCTTGCTAGATACTTTGCAGAACAAATCATTCTTCGCCATGAAGTAGGGGACATTCTCTGCATCTTTATTAGCTAATTCTACCCCATAAAACTCCACCATTGTCTGATAAATATTAGCTAGAATTGCATCATTGCCTGGATGTGGCCATACTGTTCCAAAATAATGACTGAATACTCTTTACCCAATCACTTCTCTTGATGTGTGTTTTAAACTTTAGACTCCAGTCATTTCTTGCTGATGCGCTCTCCATCCAAGTCTAATTTCCACCTGTAAACGCTTTCCACTTCTCTCCACCATCTCCAACCAATCCTAACTTTCACAGTAGACTCCCCCCCAACTCTACAAATCAACAATGGTAAACTGTACAAATCGAGGCACAGTACAGCCTCAGCTGAATCCTCAACCTCACTCTATTATTTTTGTATGTGTAAAGGTCTATTTTAAACACTTTATCCTTCATTCTGATCTGCATTTTAAAGGTGCTACAAAAATACTAATGTAATGGAAGAATGAGCAGGTCATGGCTCCAACGAGCAGTGAGCAGTATTCTCAGGGAATGCAGAACAATGTCACACTTAACCATTTTCAACACATATAAATTCACACTGACATATTAAGTGTTGTATATTACTGGCAGTAACAAGGAGACATAAGAGTAATTCTATTGTGAAGCTTACAAAGTGCTTACCTTAAATAAGAGCTAACGAGAATTACTAAAATATTTAGTCTTTAGCAAACGTACATAGAAGTAAAACATAGGGGGGAATTAAAAAAGTCGAGATTTTTTTTTTAACGCCGTGGTAAAAAACATTGCGCCTGATTTTGAAAGTATCACGTCTGCTTTTGAACCTCCCCATACAAAATATGCTTGTTAATCATTGGATGAAGGAGAAAATAGGGGAGAATACATTTCTGTTTTAAGCGCCTAATCCGACCATATAAAAAAAAAAATGTGCCTTTGGCTTATTGTCATTTGCTCAGAGACTTCCAGCTCCTGGCTGATTCCTCCTCTGCTGTTTGGAGAAGAACTTTGTAATGATTTGCAAGTTCCTGCACTTCACTACACATTACACAAACCTACCTAATTTAATCATTTTATAGCATTTCAGCACCCCAGCACACACAAGCAAATACACAAAACAATTTACACCCACACACATTACATACATACACACACACATTACAGACAACATAACACAATACACAGTACAGTGTAGTTGTCTGTATATAACATAAACTAAATGTAATCAGTACAGTTTTTGTGTAATAACTGTGTTTCACATAGAAATTAATTTGCCTTTGTTAATTGTTTTTAGATAGAAATCTATAGTTACATATAAAGATTAGTTATTTAATTGTCATTAAATACAAAACGTGGCATATACTTGAAAATTGAATTAGTTAGCTATTGTTTTAGATAGAAAACTATAGTTATATATAGCAAAGAAAAGTTATTTAATTTAGTTCATATATTTTGTTTAGCTAGTAAGATAACTGTTGTATAGATTATTTATGATATCACTTATATTTTTAATGTATACAGATTCCCTGTTTTACTGATCTTTTGAATTTTTACGTCTTCATAATAAACATTATTATTCATTTAGGGCTTATAGTTGATTTGTGGATACCTATACACTATTGCATATTTTTTCTTTGTATAAGAATGGTAATGTAGTATGCACCAAATTTTCAGAAACACAGTTTAATTTTTATGGAATGGGATATTTCCCGGTCAGACCAGTAATGTGACATAGTAAAGTACGAATAAAAAAACAAACACACACCATATTAAAAGTATGTAAGTAAAGACTCATCCAAACTCTCGTTGTGAACTTTATTACCAATTCCTTAGGGATCTTCTTTCCATCTTTCTTCTTACAACTTCCATTCTACTTTATTCCTTTTTCTTTTCTTTTTATAGTACTCCAATGGTTAATAAACATTTTTTTTTACGAGACATTCCCTCTACTTGGAGCCATGATGTAAATGATAGGCTGGGGGCTTGTTTGCAAGAAACCGATCTTCGCACCACAACTTAAGTAGATGCAACAGATACGCCCCCAAAACCAGATGTAACTGAAGATGCAGCCTACTCAGAATTGGTCACATCATTAGGGATAATGTCACACTTGTCCTTACTGTATTTCAAATTACACTTGCAAGTTTAAGTTTACAACTCAGATCTTGACCTGCATTCCAACTCTGAGGCCCAAAATTTATTTTAAATGGTGAACCAAGTGAAAAACATAAGGTAAGGAGGGACCAGTTGCAATTTTTTGCAAAAAATAAATAAAATATTGGTGAAAAAAATTACATTGACAAGAAAAATATCACATTACATAAACTCTTTCGTGCTATGTAATTGACCTGTAGTGTGCTGTGGCTAAGGTGTAAAAAGGGGGGGGGGGAGAAACGAAATATCAGGAACGCAATACTGCAATATTGTTTATACAGTTAGGTACCAAGCACAGTGTGCACACAAGTGTAGAGTAATCTGGGCTACTAATAGCCGTACTCACAGAACACCCACAGATGCATTTGCTTTAACACCATCCAGGAAGAATGAGTGACTGAGCAGCTGTATGCTCCTTTTATAGGGCTATAGTCATGTGACATTTGTTGATGCTTTCTGATTGGCTTCTTTGTGATTCACCTGATTCTAAAGTGAGCATTATTTATTTGTCCAGCTGGTTAATCGTGACTGAAGTTGCTGACAGCAAATCTCTAAAATTCACTTGATTTGTAAGTTTAAAATTCTATGAAAAGAAGACTACCCACCGGGAAATAAACGTAGTTGCTCTACCAAAGGAATTTTTACACTTTGTACTGTCTTGAAACAAGGTAAGCAGCAACTTTATCCACATTCTCAGAGCCATTCTGCATGTACAGTACATATATTCTGTTAAGTTAACAAAGGTAAAAGAAAGAACACAAAAACATAACTTCTACTTTAAAGGCTACATTTAACACATATGGCTTACTTTTCTTTAAAAAAAAAACCCACGTCTTGTATTTAAACCATTTTAAACCACTTTTATTAACATATCTTTTGCCCCCCACATTCAATCCCTCGCCCAAGTCTGTCGCTTCCAACTCCGCAACATTGCCCGCATCCGTCCCTTCCTCTCTCAGGATGCCACCAAAACTATCATCCATGCACTCATCATCTCCCTCCTGGATTACTGCAACCTCCTCCTCACTTGCCTCCCACACTCCCACCTCGCACCCCTCCGCTCTGGACTCAATGCGGCTGCAAGATTCATCTTCCTTTCACGTTGCTCCTCCTCTGCTTCCCCTCTCTGCCTTGCCTTACACTGGCTCCCTTTCCCCCACAGAATCCTTTTTAAACTCCTTACCACCACGTACAAGGCTCTCGGCCTCTTATATCTCCAACCTCCTCTCCATTCACACTCCTGCCCGCTCCCTACACTCAGCCAATGACCGCTGCCTCTCCTCCACTCTAATCACCACTTCCCACTCCAGAATCCAAGACTTCTCCCGTGCTGCCCCCCTTCACTGGAACGACCTCCCTCGCTCCATCCGCCTCTCTCCCAATCTGTGCTCCTTCAAGCGAGCACTCAAAACTCACCTGTTCCTCAAAGCATACCAGCCTTCTACCTAACCCAGCATCTTCTTCTAATGTTCTATCCTCTCTCCTCCCGAACCTGCTCCCCATACTTCAACTTTCTCCCATTGTGTCTGTTTCGTTTCACCCACCCTTAGGATGTAAACTCGTATGAGCAGGGCCTTCTTCCCTCTTGTCTCCATACCTGTTCTTCTACTCCACCTCTAGTACATTAACCTGCCTGGAGTTTCTGAAGCATTGGTATTTTTGTTTATTGTTATGTACTGTCTCACCCTGTATAGTCTACTGTTTGCTCTGTGTACGGCGCTGCGGAAATCTTGTGGCGCCTAACAAATAAACGATAATAATAATATTAATAATAATATCCCAAATATTCAGACAACTGAGCCTCACTGGAGACTTAACTCTGACATGAATGCCAATTGCGCTCCGAATGCACTTCATCATTTGGGTGGGATCTAGACCTATGCTGAGTGTGTGAATAAATTGAACGCATTGACAGGATAAAACAGCATTGTGTTGTTAATTTAAGAGCAATAATAATGTCTGTAAAGCATGACTGATTACTTTCCTGTTAGTTAGGGCAGCATTCCAGATTAAATGGCATTTGTTTGTGCACATTGTTCCTGGGACATTTGATCCTTTCTTCATTGGTAAAACTACTTTAACGCACTTCCATTTGATTTACTGGGATTAGAGGTTTGTTAAATGTACTGTAAACTCTCACAAAAGTAAATAAATTTAACTACCCCTGTTGGAATAAACATTCCACTCGCTCCCACTGTTGTGCAAATACTTGCCCCTCTTTCATTCTATACATCAGAAATGGGGTGGTGGGGTGGCGGGGTGAAAATTGTGGCTTTTACATTATAGGACTCTGTCATGTGCAAGAAAATTTTTAGGCATAAATCTGCAAATATGTGTTTGTGAATTAATTCCTAGAAATAGTGTGACATGGCTCAGAAAAGCTATTTAGATCAATGGGTTTTGTTTATGTTAAACTACCCAGAGGGGGCTGGTAGATAATGGTAGGACCTTGCATCATTTATGGCAGGTCACAAGCCTTTGGAAATATCTCTTTCAAGACAATGAAATCTAACACATGTTTGGGAGGTCCCAGACATGCCGACTGCAGAGACAGGGTTGTATGTTAATAACAAATTCAAGCTGAATAGGGTCACAGGAAAATATCATATCATTTTCTCCAATATCATACTTACCAGAGGCATGTGTAGTATGCAGATGAAGGGAAAATTATGACATGTTGTGTGGAGGTAAAATCACGTTTGTAAGTCATACTGGTGAAAAGTTAGGACAGGGTGACAAAAACCTGATTTAAAGGTGTTTCTACAACAGAATCATAAAACCCTTATTTGCATTCTGCAGACCTGTTGGCTCTGACCTCACAGGAAGGGGGGATGTGGGCCCAGCCGCTTGGTTTTAAAACTGTAGTGTAAATGTAAGTTTTTGTTCACTCTTGGGGAGTCAATTTGAGATTGAAGAGGGTCCCATTTTTACTGCTTCTCCCAGCACCAGAAACTTGATTATAAGTGAGTTATCAATTCTGTGTTTTATCCTTTGTATTTTATAAGAAACAATTGAGTTATATTTGTATACCTTTTATAACCTGTTTATCTTAAGCATTGTGGATGTATTTTCCATATTAAATTACACTTAATAGGTTCAAGACTCTGTGTTCATACGAATTCACGCAACAGTTTGGTCAAGACGCTACATAATTGAAACAAGGAGAACATTGAGGTTTATGTTAATTCTGAGTAAAGTAAATTGTGCTAGATTAATTCTAGGGAGAACCGAAGACTTCCTAAATAAGAGTGTCAGCTCTTCTCAGAAAAAACCTTGGTGGTGGCATAGTTGGTACCGCAAAGCTAGTGTGTGGCATAGATAGGGAAGGATTTAATCATTTTAGACAGACCAGGTGGTTGTTTTTTGGTTAACCCTGTGTCACACATGCATCATGCAGGCTCAGGTGAGAGCTGCTCGTGACACTCTTCTATCAGATTTAAGAACAGAGTCCTGGAGTGGTTAATGTTAATAATGTTACCTCAGCAGGGTCTCACATTGCTCTGACTTTTTTTAAATGTGGGGTCCATCATCTGGGACCCAATCGGCTCCACCGTAGGGATCCCTGGAAAATGCATTCACATACAAAGGCCTGATTTGCAGTTGACCTATGTCAGTCAAGCTTCCAGTCCTCGTTACCAGGTTGCTACAGCCACTGATATCAAGGTTCCTAGCGGCAGTCATCGTTGCACTAAGATCATTGTGTTGGCGGCCAAAGGCGCTGTTATGAAGGGAGCAGAAAGTATTGAAACTAATTCATGGACCCATTAGTGGTGTTAACAGTGGACAATCAACCTCAAAAGAATTACAATAACACATAAATAAAAGTACAACAAAGACAACTGTTTTGTAAATTACAAGCCGCAAGATGCAGTGTTGCACACTGGTGACCAACAAAGTGAGCAGGATGCGCTGGATCATTCTGCAATAACTACATTGTATTTCAGTGGCTATCTGGCGCAGTTAAATGTTAAATGTGAATTGTGCAATAGAGGCACGGTGCGTCAGGAGGTTCACTAACTTGTTTGTCTTGTTTTATCATGTTAAGTATGTAAAACCAAACTATAATATCTTGGAAAAAAGGAGGTGCTTTTATAATAAATAAACAATGGTAGAGCAATTTGGTATAAAACCAATATATGACATATCATAACACATCAGAGAAAAGCCTGTATGTGATATTACTATTTAAATAAATTTTATATTTTCTTATTTGGAATATTTTTCACTTTAACTATCTGTGGGTTATAAATATTGAGCTTTAATATGGTGCCTGATATGTGTATTTAGATAGACAGCTGTAGACAATATCCACTTATCCTTTATAGATTTGATAATAAAGTCTAAAAATCCCTTTATATTAAAAAGCAAAAGATTGAATGTTCTAGTCATATGTGTCTGATGTATGCCTCTTTGACTTTCATGAATGAATAATTCCTATTAAGTAATTCATATTGTACAAAGTTATGGTGACCCCATTCAGCTTCCTCTTACCATAAAAACACTGCAGAGCCATTTTTACATTTTCCACATTATGCGTTAGCTCGAGCAGAACACATTGGGGTTGGAGTTCATCTCTTAAGGCCCATTTGTACAGCATTGATGATTGCCAATGTTTTCTGGTTCAACGGAAGACAGAGTACATGCCAATTAAACACTGCACAGTATCACTGAACTGCGCTGTGGGATGCCTTTTAGCACCTTAGGAATATTGGAGGACAACTTTTTATTACAAATCCTTTGATTAATGTTTAAAACTCTACTTTATGCAGCCAAAAATCGTTGCCGACAATCATTTATCTATGTGCCAGGAAAATGTTTATAAAAGAAAAGGATTCTGGAAAATATGAATATCATTGATCTAGCAATACCAACAATTCGGTGCGCTCAAGTCAAATATAGTAGATATTAAAAGTTCCAACGTGCTTTGTTCGTGATCCAACTCTTCTTCTCATGCAATTTACTAAAACACCAGCAGTATATAGTCTGCGCGTCTTCCCTTCCGTCTCCCGATCTCCACGGGGAAACAACCAACACACCTACAATATCAAAAACACAGGGGCGCTTCCATAGTGTATTATCCAAGTAAAATGTTTTATTCCAAACATTAAAATAGCACGTACCAGATGGCAAAGGTATTCAGGCATAAATAGTACAACAGCTCTGATATTCACATACGAACAGCAATATTTGAAGCAGCTCGAAGTCAGAGAGTCTCCACAATCACCTCTACGCGTTTCATCCCTTAGGACTTCGTCAGGAGGCGTGGATCCTCGTATCACAATTCACCTATTTCTAGGGAGTGACTAATTAATTAATTAATTCACAGGTGGAGCAATCTCCACTCCTTAGATGTTCTTAGTAAATGCACAAATTAACAACCATTTTCAAATCTATTATAGAGCAGATTCATATACCAACTCGTACATACACAATTTAAAACAGTAAAATTCAACTATTAAAAACAGCCATCATATAAGATAGCCACAATAATAAAAATAATAAAAATAATAAATATATTTTTGAATGGATTTTCTCCTCTCAAAGGCAGATAACAAAAAGCAACAGGCGGATCACAAAAAGACACATTACTTTCAGACATTTTAGAGGACAATTTAAACAGATGAAAATTCATAGAAATGGTGTTATTTCACACCCTTCATTTAATCCCCAAGGTGTAAATGTATTGAGTGTGTAAATCCAGAAGGTTTCCCTTTTGGATAATTTTAGTAATCGATCTCCTCCTCTAGCATCCATTTCTACATGTTCAATAGCTTTAAACCGTAATGATTCAGAATTAGCATTATGACAGGAATAAAAATGTTTCGGTACACTATGATTATCAGTCTTATGTTGAATATTACGTAGATGTTCAAAAATTCGTATTTTTACTGATCTTTTGGTTTTACCCACATATTTTTTCCCACAACCACATTCCAGTAAATAAATCACGTATGTGGTGTTACAATTCATAAAGGATTGAATTACTCTCTCTTTTTTATTTGACGTATCAAAAAAGGATTTGTGATCACTGTGTACAAACTTACATGCTTTACAGTGACCGCAAGCAAAAAAACCTTTCATAGGTTGTAGCCAAGTATTCTTATTTTTATTAGGTAATTCCTTAAGATGTGAAGGAGCTAGCATCGCTCTCAAAGTCTTCGGCTTTTTAAAAATAATGCGTGGTTTTGCTGGCAGTACACTCGATAATCCCGAGTCTAATTTTAACACTGCCCAATGTTTTTCCAATGTTTTAAGAATCTGTTGGTTGGCTACATTAAAAGTAGTAGTAAAAGCACAATCAAAGTTATTTGAATTGGTCTCTTTTTTCCTTTCTCTATACGTCAATAATTGAGTCCTGTCATATTGTCTAACCTTATCCAAACTTTCAGTTAAGATATTTTCTGGATACCCTCGTTCTTTAAATTTATTAATCAGAATAGAAGCTTGTTTTTCAAAGATTTCTGATTCCTCACAATTCCGTTTGACTCTCATCAGCTGGGAGACGGGTGTATTATCTTTCCAACGTCTCATTGATCTAGCGCTAAATAACCATGGTGCGGTATAAAACCAGGTTTGCACCTGCTGAGCGCCTCGGTTTGCAGAGCGAGGAGCAGGAACTTTACGGAGGAGGGGGGGTTTCTGCAGACTGAGGAGAAGAAAGGGGAGGAGCCTCCTGAAATCTTGTGCACTTGTTGAGATAAAACAACTAGGACAGATGAGCATATAAAATGTATCTGCTGTTTCATGATGTGTAGCGGAAGTATCGGGACACAGGTAGCTCACGTTAAATCATGTATCAACATTTTTGGATTGGATCTTCTCATTCCTTTTAAAGCGTCTCTCATCTGATCAGTGTGAATGTACAGCTAAAACAAGGGTGGACACACATTTCAGTTAACATGTATTGGTCTGTGAAAGTGCAATGGTAATCTACTATCTCCATTACTGCCATGTGTAGAAGACATTACAAGGTTCTGTAATCAAATCAAGTCCAGCAATATTGTCAAAAAGATTCTAAGAGGGGGGGACTAGAAAGGTATATCCATGTGTGAATACTATTTATATTAGTTATACAGGTTCATCCCAATTAAATGTAATATTTGCTAAACAATGAACTTAATAGACTATACTACTGCAGGATTCATATGTATCAAACTAATTATCCCATATGTGACTCTACTAGTCTGTCAGTGATTGTTGTTGGCTAATTGGAAGCTTGACTTCCAAGTAACACTGCATGGGAGTGATAGACATCACTGTAGGGAACCCACAGGTCCTGGCCCCAAGAATGGGGCTGCGTACACACTACCGTTTTTTTGGGCCAATCATATGATAAGCGTCCATTTGGCCCGATATCGCATTAACGATTACCATTCCAAAGCACATTGTATCATTTGATTTCACTTTATAAATGGACTAAATTTTATTTAACGATAGGCAGTCAAATTCTATAGTGTGTAGGCATTCAAAACCAGATCTCCGTAGAGTTTACAGAGACACCATCTTTTCCGTCAATGGTTATGACAGATGAAGAGCACAGATCTGAAGGTAAATCGTGTAAAACGTTTATAGTGTGTACCCAGGAATCGCCTGCTGATCGGGACTTTCAGTCGTTGGTAAAATCATTTGTGATATCGCATCAGGAGACTTTTTCTGTAGTGTGTACCCAGCTTTAGCCTCACATGTGGCAGCAGGCAACACACAAGGATGAGACAGGGATTTGTGTCAATATTTAGGCCAACACGTGGACAGGCAGAAATTGCTCTGAATCTATTAAACTGTCCGGGTCCGGGTCACTAGCAAATAAGAAATGTCCAGGAAAAGCCGAGTCAGTCCCAGTAAGAAAGAGAAAATAATGAACAAAGAAACGACAAAACAACAGTAATTCAGGTACCAGACTCAGCAGAAGAGAGACTTTAAAAAAAGAACAACTGATTCACATGGATGCACCAAAACAAGCACTTACACATCACAATAAGCATTTATATAATAAGTACCACTTGGACGAAGGTCTAAAAACATTTGCCATGAGCTGAGAGAGCTCGAAAAGGAATTCTGCACAAATGTGTTATATTTCTGTGTATGTTCTATGAATGGTATGTGTTTAAATGTAATATTAACTCGACACCTCTGTTCTGCACAAGATCTGCGTCTCTCTTCCACTCTCATCACTTACTCCCATTCCCGGTTACAGGACTTTTTTCAGGCTGCACCCACTTTGTGGAATTCCCTCCCTCGCTCAGTAAGATTTTCCTCTATTCTTCAAACCTTCAAGCATTCTCTGAAAACCGTCCTCTTCAGACAAGCTTATAATATTCCTCAACCACCATCTTAATCTCCCTAGGTTACCCTATTACCACCCTCTACACAGCTAACACAAGACAACAACCCTCTGAACAACATTGCTGTGTGACTGATCATACAGCCCACACAATACTTTTACCTTTGCATTCTAGCTGGTCCAGTGTGCAATATGATGTAGCACGTGCCCTTGTGTTTCAAGCTCCTATTATCCAATAGATTGTAAGCTTGCGAGCAGGGTTCTCTTACCTCTCTGTCTGTATGTATTACCCAGTATTGTTTTATTAATGTTTGTTCCCAACTGTAAAGCACTACGAAATTTACTGGCGCTATATAAATATATGTTGATGATGATGATGATAATAAGTCATCGATATCAGTATGGATACCTGCACGCACCAATGCAATTGTGTACCAAACACATGACTGAAAATGAACAGAGAGTTTATGAAAAGAACCTCAAGCAGACAATTGAATATATGAAGAAGAGAAATTGCCATAATTATAAAACTTCACATCAGGTTCTGTTTCCCTGAGAATAGGAAGCTCACAGGAAGAGCATAGACAGCATCTTTTCCAGTCTGAAAGAAGTCATCCCTTAGGAGCATATACTGGTGGGGTCCTGGACTGTTAGACGGGACCAGTCACAATTGGAGAACATCTCATCAACGTAGGCAAACATCTACATTGTAGCCTAAAATAGCAAATTTTGCCCAAAACTAAATTTGCCGTATTGGGTGGCATTCTTCTTTGAATAAAAGGACAATCACTGTACAATTATATATACTTTATCAATGTTTCCAACATTCCCATTTCCTTGCTGCCATTTGACAGATAAGTTGTTAAGAACTGACTCCCAATTACAACCATGGAAGCAATCAGTTCATTCAACAGTTTGTTTTCATGACTACAAAAATTGAAAGACAGACCAAATTATCACAAACTGTTAATCAATAACAACAACACTGTGTTTCTGAATCTTCAATAGGCAATTTCAGGCAAAAGTCAAATTTCATGTATCAGGAATTATTCCAGTAACTTATAGTACCTATCATAATTATTTCAATTAGCAAAAACATTTGTAGGCATAATTATTTTTTAATATATAAAGTTCATAATATTTGTTTCACCTCAATAAGAGTTGATTTATTATGAAATTTGGCAAAAAAAAGAACAATTTTTCAGAGTACTTTACACACCATTTATTTTAATTGGCTGATTAGGATACTTCAGTATGTTATGGCAGAGGTTAATATCTCACAAACGGTATCCAACATTTTTTTGTTCAGCAACATGTATACAACCATAATATATACATATATCATATACACATTAGGAACGTGCTTTGTAATGACCATAATATAACACAATAAAAGACAAAACATGTTAACAATATAGGAAGCTTAGGTTCAACAAGAAAAGCAGCTTGGAATAAAACACAAGATTCATTGTACTTTCGACATGAAGCTTTGCCATAGCAGCACAAATTACAAATCCATCATTGCTAACTGGATATCTCATCATAAATCCTCCAGCTCTTAGAGGGGCAGCAGTTTCACTAACACAAAGTGATATATTTAGTTTTTAAAGATTTAATGCTGGAGGTCCTGTTAAGAACGGTAAAATTATAGGTTTAACAAAGATGAGTCAATGGAGATGAGGATAGTGGAACACCAGAAACCCCTTTGAATACAGGCTTTATATTAACTGAACACAAAATCCAAGGTGTAATATCTAAAATACCTGCTTCTTATAATGTACACAGCACCTAATTTTAAGTTTTTCTAAAATGACACTCGAGAGGAGCAAAACCTGCAGATTCCGAGAGTTTCTATAAAATGAGTTCTATTTTTTCGCAGCTGTTAAATTTGTTTCTGAAAGTTGTGATAAGGAGCAATTCAGAATGTGCATCAAAATTTACTCTTTAAATCTTGTTGTTGTTTTTTATAATCCGTGACTTGAAATGCGCTATTTTTGGAGACGTGGCCTGAACACTGGAGAGAGCAGATGCCTAAGACCAGAGCCCACACTAATATGGGCTGAATAGTGATCTTAACGAACAAAGTGATGACAAATCCTATCTGAAAAGACAATAAATTGTTCCCTGAACACCCCAAACAGAAAATTTCACGGACAGGGGAAACAACATTCATCATCATCATCATTTATTTATATAGCGCCACTAATTCCACTGGTAGTTGAGCATCACATGCCATACTGCCATTAACATCGTCTGATTTGTTTGAGATAATATATGGGACAATATAGGACAGCACTTTACCCCCTAATATTAACTTTAATAAATGAAACCTCTTGCCATAATAACTGGGTCAAATACATTAAAAGTATTGGGCTTTGAATGGGATAAATGTGAAAAAAAATACGTTAATGTTACATCTGCTCCAACCAATATTTACTAGAAATTCTTCAGAACTTTAGTAATTGCTCTAATTGCAAAGTTAATCTTTTTTTTTAATGCTCATTAGTAGGTTAACAAAAAACAACAATAAATCAATTATGATACTCACAAAAATGATTGAACATGCCTTGTCATTGTCAGACAACAGGATTGACATATAGATGACACCTGTGACAATATTCCCATCACAGTGCTTTCTAAGACCATAAACTAAATACTAAACATAGAAATAAACCCAAAGACTAAATAATCCTTCATAAAATCCTAAAACCATTATCTATTAAATAGTAAGGCATCAATAAAGATGTAAATAAATAACTATTTAGTGGTACAGTTTCTTAGCCCATTTAAACTACTTTTTACTTATAATTCTCCCTAACCCATATTTTAAGAAATTCAACAGGAGTTAAATAGACTGCACATTTGATTTATTGGGGAATAGCTGCTATTATTTTTACATAAATTATTGTACTTTTTTAGAAGACTTCCTACACCAATGTCTTGAAATTTTCTTCAAAGTGGTTTGTTTGTATAAATAAATTAATAGGGCAAAATATCTAATCCCAGGATGGCATCTTTCACGATTACTACCTATTAAGTATTAGACATGGTAGCGTGGGAGTACTTTTATCAGATTATTAAAAATCCTTAATACTGAAGTACCGGTGTGGGATTCAGAAATACTATGTGAAATTAAAAGAGGAACACATAAAGTTTGGACCTAAATAATATGCTATGTGCATTTTCAGCTAAACCAGAGTCCAGTCTAATTTTCTAGTAGCACATTTTTCCCTTAACATATTGTACCAATTATCTTTAATGAAAAGTTTAATATAAGCATGAAAAACTTACCTTTAGAAATTATAGAAATAGTAATTCTGAATTTAAAATTTGGATCCAGGAAATTATTGCAAACATTGCCTAGTTATTTGTCATGTGATGTGCTCATTATCCAACCTAATCAAAAGTATCATATTGACAACGAAAATATCTACAATTATCCCCTAGTAGAGAACATTTTGGGATTGGGAAGCTCCTGTGAACAAATTAGCTTTGGTAGACATACTCTTCAAAGACACATACAGGAGCGATATTGGGAAAGCATAATACTTTTTAAAAACCTCCCAAAATGGTGAAATTAACCTTATTTATCATCCATGGGGGACACGTAAGGTCATTGGAAGCCTCTGGGAAGCTGACTTTGGTCTCGACTTAGCAATATCATATATGCAGCTCCATCCTAACCCTGCAATGGTGTCATTTTTTTTATCTTGGGAATGGACTATATCTCATTTCCTTGCAAGATAGTGTTCATTCATATATTAATTGTGGCTAGAATGACTTTAACTAAACAGCGGAATAGATCTTACTCTTAATCTTTTCAGAAGATATAAACATCATGAATTCTCAAGCAATGTACAAGAGCATAATGGTTATCAAAATGAAAATCTATTCTGATTTAACAAGGTGTGGAACCCATGGATCATCTGTCTAAATAACCTTTATTGTAACAGTATACTTTAAATATACTTGCTTATTACATAGAGCATTTAGTTTCAATTTGATCTATTCACCCTTCCTATCCTCCTTACTCTATGCCTTATATCCCGTATTACTAAAATGTTCGATAAAAATACAATTATATAATTTTTTCGTTAAAAAAAGGAAATGTGTTTGACCTGAGTCAGAGCACCTATTATACTCATTGTTCAAAACTGGTTTCACACAGACGTGCAGGATATGAAGTTAAATGGGATAAAAAATGTTGCAGTCAATCAGACCAAAAGAATGTTAACAGCAGCAGAGATTATTCTAAATACTAAAGATATGTTCATGCAAATGCTGCTCTTGCAGAAATGCTGAAACACACATATTAGGAGGCCTATGTTTAACATCTGATATAGGACAGGTGCAAATACACACTGATGATTATCGTCAACCAGGTGCATGTGGTGATGATGCAGAGGCCTATTGAGATGCCTACTACTCTATACTTGGGAGGAAAATACGCACAATTTTCATCCTCTTTGTTTAAGAGTGAAATACAACTTTCTTTATCATTCACATCAGTACCTGTCCCAGTGGAGCTTACAGTCTAAAGTCCCCAACACATACACGGGGTTAATTTTTTTCAGCAGCCAACTAACCTATCAGTATGTTTTTGGAGTGTGGGAGGAAACCGGAGCACCGGGCGGAAACCCACGCAAACACGGGGAGAACATACAAACTCCACACAGATAAGGCCCTTGTCAGTAATCAAACTCATGACCGCAGCACTGTGGCAGAAGTGCTAACCACTGATCCACAATGTCTCTTCCCCTTTATGTTAGCTATTCCTACCAGATGCTGTCAGTTTCAATGTACAAAGATGGAAGAATAATTTAATTCGGCAGCACGGTGGCTTAGTGGTTAGCAGTTCCGCCATATCTATTTTGGTTTATTTGATTATCATATGCTCTAAACTCTTGGTGCACCTTCTATTACATTCTTATTTGGTTAGTATTTCTGCCTCACAGGACTGGAGTCATGAGTTCAATTCCCATCTATGGCCTTATCTGGGTGGAGTTTGTAAGTTCTCCCTGTGTGTGTGTGGGTTTCTGCCTGGTGCCCCGGTTTCCTCCCATACTATAAAAACATACTAGTAAGTTAATTTGGCTGTTTTTAAATTGACCATAGTCTCTCTCGGTCTCTGTGTGTGTCTGTGTTAGGGAATTTAGACTGTAAGCTCCAATGGGGCAGGGACTGGTGTGAATGAGTTCTCCGTACAGCGCTGTGGAATTAATGGCGCTATATAAATAGCTGATAAAAAGGAGGAATAGGCATTCTGATAATTTGAACAGAAAGATTACCTTTGTCACTGTGCTTCTGACCCCCTCCCCAAAAATAATTAATTTCTGTTTATAGCACAGTCAACTAATAACAAGAAATTGTATTTTGTATGGTACCAGTGTAATCAATATCATAAAAGAAATATTGTGTTATGTTATGAGAAGATATATATTATCCAACTCTTTTTGGTGAATATAAATAAAACTCCACCTGTTCTGTGAGTGATTTATTTAAATCCTATAGTCAGAAGATAATGCGCTGGTTTGCTATGCATTTACCAGTATGCTATTGATAACCTAATCTGCTGGAGATTGGTGGTTGCCTGATTCGGAATGAGAGTGAAGGACGCAGAGTTGATTGTTTGCTTTTCCTCTGTACAGCAGAACAAGTAGAAGGTCCAGTCTGACAGTCTTGTGTCCTTTTCAGCTATTGATGTTGATCATTGGTGATGATACTTCATGTTCATTTGAATTTGACCTGTTCTTTATAGAACTTAATGTGGAAAAAAGTTCTCTGAAAATAGCTTAGGCTTTGGGGACATTGACCTTGGTTCCTGCATAACTCATAATGTTCATTTACAATAGTATAATGAGTGGGTTAATACAAAATGCAGGAAAATTGTGCATAACGCAAAGATCCGACTTGACACTAGGATTAAAGGTCCCAGCATCTGCGCTATTGTCAGATGAGCCCTTTAGATCATTAATTCAGATTGTTAATGTTTGAAGAATTCTGCCTGTTGAGTTTTCTGGAAGTGTTCTGGTTGATAAAATGGATTCCTGTTACAATCTGATCCATTTAGGATTAAAATTAAATACATGGTCCCTTTGAGAGCCTGGGCAAAGGAAGTTTCTGATACAGATGGATATTTAGAAGACTATCTGGGGGGCTTTGAAGCTACAGATATACCTTAAAACACTTCTACATTCAATTCAAAAGAATTCTTTAAAAAATGCATAAACACCTATGCATATTTATTTTGTACTTGCCAGGTAGAGGTGTGAGCAAAGAAGGAAAATAGAAACATACAATCTGATGACAGAGAAGAACCGCTTGGCCTATCTAGTCTGCTGATTTTTTAACCTATGGTAACCTCAAACTCTATTTGAACCTTTACTCTTTATAACGATATCCTAAGCATGTTTAAATTGCTCTACTGTATTAGCCTCTACCACCTCTGATGGAGGCTATTCCACTTATCCACTACCCTTTCTGTGAAGTAGTTTTATAACACATTTCCTCTGAACCTACTTCCCCCCAGTGTCAGTACATGTCCTCAGGGCCGGTGCTAGGGTCCACGGCGCCCTAGACATTTTTAAAAAAGCGGCGCCCCCCCACCCCCCCCGCGCAAAAATCGCCACCTCTCTGCTCCGTCTCCTCCCCTTCACTCACTGACACTAGTAAGTGGAGGGGAGGAGACGGAGCATAGAGGCGGCGGTGGTGACAAAATAGCCTCTTCCCCCCCTCCCCGTGCATCTGAATGCTGTGCGGCGGCCGTGACAGGTATGGTCAGCGGTCGCCGCACAGTTTTAAAGTATTTTAGAATTCTGTGGCGCCCTCTAGGCGCCCTCCAGAGCCCGGCGCCCTAGGCAAGTGCCTAACCTTGCCTAATGGGAGCGCCGGGCCTGCATGTCCTCGTGTTCTAATACTTCTCTTCCTTTGTAGAATGTTTTCCTCCTGCACCTTGTTCTAACCTTTGACATATTTGAAAGTTTCTATCATGTCCCCTCTTTCCGTCCTCTGCTCCAAAATATACATATTAAGATCTATTAGTGCTTCTGGGTACATTTTGTGCTGTAGGCCATGCACCATTTTAATTGCCCTTCTTTGTACAGTCTCTAATGTATCAAATCCTTCTGGATATATGGTCCCCAGATGCAATGTTCCTTTAAACTTATTTTTAAAGCATGGTGGGCTTACAGCAATGTAAACATATTGTAATTGTAGCTATATTCCTAATTGGGTGTGACACCAGTGGTCTCAAGTAGAGCTGGACTTAGGTGCACCCAACCGTATGCAAGAAAAAGAGCGTTTACATGCAAGTGCTCAGAACATGAATTAAATCCTGAGAATAATCAGCCACAGCTTCATAAAATATAGTTGCTATTGAGTTAAGTGCTTTCAGTTGTGGGGGGTCAAAATGCCATCAACCTATCGGAAATGGCTAGGTTGTGCTTCTGACCATCATCATCATCATCATCATCATCGAGTTTTGTTACTCCCGTCCTCCTACACCCACAAGACATCCGCTTCCTGACAGGTTTATTTGCATCTGTGCCCCGGTCTACATGAGTTTCAATTACTTTAACACATCATTTCTGTGCTCAGCTTGTCTGCCCCTTCCCTACCCCGCTCTGCCTCTCCAGTTGTAAAGATTTTACTCTGTTAATTGCAATAATATTTATCCTTCTCCTCTACTATACCCATGTACACATGTATTTTGCTTATTGTATTTCATGTGTGTCATATCTGTATTATTATGTCAAGCGCTACAGAATCTCCAACACATATAAATAAACGGTGATGATGATGAAGTGTAAAATGCACCAAATGTAATGTTTTTTTGCACCCATGAGCAGTACAGAATTGTATATTTTATGCAAATAAAACAGACCTACAGAAAACTCTACATGAGCCCCAAAATGTTAAACTCTACACTCAAAATAAAGAGACAGTTATCTATTTAGTCTTTAAAGCTTACATTTAAAGCTGTTCAACAACCTTATAAAGGCAGCCCTGATAGAATGTATATGAATTGAGGGTCAAATGTCATAATTGAATAGAGAGGATCATAAAAATCATAAAACGCTATTGGAACCCCACTGTCTATTCTAGGGGTCAGGGAACTTTTTTACCCTTTTCCCCAAAATATATTTAGATACGCCAACGTTACCCCCTTGATGTGAAAGGAATTATTAATTATATTATTAATTATTAGAATTCAAAATTGTATTGAATCTATTCAAAATCTCTTTGAAAGCTTCAACTTCAAAACTTCAGGTTTTGGAGAAATGATATTGCTTCATTTTTGATACGAGAGCATCAATATTGGGGCATTTTGATGTCAGAACAATTTGGATACAGTCTTCAGTGTCCAATCGATTTCTCTGCTTTGTTTTTATGTTCGTTAGAGTGTAAAATCCTTGTTCGCAAAGGTAGGTTGTTGCAAAAGGCAGCATTTATTTGGCTGCCTCCTCATGTGCAATTTTGATGCCTTTGCAGCTGTTGACATCCAAAAATATGACAGATCTGCTTTGTTTTCAAATGTAATATGTGCTTCATTATTGCATTAAAGCTCAAGAAGTGCCTCTGCCAACCCGTGAGGCTCTTCCGGTACAACAGCAATTTCACATTTAAAGGGGTCTACAATCCAACTGACAGCATGTGAACTGGCAGCATTACTCCCAGGAATTTCATTTTTATCCTATTTGGGGTAATTTACCCCTGTTTCCTGACCACTGGTCTATACCCACTGACATTTTTCTTTTCCATGTGCGGCTGGATGAACAGTGTTCAGATCCAGCTAATGACTTAAATAATGTAATTGGATCCAGAAAGTACAATTCCCATATGTATCAGTAGTTTGATTTGCAGTGGAACGGAGCCACTTGGAATGTTTTATGGAACATTGAATGATCAGAGATTCTTTTGTAAATAGCAAAGCACAGATGGACAACTAATAAGACAGTCTGACATAGAAACACTGGGCCTGAGTCATTCAGGAAAGTAAAGCAAAAAACGGAGTAAGTTTTGTCCAGGACAAACCATGTTACAATGCAAGGGGTGCTCATTAGTTTATTATTATGCACATATGATAAATACTGGCTGTTTATTTCATCTAGCACAAAAATACTTTATAGCTTTATTTTTGCACTGAAATGTAAAATGATCTAGGACATGCCCTACCCCAACTATAAATCTGTCCCCACATTTTACATTTACCTCCCCTCCAATGCAACATGGTTTTGCCCAAGTGTAAAGTTACTCCTTTTTTATGCTTTGCTCTCCTTAATGACTCAGGCCCACTGTGCCTTATTAAGATAGTTATTCCATCGAATCCACCATGCACAGAAATATACTTTACAGAAGATATATTGTGCAGTACATTCTTACACTATAGCTTACATTTAAAATATAAAGACGTGCAGTACATGATAGAATTGATTTGCATAGTAAATACAAATAAGCATTGTTAAAATGCAAAGAAAATATAAAATGAACAAAGCATCTTAATATGTCTACTTCTTGCATATTATATACATTTGGCAGAATATTTAACATTAGGACCAAGATCAAACTTTCTCTATTCCTCTTGTCTTTGTTACATATATTCACACATCTTATTATTCTCTCATTAGAAAAAACAAGTTTTGCTCAATTTGACCTTTTTCCATTTAGTTAACCCTTATCAGTTAATTAACCCTCACAGTTCCGTTCATGTTGGGTTACCATGCAGATGGTAGCCACATAAAATTGTGTATTGAATATGTACCCTTAAGGTGCGACTGTATACTGTAACATAACAAGGAGAAAATAGTTACATTTTTGAAATATTGCATGACAAATGATAAATAAAATAAATAAAAGAAAATAAATTAATTAATTAAATAAATGTATTCTTTTGTTAAATGTGTTATGTTTACTTCTGTTTCAGCTTGATCTTTGGAGTGGGTTCCTCAGTGGAGAAAGACTAATATTTCTAGAAACTTTAACTATATTGAAACATTTGTTTCACCTCTAACAGTTAGGGCAAAGAAATTCTGACACCTGTATAAAACATTTGCGGAGGGACAAAGACAGAGAATCATGTACAGAAAACAGAGACAGAGTTGAATAATACAACACAATCACCTAAGCTTTGTAATTTCATTCAATCTTGATTTATTATTGCAGAAAGTGAAAATGGTTGGGTTATGCTTTATAATTGTGTTATAATTTTGTAAACAATGGGCCTTCTCTGTAAACTTAAATTTGATTGTGGCTCTACACTGTTTGTGCCAATTATGTTAAAGCAGAATATTTACAGTACAATAAACTGGTATTATTATCATCTTCAGTGGTCATGAAGAGCGGGGGCAGTCAGCATATCTATGCTGACTACACCAACAACACTTACCACGGCATCTGGAGTCCGTCTGGCTGCTTCCACAACGAGGATCCATCACGACTCTTGTACTACCCTTTCTAAAGTACATTGTAGATGGTTCCATAGTTACGTTACCCCCTTAAGAGCAGCGTCGGCGAGGTCAGTGACGTCATCCAGTGCAGCCGGCGTCTTCGGTCTTCGGGATTTATTGAAGTCGCTTCAGTGAGCAGCCAACCAGACTCCATATGCCGTGGTAAGTGTTGTCATTGTAGTCAGCACCGATCTTCCGTACCCCACCGATTAATTGGGGTGTAGGGTCTTAAGTCCACCAACAATATGCGTAATATGCATTTGACATTCATTTTTCTAATAACAAAGGGTCACTTAAAAAAATATTCAACTCAATGATCTACACATTTCTACAATCCCTACAATTAACAGTACCACACCACTGGTAGAAGGATAGCATGCCAATCGCCAATGGTGGCTTTCATAATGGTGTCTGTTAATACTTCTAACTACCTCTAAATTATGTATGAAGTGTTCATCACATCTCTTAGTTTATAAGCTCATTTGAGCAAGATCATCCTTAAGATCATCTGTCTAATGTCATTGTATGGTATTTGTGCCATGATGTCCTCAATAGTACAGTGCAATGTAACTTTAGTTTAAAGGAAAATAAAATAAATAAATTCAATAATAATGTGGCTATAGATGAATATTTAAGTAAAAACAGGTGTTTCAACCCATTCAAGTGAGTGGTTTTGTACTTATAGGGGATTAATTGCCCTTTGCGGCACTCCATATACTCTTTTCCAGATCATCATACAAAATAATACAATGCAGCATGAAGAAATTGCCCTATTCTGTAACAGGTCATACCGCAATACCGATCCTTGCATAATTAGGAAAGGCACCCTATTCACAATAATGTCAGAGAGTTGGGTCAAGGTGATAAAAGATTCAGGTAGTATGTGGCTTGTTCCACCTCCGCAGGACCCACATAATGCAGGAATTATTTTATTATTTACTGGTTGCAGTGTGATATCTCTTAAATGTAGGATAAAAAAAATATGTATAAACATTTGGTGGTCTGGTGGGTTCCACTGTAGCAATTCAGGAATGACCCAGCAGTGTTAAGCTAACATTCCTCTAGTCCCAGATCTGAATACCAGAGAGCAGCAGTGAAGGTCCTCTCTGCAGCTCCAGAAGGACACTAATTAGTCTGGAAAGTGCATCATCTCCTGGAGTCCTAGAAGGTCAAGAGTCACAAGGAGCTTGTGAACTTCAGCTGCTGACTCTGCAGGAGTGTGTCCCAGGGTTCTCCCTAGTGCTAGAGTTATCTTGAAGTTGACACTAAACCCCAGTGAGAAAGTCCTGGAACTAAGTTTGGGAGGAAGATTTGAAGATTATATCTCCAAGCCAAAACTAAAAGGCACCAGTAACCAGAGGGACATGCACCTGCTTACTTCTGGTCACATAGTGTAGACCGTCCTGTTCGCACTTAGTTAAGGATCCAGTTTGAGCCTTTGTAGCATAAGCAGTACCACCCACCATGAGATCTGGATGTAAAACTAATATAAATTGATGCCTTGTAGGCCATGTGAACCTGCTACAAACATATTGTCTATGTGTATTCATCCTCTATCTATCTTTCATGGGGTCTCTGTTCCAGCCACGCATGAGAAGTTAAGATGTGGAGAGGTGGAGAGTGAATGAAGGGAAGAGGGATTGAATGAGCGGATTGCTGATCTGAAACTTATACAATAAGTCTGGGTCAGCCACCAGAAAGTACAGCAATGGCAAGGCCACCCCCAAAAGGACAAGGCCACAGAAACCAAGGCCTGGATCCCCAACAACTCCCTTGGCCCCTTTTATATTTCTATAGAATCAAAAGATTAAAAAATGCCTCAATTGACCCATGACATCATATGAGATGTGGGCCTACTGGGAAAACTCTCTGTGATGTTTATAGACAACCTTGTCCTCAGAGGTTTATTCAGGCTTTTTGGATAAAACCCAAAAAACAGAGTCCCTACCAGTTTATAAAGTGTGGTTAGCTATTATCCATATGATTATTTTATTAGTCAATACTTAAAAACCAAATCCTCATTGGATCTCGAGCTGTCATTTTTCAGTTTGCTGCTAGAGATTATTTTCTGTACTGTTTTTCAATGCGTAAACATGGAAACACAGCAACTAATTAGTACATAATCATAGGGATATGATAAAGTGGAGAAATCACATGGTTGATTAGTTGTCAGTGACAAAGTTTGCAAGTGTGTTAACAAGGTTTATCTCAGAATAAATTCCAAAAGTTCTATCAACCCTAAAATACAAGTTAACTTATGTAAAAGAACTGGTAGCAATATTCACAAGTATATGTAGAAGTTTCAGAAATTTATCAGAATAGAAGATAGTTGTGATCACGGAGGAAGATATTTCCATGCACACAGGGAATTTCATTTATCCCATTGTGAGATACTACAGTCAGCCTTTCCTCTGGCCAAAATAGCTGATTAAAGAAAACTATATCTTGCATTCAAATGCAAAATATGTACAAAATGGGAAATATCTTAAGCTTTGTTACGGTATGGGAACCTCTACGGGTTTTATATATGTTCACACTATTAATACACTGCTATGCTTGAAAAAATACACCAGAAGCCTTGGAGAGGAATTCAGTGATGCCCATTTATAAAGATGTATCAGGGAGCCTAAAATATGGTGCATTTTTGGGTACTTTGCATCTGTAATTTGGAATGTTTGTGTAGGATTGAGCTTTTGCTATCTCCTGACCAGCAAAAGGTTTGTCTTCTACTCTCCATCCCACCCATATACATTCTGCAGATATATGAATCAAAGTTCTGACCTCATGAAAAACTCAAAATCTTTTGCGGTGGGAAAATTACCATGTTCCACTGTACACAGCAAGGATTGCCTCTAAAATTGCATCTTCGCCAAGAACCGGACTTGTGATCACAAATCGATGTTGGTAAATGACGATGAGGGCTATCTGCATGTCTGTGTGGTGACAGGATGGCCGAACAAACAGGTTTACACATTTTAGACCAGAAATTGTGGTGAAATTTCACTCAAGTTGAGTTTTGAGGTGGAACAGGTCATTTGCTGGGGTGCAAAATCTCTATGATACAGTCCTCGTGTCCAGATTTTGTTTTGTAATTCCGCACTGTATTTGTAAATTATATTCAATGTATAAAGCTGGGACGATAAAGTTAAATTAATTATGCTGCGGGGTAGGGCTGGTAAAACTAGGGAGAAGGACAAACTCTGCCAGTGAAATGTGCAAAATTATGTAGCCAAATGCTTAATGAGATGATTATTTCACAGTTTTAAAAGTTTTGCCGGAAATAATCTAAGCACTTAACCTGAGTGCTGAACAGCTGTGCAAACAGTGCAAATGATGTTCAATTTGGCCACCCATATTGTCAACTTGGATATTGATCTTCCTGCTTTGTGTGGTTTTGTGTTGACACCAACACAAAACACAAAAACTACAGATACATCTAAGTTATCTTTATCTTTCATGTTTTCATATACTCTTTAATACAGTAGATCTAGTGTACCATAACCCCAACAATCTGAGTTTTTGCATAGCAGTCCTCATTTCTGCATGCGAAGTTAGCATGACTTAAAGTTACAAGGCAAATTGGGGCATGGTCTGCATGAACATATTAAGAATGTGGTCTATTTTGTCTTGATTTTTTAATTTTGTTGAAATACTACGAGATATGACTATACTACTTGCAAGAGGAGATGCTCAATAATTTGAAATGGTCAGAAATTTAATTTATGAAGGTTAGAGGGTCTCAGACGCATTTGTTGCACAATCATGATTTTTAGATTGGATTGATTTGGGTTTGATTGCCACCGGAGTCCGGTGCTCACTTACTTGATCCAGGAGTAAATGTGCTCCATCTGTAGCAGGTCCCAGATCCCCAGCCTTCAGGCAGCCTCTTCTTCATAGTGGTGTGCTCACCTATAGCAGTGAGTGCACAACACCGCCAATCTTATATAACTGCTGACATCGCTAAGCCCTCTTTATTCAAACTTGCCTTACTATTTAAAGCTCATTGTGACCAAACTATGGTTCCAGAGTTTTAGTGTTCCATTTCTACAGGGCTCACAGTATTTGTTTTCTTTGTGTATTCTCTTGTGTACCAGTTTTACATCATAGTCTATAGTCTGTCCTGAACCTTTGCTAGTTACCCTGACCTTGGCCTTTTTCTTCACCAGCTCATTTTGTACTTTGACTGCTTACTGTCTATAACCAACTTGGCTTGACATTCCATGTTGCCTACCGCTTCCAACCTGATGCTCCTCATCCCCTCCGCTGTACTACCAGCCTGTCATGTCTGCATCCAGGGCAGAAGGCCATGACCTGCGTTTCACCTTACAGAAGAGTCCTAACTTTGCAGGGGTCCCTGCTGAAAACTGATGGAACGATAGACTCAGTGTCTCTGTTCTGTTAATCCTGTCTGATAGTTTTTGATCCACACCTTCCTAGTGTGCCACAGTGCCCACTTGCAGCTAGATAAACAAGCTTCACAATAAACGTATTCTAAATGACACTTTGTCGAAGCAAAAGACACAATAAAACACATTCACCTTTGTGTAGCATTAGTGTGCTAGTGTGTAGAGCTATATCTAGTCTCTACTCTGCAATTTAGCATGCATCCTCTTAAAGCCTCACCTGTATTTCTCAATCTTATATCATTTATTCTGCATGTTCACAATAAATAATTGCTTTGGAATTCTTTAAAATCTCCCGCTGTCTGCCATCCTAAAATTAACATTAATCCTTCAGACATTTTCATCTTGAAGCAACAGGTTTTATACATCTACTTTCTTAGCTAAGCTTCTTACGTGACTTTAGTCATTTTAAAAAACTTCTGTTTTTATCCATATTAGTGTATAAAAATCTAATACTTATCCTTCCAACTGGCTTATTCATAAGCTGTGTGATGTGCTTGCTATTATTCGTTTGATCTTCTGTGTTTCTTTGCTGCACCGAGGTACATAGCAGTTTGTTATACTGATCTACGCTGGGATTTAGCAAAGAAGAAATGTTTCGCACAGTCGGATGAAGATGGTGTTTTTCCTGCTGCCATTAATGTCAGTATCATTATCATATAAGAATATGCACTCTACTCATTCATCCATAATAATTCTTTTTATATTAGACTGCACCTCAATGTTATACTCAAATTAGTTTTCATACTTTTATTTTATATAGAGAGATTTGCGCCTTATGGCTTGAGATGTAAAATAAATATCTAGTTTTTCATTCACCAAGTTATTTGCAATGCTGGGCCAATAGGTCTATTCTCACCAAAATGGATTTACAACTCTTTCATGTTTGGGCTTGAAGCAGTAAGATTCAATTTAAAAGATGTTTTTTTAGTGTTAAAATATGTTTATCATTTAAATGTGCTCAATTTTTATAGCAAACTGTTTTCCTGAAAGATCAAAATAGACAGAAAGACAGAAAGTAAATAATAGCTGTTTTTAAGATGTCATATACACGGATATAATCACTGGCCATTTCTCTCCTACAGTAATTATGAGCAGCGTTATTAAACCATTTAATGAGGAGGGGAATGCTAGGGGCGTTAAATTTTGACTTTAAGCATGCCGGATAATCTGTATTTAATGTTCTCGGTAGAACATTTTGTTTGAAGGGTAAATTTGAAACTACATTTTTAAGCAATTTTATTTATTAAATAATTACTAGTTTGATTATTAAAGCTGCCTGTTAATTGGTTCGCAAGTTGATTCAAGACCAATGGCCACAATTCAACAAATTCCGAGCCATGCAGAATGACTTTGTTCATTTCCCCTTGTAGCAGTTTTTAAAAATGACTCGTTGACCCCATACAAAACCTCTCAAATAGTTATAGAACAAGTAGGAATTAGTCTGTATTTATTTTAAAGTACGGCTCTGTTATGTTCTAGACCACCTTTCTTTTTGATTGGCTACAAGTTTCAGTTGTGTTGGGAATGCCCCAAGGTTTGGGTTCAAGGCATAACGCAGTCTAATTAATAGGCAGAGGACACAGTTTAGGTCAGAATTTTCTCAGGAGTGTTGTCCACTGATGTAATCGAATATTGCTACAAATTTAAAAAGCCCCTTATACCTGTTGAACAGCTGCCTTGCTGGTGCTTCCATTTGGCAAAGTGACGGAAACAGCTCATATAGAAACTCTGGGCACCAGCTAAACCTATCACTACGTCACCTGCTATAATACCCGTTGCATCTCCCTCCTTCTTTGCTTGGTAGTTTGTATTAGTGTTATATAGAATGCCGGAGTTGGATAGAAGACCAAGTAAGCTAAAAAGTTGCTGTTTCCAAAATAAATTGCCATTGTTATATACAGATCGTTTGAACCTGGAGTTTGTCAAATCCCCACCATGCATAAAGAATTAGCGCAAGATTTAAAGCACTGGTTCCCAACTCCAGTCCTCAGGAACCCCTAACAGTGCATGTTTTCCATATCTCTTTTCTGGAGCAAAGGTGTAATCATTACTAACTGATACATTTTGAAAAATCCACAGGTGGTATAATTATTTCACTTGTGACCTGGAAAATCTGCACTGTTAGGGATCCCTGAGGACTGAAGTTACGAAACACTGGTTTAAAGTATATTCATTGTTATCACCAGAACAGTAATTAAAGTTTACTCAGACTAGGAAAGATGCTTTACTCTGAGAAAGATATTTTGTTAGCAGTCGTCTTTAATTTCCGAAGCTAGTGTTATTTTCTATCAATGTTTGTTTTTCATTTTCAATTCATTGGCAGTTTGTATAATAAACATGTATGGAGTCTTTTAATGCTTATTCATTACACTTAATGTTCTGATCCGTAAACATGTATTTGAGAAAGGCATCCTTATTGTATTAGATGATACATGCTGATTTTTAGAACACTTGATAAACTCTATCCCTAGTCAGTGCTATGTGCTGGAAAAACTCCCAGATTGAAATCCATGAATAATACATAATAATCTCTGTGTGAATGAGCAGGCTGCATGGGATGTGAATCTATCTCCTTGTTTGATTCTAATGTTTTCTCCAATGGCAACTTTCTAACCATCCCTGTGGAAGCCTCAGCAACAATACAGGATTTCATACTCAAAGCTGACACCACTTTTTCTCCTTCTATTACAATCATCACTGGGACAAAAGGAGTATTTGATTTCCAGTATCTTACTCAACGCAAATCAAAGAGCTTAAGTGAGGAAATATAAATTCTAGGCTGTGAGTTTATTATTTCTATTCTTTGGAACTGGTACAATTTCTGTGAGATGGTAGAGAAAAAAGAAGCCTTGTCTTTAGTTTAATATTAATGAAACCCCTTCAGCTTTTCACCTGTGGGGTTAGCTATACTGGATGATGCCAGAAGCATTGTGACATCACCTGTCAGAGAGTGTCAATGAGCTGAGAATGGAGCAGACACTTATATTAGACATATTGGACCTGATTCAAGTCCAAATGCAGCTTGAACACAACTTGCAATTGAAAAACAAAAATGCAAAACTTGAGGGTAATTCCACCCGTATCCAACTCCACACGGATCTTGAGATGCCTTTCAATTTGAATCTGGGTGTAAGTACTCTGCATAAACATTACATGCTGTAGGTTGGCAAACACAACAGAGTTCAGGATACGCACAAGTATATGTGCAATAAAAAGTCACATCAGTATGCATGCAAAAAAAAGTATTTTACAAAATAAATGAACAACTAATAATGCTATAATCCTTAGTAAAAGAAAATTGGAGTAGAGCTGGACTTTTCCACATCAAACATGGCAGAGGGTTTTGCCGCACAGAGCAAAAGGAGCTTTGTACCACACCTACTGCAGGGTATGGATACAATTCATTGCCATGCATGCTCGCTGTAGCTCCACACAAACCATTAGCTCAAGTTTTATTGACGGGAAGAGTGTGAGTAAAAGAAGCCAGGAAGGCTTCTAAAGTTTGCCGAAGAAAAGATATGAGTGCTTTGAGAATCTAGTTAAGTGTATCACTTAGTTGTATTTAGCACAGGCCATTCCTTAATGGTAGCCAGGTTTGGTTGTGGTACCTTGCGAATTTAGATGCTGCATTCTGATGGCTGCTTCTACAGTAGATACCAATGCAATAATGCAACACTGGGCATCTATTGTTCCTTATGGTTTAACCAAGCAATAACAGTTTGTGTCACGTGACCATATATTGTTGTCAATTGCAATTAAAAACATATAGCAATTTACCAGTTTTATTTTCCTTTCAAAAGAATAAATATACAGTATATCTCAAAATATGTTTAATTGAATATTAAAGAGATTTAGACTATATTTTAATAATCTGCTCAAGTTTGTTCTAGAATAATGTAGCAAATATAAGCCCTGTTCTAGTACTGGTCCAGAACAGAGACAATGGCCCGGTAGCAGCGGAACCGATGCCTATGACATGACTTTCTGTTGCAGGTCATAAATAAGCTCAACCAAATTACAGGGATCACTCAAGTGAAATACCCTTGTTGTCGTTCTGCTATTTATCAATGACAATCCCCACATAAAAGTAAAAGAATCTATTCTGATAAAGCCATTAAATGCTACAGTTTGAATAAACCTGTACTGTGTAAAATCAAGGCACGTCTAGATGTCGGGAACGGAGGCCGCATGCCCTATCATTAGACCCAGAGAGTGACCTGTACATCAGCATGTTAATAGTAAAATTAATTACAGTATGTAAATGTAATTTCCCAGTTACTGTATATAACAGCTAATATATGGCTGAATATACATAATAAAACAAGACCTGAAACATCGCCGGCTGATGATTAATACAGATGAACTCTTGCATAATTCTGGCTCTAATAGGATCCATTATTTATCAAAATGACACAACAGCAGTTACAGCCTAGTACGTACATCGTACATTGTAGTTTTGTAATGTGTTTGGTTTTGAATTCTACCTTTCTATTGGACATTTTATAACCTACCCTCCCATCCTCTTATTCCTACTTTCCTGATTTATAGGGGTTTCTCTCCTGGGAATCCCACTTTACATTGTTTGGATTAATGTTTATATTGGGCCCTAAACCTAAATGGACTCAAACTCAAGCAGAGACCAATCTGAGTTGTATGTTGACCTTCCCTCCTTCCCTCTATGGATAGTGGTTGGACTTCAAATATCTCCTTGATGATGACTCCACTTGGTTGTGCCGACACAGAATTCGGATTGTAGTCTACTTGTGTATAGGACCCACCTTATGGGACCCTGATATCAACATGGGCCACAACAGCACAGTGGAAGGGATCTCCATAATTATGTATACATTATATATTCTATTCATTGGATGTGGAGTACTTGACTATTTCCAGGATCTATTGGTTGACTTTTCTCTATGAAAAATTTAAGATTTTACACAGCGTGGAGGCTGCAGCTTATGCTCCACGCGTTTGGATGGAGCTGCTCATACCCACCCTTCTATATCAAGTGATTGTGTCTTTCCATTTTCCTTCATCCATCCTTGCAACTAATATTGGAAAGCTCTATTGTACCTTAGGACTTTTTGGACATTGTTGTCTAGTTTTTGTTCAATACTTTCTCTGAAGTGGTGCTACCTTCTAAGGAAAATGTGTATTGTCTTCAAAAGCAAATCTGGGCATTCATGGAAAACAGAAGGAGGATTTCTGGGCTTTGGTAACGAAAATGTAGAACTTCTGGCAAAGTACTGTCAAAACATCGTTACCTGCATTGAGATCGGTTAATATCTATCAGACAAAAACATGCACACAATAATATCTGAATTCACTGCAATGCAAACAGGTAGAATATTTAAACATAGAAATATATACACATAGAATTTGTTGGCAAGTAAGAACCGCTTGGCCAATCTAGTATTTATTAACCTATGGTAACCTCATATCATATTTAGTCCTTTAATCTTTATTAGGATATCTTTTTGTCTATCCTAAGCATGTTTAAATTGCTCTACTGTATTAGCCTCTACCACTTCTGATGGGAGGCTATTCCACTTATCTACTACACTTTCTGTGAAGTAGTTTTCCTCAAATGTTATCTGCACCTACTTCCCCCCAGTGTCAGTGCATGTCCTCGTGTTCTAATACTTCTCTTCCTTTGTAGAATGTTTCCCTTCTTGTTCAAACCCTTGATGTATTTCAAAGTTTCTATCATGTCCCCCTTTCCTTTCTCTGCTCCAAACTATACATATTAAGATCTTTTAATGTTTCCGGGTAAGTTTTGTGCTGTAGGCCATGCACCATTTTAGTTGCCCTTTTTTGTACAGTTTAAATATATTTATATCCTTATGGAGATATGGCCTCCAGAACTGAGCACAGTATTCTCGATGAGGCCGTACCAATTACATATACAGTGGTATTATTACTACTTTCTTTCTGCTACTGATTCCTCTTCCTATACAACCAAGCATCTGACTTGCCTTTTGTCATTGCTTTATTACATTGCCTTTCTTTAAGTCACCCTAAATAGTGACTTCTAGATCCCTTTCATTCTCAGTAGTTTCCATTATAGTGTCATTAATACTATATTTAGCCTTTGGGTTTTTGAGACCCACGTGCATGATTTTCTATTTCTTTGGCATTAAACTGTAGTTGCCACTCTCTTCACCCTTCCTCTAGTCTACCTAGATCACCAATCTTTTGTTTTATCCATCCTGGTGTGTCTACCCTGCTGCATATCTTTGTATCATCTGCAGAAAGGCATACTTTCCCTTCAATACCATTTGCAATATCACCAATAAAGATATTAAAAAGCACTGGTCCTGTGAATGTTCTCCATTTATTATAACTCTCTGTTTTCTTTCCTGCAACCAAGATCTTATCCATTCAACCATCTTAGAATCCAATCCCAAACTTTCAAATTTATTTTACAGTCTGCAATGTGTGAAAGTGTCAAAAGTGTTGCTGAAATCTAGATAATTTACATCTCCACCCCCCCTCCTTGGTCTATTACTTTAGTCACCCAGTCAAAAAAAGCAATACAATTTGTTTGACATGATCTCCCCCCAGTAAATCCATGCTGTTTGGCATCCTGTAAGTTTCTGGATTTGAGATATTGTACAACAGGGCCATCATCATCATCATCATCATCATCATCAGCATCATCAACATCATCATCATCATCAACATCATCATCATCAACATCATCATCAACATTTATTTATATAGCGCCAGCAAATTCCATAGCACTTTACAATTGAGCCAAAACTAAGTATTCTAGTGCCTGGGGCAAGAAAGACTAATGCCATCCCCCTAGCCCTCAATTTTAACCAAATGAACCTAAAATATTCCTAAATTGCGACGCCCTTCAGCTTTGCGCCCTGGGCGGTCGCCCCTGTCCCACAGCCCTATTTACGGCCCTGTTCTACAACTCTTTCTTTAAAGAGTGATTCCATCAATCTCACTACTACTGATGTAAGGCTCACTGGTCTGTAGTTGCCTCTTCCTTGCTTCCACTTTTGTGCAGTGCAACTACATTCGTTCTTTTCCAGTCCTCTGGAACTACTCCTGTAGCTAGTGACTGATTGAATTATTATGTTAATGGTGTTACCAGTACCCTTTTAAGCATTTTTAGTATCCTTGGATGTATCTAGATTCTATGGGATTCATTTTAAATAGCTGACTAATTACAATGTCCCCCATATTGCAAAAACAGAAGTATACATTTAAAATAGATAAATAAAATGATAAACAGTACCATGAAAGTAAATTCACCAACAAACACAATTCAAGCAAAGAAAGAAAAGTATCAGTTGCCAGAAAAGTAATTGTAAAGCTAAAAAAAAAACTTACACTCATTCCTTGTATAAAATGTATCATATTTCCATTTTTTCAGAGACACACAATTCTTTTCATGTGCACAGAGGAAATATTCCTTTTATTAGAAATACACAGTAACTATTTCCTACAAAGCCAAGTGAGAGGGCATATTATTGAAGTTTTTCAAAGCTCATTTCAGTCTTATTTTTTTCCCTAAGCATAACAGGCTGCAAACATCTTTTGCTATCAAAAGAAAGACACAGATCTAGCAAAACAGCAAGACAAACAGTAAATATCATAATAAATTATAGAAAAAAGCTCATAACAAATGTAGTTTTAGATAACGAAAAGATTACAGATATCTATTATTTATATTTTTATATGGAAATACGGTTCAAACTATGATTTTCGCAGTCCAAACCATCATGGACTCACTGAAGATGCCACATTGATTTTTTTAAAGTGTGAATGAAATATTAGGTAACATTGGTTTAAGGCAATACGGCTCTATTCTGTATTTTTTGGGAAAAGTTACTACAAGTCTGTGAGTAATTCTGTCACTCTACAGTATATCCAGACCCCAGGCTGAGTATTTCAGCATAAGTCACAGGACACAGATGATAACTAATATGTCTGCAAATATATTATGTATTTTTTTTTTATTTATTGTTGTTGATTTATAAGGTACTAAAGTGATTCGCAGTGCCAAATAGTTGGGGGAAAAAGGGCGACTTAAAACAAGGACATACAAGGGAGTCAAAATAAATGCATATGTGAAAACAAAGGGTGAGGAGAGTGTTTTTTAAGAGAGCTTACAATCTTAATAATAATAATAATAATAATAATAATAATAATAATAATAATTAGTAGTAGATGAGATGAATATACGATTCAAGGTCAAACATATTGTTCTAATGTCCATTCAGTGTATTACACATTGAAATATGAGGTAGTTTTTTTCATAGTTGCATGGCTGGAAGTTGTGGTCTGATACAAACATTCTCAGACATTCCCCTGTTCTTGAACAGACTTAAAAATAGAGTTTTCAATAGAGACGATCCCTCACTTGACCACTATTACAACTGACCTTTACCATCCCATAGTTTTAATGTTACTTATGTCATACGTCCATGTACACTTAACCTGCACTTCTTTCAAACATGTGATTGCATTGAACCTGTCCATTCAGCTAATTACTGAGCAACATGATCATTTTCTGAGTTGCCCAAGCATGTGTAACCGCCATATTGAACAGATTAGTTGTCTCGAGACGGACTCACCTCAGTCCGATGTCTATTTCCTTGCACTTTTGGGTTGCCATGGCGATCACATGCACATTCCCCTTTATAATATCCATCACATGACTAGACACACCTTCTCCTTACCTCTTGGTTACTCATCCTGTGTATATAAACTCATTCTGGACACCATTAGGTTTATAGAACGGTTATCTTCATGATTCTCACAGGTGTCTTGTCTCCTGGCTTCCTAAATTTATTATACCAAGTACTGCAATCTATTGTTAGTTCTTCCCTAGTTCTAACGATCCAGTGCTGCCTTCCATTGCTGTTACATTCCTTGTTTTGTTTGTTCCTGCTGTTTCCTATCCACGGCTGCACTTCTTTCACTGCCATATTCCTGGTGCTGCCTTCCTGCTGCCACATTACCAGTGCTAAACTTCATCTATTGCATATTACTTGTACTGGCTTATCACTGCCATAACTTGAGCTATCTCCTTGAGCCGCCTTATTTCTAGATTCTCTTCATAACCTCCACATGGACCACACTCAAGAATCACCCCCTGTCCCTTGCCCCAGGGGCCAAGACCTGCAAAGTGCATGCAGCTAAACTCCTTTCGGAGGTCCCTGGTGAAGACCGGTGCTCTGGGTGTGGTTTTATTATGAAAGTTTTGTGTTATACACCTCAATCTGCAGCACAGATTGAAGAGGATAAAAACTTGAAGTATAAAGCAGAAAACAATCTGACAAACTATCCAGTTCTACTGCATCTACCAGTGGACATTGGTGCACTATTGTCCAATGTATATCTATCACCAACAGTAGAGTTTTGAGGATCTCCATATGCTGGAATAACCTTCCCCTTTTAAAATATCTGCATCAATGTAAGTATATAAGTGCAACTGAATGTACAATAATAAAAAAAGTCTATAGATTAAAAAATAAACACTTCGTATTAAAGAAAATCAAACAATTGCAATATGAAGTTCATAAACCGGAAAATACTGCTACTTAAACTCAACCCTGCTAAGGGCAATCCAAATGGCATATATTAGCAGCTCAAAGATCCAGATAATTCATCATATACCACTAATACCAAAGACAAATTGTTTTGCAGCAGTCCATCTGAAAATCCCATTTCACAGGTCTAGAGATCTGGGTAAACAAATAGATCGGTGTGCAAAAGAGTGTTACATTGTTTAATAAAGTAAATCTTGCATTGGAAATAAGGTAGGGCACTTAAACTATAGCAAACAATCTACAACCTATCTGTTGCAGAGTACTGAGTAGTAAATTGAATCCAAGGATGCTCAGGGAGTAGTCGATTTTTCATCCTTCATTACGTGAGAAAACAAACAGACCCTCTCCAGCGGTATTCCAGGTGTGTAGAGGTAGAATGAGACTTGGAGGTGTCCACTGTTGGTTTCAGTAAAACAAATATGAACATTAGACTATCGTACCAGACCACGCCCCAAGACTTTGTTAGAGCGATGGCCTGAAATGCGAAAGGATGGATCCATAAACAGAAGAGCAGACTCTCTTACCAATCAATGCAAGACTGGTTCTAATTAAAATTTAAAGGAACATTAGTTTCATAATACATAAGGGTCTGGCTGTAATGGCAGCACAAATAGATAATGTGAAATCAATAATAAAAGCAGTAATGTATAAAATAATTAACTATAACCAGTAAAGTAGCATTAGAATAACATTAAAAGTCTAGCTAATGTATTAGTATTAAATATATAAAGCATTATTACAATAAATAAAGAATCAAACTGGTATAGAGAATTATGGATACACTGAGGTTCATTTAAAAGCGGGCACATTGGCACCCTGAACGTATTTGGGAAAAGATGCTTGTGAAAAAAATTCCATTAATGGGCAGTTTACTCAGACAGAATTTAAGATGTGTCCAGCTCCAAAACAGGAGCGTTTGTGTCAAACGTAAATCAGTCGTACAAGGCGTATACTTACACACACAATAGCGTAGACATAGTAAAGAGAGAGTGTAGAGATAGAGTAGACGTACAGCTTGACATTGATAGTTGTAAACAAATTACCCTATTTGTCCATGTAATGCAGAGTCACATTAATAAACGTAAAAGTCACATTTTCAACATCAAATAAAATTAAATACAAACACCGAAATGAAATGACATTAAATTAGGTTTGAAAACTTGTGCCCATGTGCATGCTGTCACTTGCAGTTCCACAACCATCTACTTTAAATGGTGTCCCCACTTGGAAATATTAAGTGTTGCCATAACATAAAAATATAATTATTGCCCCACTGGTAATGAAAAAGTAAGCCGCTATAATATAATAAAATATAATAAAAAATTCCCTTACATATAAACATTAATGAAATTTGGCCCACTAATTTATTCATAAAATAATTTGGCCCTGTAAGATAATTAATAATGATTTTTAACCCTCTATACTAGAATTCATGATTAAGTTAAACATGTATTGTGCCTCCTGTTATATTAACATTGGCCAGCAATGGAAAAGTGATGTGTTTGCTAATCTTGCCAATCCGAAGCAGCGTGTTGTATCTCTCGATTATCACACCAATCTCGGGCAGGTTTGCAAAATCGCAGCTTCATACATATGGTGATTTGTATTAGAGTGGCAAAACATCGGGACAGTTATTCGTAGTGATTTTGGGAGCTTAAACTCGCCCATGAAAATCACTGAAAATGGCAAATCATAGCTTGATACATGTACTCCTAGGCGTACTACATCCTACTAGGAGTAGTTGAACGAGTCTTCATGACTCATCATGCTGTCCACTATTGATCATTCACTCATTGAAGGCTGTTAAGGTCTCATACTTTGGTGTTACTATTCAATTGAACTGTTTAGTTTAAAAAGTAAGCTTAATTTATACTACAAGATGTAATATCATCAGACTCACAGCAAAAATCAATGTGTGTTTGTATGTATTTATGTGATCAGACTCATCTTATAAGTGGCAGTTCTATACCAAGTAGTGACTATTATACCAAAGCTCAGTGACATCACAAAGGCTGTTTATGATGAAAGTCTGTAAATTGTGGATCTTCCGGCTTCTGACCCCTGGCTTGCCTGAATCTCCTTGTGCCTGATTTTCCTGTGGATCATCCAGTGCCTTGTGTCTCCTGGCTAACATGTGCCTCGTGCCTCCTGACTAACCTGGCAATTCAGTTTCTTTGTGCCTGCACTTCATCTGCTAAACTTGGTAACCTGAATCTGCACGTTACCATTTGTGTATGAATTTCACTGTCTACTGGTCAACCTGCTACCCTGTGCTGCAATTCCCCTTTTGTGCCTAGGACGCATCACTTATATATTACACCTGTTATTCCTGCTATCTCAAACCTGATGCTTCTATGAACTAAGCTTGCCATTAACCATTTGACTGCACTTATATGCTTCCTTTACAATGAGACACTATTGGTTCAAGTATAATCACTATCCGTGGAATTCATACTGTGAACCCTAACAGTGGGTTAATAATTTTATGTAAAGACTTGTTATATCAATGGGGTATTAATCTTAAGAAGGGGGCTGGTGGTCATTGTGGTGGGGAATTGATGTTATGTGGTGGTTAATTATAAACAGTAGGGGCTTTTGATATTATGATGGGCGTCATTATTAAAACTGGTTGTTATGTGCGGGATTTTTACTACATGTAGGGGATTTTATTGTTATGTGTGTGTTATTTATTAAATGTGGGTGCTATTAATGTTATATAGGACCTATTTATTAAATATAGGGGCTGTTAATGTTATGTGGATGGACATTTATTAAATGTGGAGACTATTATTGTCATGCAGGGACTTTTTAAAATGGGGAGCTATTAATGTTATGGGCCAATTTAATAAATGTTTGGTTATTACTGCTATGCAAGGGTTCATGATGAAATGTGGAGGCTATTAATGTTATAAATGCTGATTTATTAAATGTGGGGGTAATTAGTATTATGTGGTGATCGCTTTAGTAAAATGGGGGTTTTATGTTATTTGTGGGTCTTTTTTCAAATCTATGGCTATTAATATTATGGGGACACTTTTAAATGTGGGGATATTAATGTGGGGGTCTCTTCATTAAATGATGTGACTATTAATTTTATGTGCTGGCTATTTATTAATTGAAAAGGCTTTTAATGCAATGTGGTATTGGTGTTGACTATTATTATATTAATGCAATGTGGGATTCCTTTTAAATGTGGGGACTATGCTATTAATTTAATGTCACATCTTCTTTTCTAGACACCCATGTAAAGAAGCTAATCATATAACATGATTTCAACAAGCAAATATAGCACAGATGATTTAAGTGAGTGATTTATATAGATAAAATAACGAGTGGTGGAAGAAGTTGCATTACTGATATCAGAGAAGAAATATAATTTTGGATTAATGGTTTGCTGGATTTTCCTATAAACACGTTGTTTTAATATGCATTCTGATTGATATCTTTAGCACATATAGAGCTCTATAATTTTGGACCTGAAAACTGGTACAACCGGGTGACATTAACTTTCTGCAGCATGCACATTCAAAGTATTGTATCTTAGTACATATGTAAGAAGCAAATTAAAATGATTACTGGGCAGCTCAGTGGCCTAGTGGTTAGCACTTCTGCCTCACAGCACTGGGTCATGAATTCAATTTCCGACCATGGCCTTATCTGTGTGAAGTTTGTATGTTCTCCCTGTGTTTACGTGGGTTTCCTCCAGGTGCTCTGGTTTCCTCCCACAATCCAAAAACATACTGGTAGGTTAATTGGCTGATATCATAAATTGACCCTAGTCTCTGTCTGTGTATGTGTGTTAGGGAATTTAGACTGTAAGCTCCAATGGGGCAGGGACTGATGTGAGTGAGTTCTCTGTACAGCGCTGCGGAATTAGTGGCGCTATATAAATAAATGATGATGATGATGATTATATTATCCTATATCAACTAACCGTACTAATCTATCTACATTTGCAGTCATGAATAATCTAAGATAAAGATGTCCATCCATCCCCTTTCTCTCTATCTCTCCTCATATTGCATATGTAACTATTTTATTTCTTTTTTATTTAAGATGAGACCAGCTGTTTATTTAACAAACATTTTGCCGTCATGATAGACGATTAATAGTTTAAAGCTTCAAATTTACAATCATAAATTATACATCATGTAAAAAAATGATTAGCTTCTATCCATGGAAGTTTCTTTAAATTGTCCCTGTTATGGTAAATAAAGACAGCACAGTATACATTGATATATGCTCCTTTCTCCCAACCTTAAATTTCGTAGAAGAGTACATGCTCCATATACTAAAGGTATTCTATATCTTAAAACCCACAAGAGCATGGATAACTGTAAAGCTTCTTATAAACCTAAATATGGATTTTGTATAAATCCATCCCTTATCTCTTAGATCTGTCTTACGGATGACCAATCATATTCTCTGCTGCACAACATGGCCTGAAATGAAATCACAGAAAGACCACACTTTATATAGTATAAATCTAAACACAAAGTATCACGCTTGAGCAAGGTGTAAGGAATGGTTTAAGTTAGAGATGCTCACTGACCCCCGTGAACAGGTTTTGGTTCTGGAGATTCGTGTTTTGGTTTTGGTTTTGACAAAACCGCCCTCGTGTGTTTTGGTTTTGGATTTTTGAGAAAAAATCCTAAAATGCTAAAATCACATAAATTTCAATAACACTAATTTCAATTAATTTGCAGTCAATTTTGACCACCTCACAGGTCACAATATTATTTTCATACACTTTCGGACAAATACTGCAACGACCTGGCTGGATGGTAAGCGACAGAGCAATGACACAAACACACGGCAGTTCCTAGCACATCTAGGACACATTGGCACACAGCAGTGGCAGAAAAGAAAAATGGTGGGTCCGCCCTCCCTCCCACCCACCGTTATGTTGGATCTTAAAAAGGAATCCAAACTCGCAAAATCAGAGATCCGACGATGTAACAATGACATTTTGCCTCGCTTTCTATTCCGAAAAAGCGCGAAAGTACAGCGCCGAGCTGGATCCCCTAAGTTCGGATGTATTCGGGTCTTGAGGAACCGAGCCTGAGCATCTCTATTTTAAGTTATCAGTTTTTCATATTATAAAATTCTAAATGTATGGCTTGTAACCTCTAGTTTGATCTTTAAAAACTTTAAAGAGAACCGTCTGCTCTTGTTCTAAGTCACTCTACCTATAGCAAATGTTTATTTGTTATTTTGGTATCTAAATTAGTTTTACCCCTTCAAATGTGATGTCCCCATTGCTGTTTTTTGACCATTTCAAAATTTGATGGGTGGGCGGCTAATTATTGTTTTATTGATACCAGTATGATGCCTATCTGAAACAAGACTGGTTTGTCAGGAGCAAGGAGAGTCCAGGGATGTCTACTCCACTCTTACCCATCCTGCAGGGGGCATGTAGATAAGCTCTGATAAAGATATCCTGTATGGGAAAACGCGTCAGGTGTTCATTTTAAAACTTTAGTTGCAAAGCTTTACGATACTGCTACTTTGACTTTAATTCAATTATTTTCATCTTGCCAGAACTGCTGCTCAGATAGCCAGAGTTTTTAGAGCCACCTGCATTCTGGTCAATCGATGTGGAGTCAGTGGCTGTAATGGCAGAGAGACGGCTATCGTGCTCTACATCTTGATGATCACATTACTACTTCCACCTACCTGTCTGGCACAATAATTTCAGTTAGACAAACACATGCTCACACGGCTTATCTAAAGAAATAGGTTGAGCAGGTACAAAATGTTTTTCTTGTCTTAGTATATGACTTAAAGCATGACAGCATTCCTTGACAGCTATCGGCTGGCTCTTGGCTGGCAAAGCATGCTGGGACTTGTAGTTTCACAACACCTGGACAGACGGAGTTTGTCCATTCCTGACTTAAAGGGCAGAGCTGTTTATTTTCATTGTAATGCAGTTTGGCACAGCTCTGCTGTTCTGTGTATATTATGATGATAATGATAAGGAAATAAAAAGTAGCTGTAAAACACAAACAATGAATTAATTTATATTTGTGGGTTGACATTTACAAGTAAATAAGTTCAATTTGAAAACAGAAAAAAATGCCTAAGGTGCTAAATATAATAATGAGCTATTAAAATGAGCAATTAAAAAAACAATCTTATAAAAAAAGCCGATGTTGTGTAAAACAGAGATACAACAGCAACAGGTGAGAAAGCTGCTAGCTATAAGCATTCTGTATTCCTTAATCTTATCTTTTCTCCCATATGCCAACGTATTTAAAGATGAGTCAAAATTATTTATTAACATTAAAAATTATTTTGTTTATTACATAGCAACCGTATCTCTAAACACAAAACTATGTGTTTTAGCATTAAAAGAAGAGCAATGATTATTAGGCAATGATTGGGGACTGTGTTTAGATAAATCTATCATAAATAGTGACAATTGGAGCAGGCCAGTAGGATTCCAAAGAATAGTAATTAGGTGTTCATCATCATCATCAACATTTATTTATATAGCACCAACATATTCCGTAGCGCTTTACATCTTATATTTCATCTTATATTCCACACAGGTGAGAAGGTTTTATCAAAATATTGCAGAACTCTCCTTCAGAACATACAGTTACACATCTCAATTGGGGATTCAGAAAATAAAATATTTAAGTTAACCACCTAAATTTATTAGAAATATTTTATAAATATTTTATTTTTAATTAAAGCTAGATGAGTGAAAGGAGAACAATGTTCTCTGTTTTACAATGTATATAATTTGTAACATTCGCAATTAGTATGAAGCTGCAGTGACCCTTCAATTCAGCACGTAACTAATTAATGGAGTGTCTTCATATGCTGTTTTTAGATTTAAGTTTGACCCTGTACCCTACATCAATATGCTTCTGAGGAAATCGGCGTAGGCAAAGAAATGCGTCAAGAAAATGAGATTATGTTTCATCAGAACTTTGTGCTTTTACAAAAGACTAATAAAATTTCCGGACACAGAACAAACAGTTAACACAATGGAAACTGGGTATGGAGAAGGGAACTTTAAATTCCCAAAGGAATGGTGAGCTCAATATTGTTTTTATCTGACTCTCCAATTGAGAAGTGGAACTGTATGTTCCTGCTTAATATGAATAAGTTAAAGTTATCTAAAGGGGGGAAATACTTTAATATAGATATTTTTTATTAGCATTAAGAAAGATGGAATCTAGCATATTACAGAGATAACTTTGTATCTTTTCGATTAGACAAATTTCATAGTATTTTACTAATAAAATCCATAATAATAATAATAATAATAATATAAAAATATATTATTATTATAGTTATTATAGTTATTACTATTATTATATTTAGTATGTTTAATGGCTAAATTATTCCATAGACATTGCTTTTAAACACAAAAGTGGCATGAGTGTCCCTAAATTTCAAACCTATGGATTTACTTAGCCATTAAACAATAACCTTAA
This sequence comes from Mixophyes fleayi, assembly GCF_038048845.1. Lineage (NCBI taxonomy): Eukaryota > Metazoa > Chordata > Amphibia > Anura > Limnodynastidae > Mixophyes > Mixophyes fleayi. Next base: position 7,946,706 of record NC_134410.1, read on the forward strand.
ATTCATATACAAATTTTGTCATTATCCACTACCAAAATAATCCTGCATCTAAAACAAACACCAAAGCAAAAGAAACTGTTGAAATGTAATAAAATAAGTTATACTACACTTATAGGAAATATCATATACAAGGCTTACTATATGCTATTTCTGCTATAAAACAGCTTATTATTGTATTTCTAAGGGATTGATACCACGGAAATTAAATGCCCTTGTGCAGTTGGGCAACAGTCTAATTTTTGTCCTTGCCATAAAAGACATTTGAAGAGATTTAGGATATAGGAAGAAAATTGAAGAATATAGTGTACTGAAGAACCACATACGATTAACCATGGACATCACATCTCTGGAGAACGAGGTTTAATTCCAGGTCTGTCACAAATGAAATGAATTTGATGGTCTACAGTGAACAGTAATGTATGACATCGGCTTTGCACCACTACCGAGCTGAGAAATTCAACTGTTCTATCTAGTACAAAATAAATCAAATTAGATAGAAAATATCTCACCATGGAATTCCTCTAAGCATCTTTGAAGCAAACAATCTATAGTGTGAAAAACTTTTAGTTTTTCAAATAAAGAATGACATTCATCTTTTCCCTTTACTCACTGCTAAGAGATGGAATCCCAGAAATGTTATTTGTGTGATTTACCTGAATTCAAAAACAAATTTCAGAATCAAACTAAATTACAGTGAACCAGTGATTCGCGGTGATTTCACTGGTTCACATTTTTGCTTTGCAATTTGTCTCACTCAGATTTTAAAATTCAAGTGTCACTGCAAAGTTGAAATCTATGTGCATCTTTCCGCAAAACAGGGAACGTCCCTAAAAATGCACGTTCATCCCTTTATCACATTGAATAATCTCACCCAAAATCTTGTTTATCACCGGTCAGAAAAACTATACCATTCTGATTGATACCTGTTGCCTGACTCTGCTTGTTCCTGAATATTCCTTTGCTTCTGCCCGTCTAGACTCTTGGCTTTGTTTTTGGACTTTCCTTGCTAGCTGCCCACGCTGACCTTCTGGTTTAACCTTGGTATACCTGTTTACCTTCTGCCCTCGACCATTTGCAGTGGTACTGGTTATCCTCTGCATACTTCCTGGTGCAATATTCTCCCAGTCTCCAAAACTCATCGCTACCTGCTTGATATAATCTTTTACTACATTGAGTTTAAGTCCTGGGGCATCTGAGTACTTATGAGAATATTGCTCACTACAGGTGAGTCGACATGGTAAAGGTGAAGATCTCTCTTACGTCCTGTTATAAAAGTTTATCCAAGTTTCCATTGGGAACCGTAACACTAGAATTGTCCCTGAGTTTTTTGCATCCTAAATGACCTCCTTGATCAATATATTCAATATGTGTTTATATTGAAAAATGTAGCAATTATGGCAAAAAATTGTCTTTTCAGTTTAGCATCTTAAGAAATCTAGTTTCTACATGATGTAAAATATTTCTTTGCTCCAAATCAATATAATGTTACACCTAATGGTACGGTACATTTTCTAAATAAGATACTTATTGCTCTTGTGAATGCTGTGTATGGGGGGGAGTAAATTTAAGGGTTATTGATACATTTTTGGGGGATTACTGACTAAACTATTTGTTTACAATTTCTCTGGCAGCACTAAACAAACTTTCAGACAATACACTAGGACATGATAAAAGTCTTCTGCAAAGCAAAATAGTAATCAGGTGGAAGCAATGTATTACAATTCAGGTGGGATTCTTCCAATTTCTTAAGATGCAAAATTGGGGTCATTTCTATCTCAAAAAATCTTTGTCCACCCTTCAAAATTCATTTTTTGGAATTGTTGGAGTTTTAGTGATGGTTTACTGATTTTTATTATTATGTTCATTGCTGACATGAGGATTTTTTTTCACTGACTTATTTCATATTTTTGCTGTATGAATGACTGAAGAGTTATTGAAACATTTATTGACAATGCACAAGCTTTGACCTCCTTTCAGATACAGCAACAAATTTTTTGCTTCTTGATTTGTAACAAAGATACTGATTTATATCAGGATAAATTGCAACTACATCTAGATAGGTAACGATGCCATTTACAAGAACAGAAACACTTTTTCTTTGCACCGGTCAATGCATTTTAACTCATACATCGGTTGAGACCACAATGAATCGGCTGGGGTATTTCTATAACTAAGACATTAATTTCTACATAGACAAATGCAGAAAATAATTATGACTTTGCAGCAATCAGTATAAATTACCAAAACAATTCTCTCAATTTACCAAAACATTTTCTGAATATATTTTACACCAACTGGAGAATCATTCAGCCCCATTTACAAAGCAACATTGACAAGTGGTAGTCTATCCCCGTAACAATTATGATTTACCATTATTCACCCCTCTGCACCTATGCTTTAAATAGGATCAGCACTGTTTAAAGTAAAATAAATCATTTTAAAAATCAGGCCCCCTAACTCAAATTCTCAACCAGTCCCAAAGATAGACAGCCTGACACACAGTGTTAGGCAAGGGTTCCTAAAACTAAGATTTATAGTGTTTTTTTAAATTAATTTTTCATTTTAACTCTTTATTTGAATTAGCTAAATGAGGGTAAAGGGTGTTTGGATTATTTTATCCAACTAAAGTTGATTTCAAAATTATGTCTTCGTTTTTTCTTTTTACTTTTTTTGGCATGATGGGCTGGTATCTTTGGGACAATTATACTTGGGCCACAGGGGTGAGAAAAAGTTGCCACTTCTATTCATGACCCCAGCCTGAAGAGCCCAGGATGGGGTGTAACAAGATGCTTTTTAGCACAGAGCTGGTAGGAAAGGGGGCAAGCTGTATTTTTCTTCCTTCGACCTATAAAGTCACCAGCCCTGCATTGGCCAGCCTGAGGCTGGCTTTCACAATAGGGGCTCCTCGTGATTTCTGTGTTATAGTGGAAAACAGAAATTTTTGAAATTTCCATATTTTTTTTTTACTTAAATAATGCGAGTGAGGGGATAATTGTCCTCTGTTTTTCATTTACAAAGCTGAGCAAATCGTCGTTTCACTCCATTCCTGGCACTAACTGTGATGTCTCAAAATTCAACACAATTTCATAGCCTCTTAGCAAGTTTGTTTGTAACTCTACAACAATTGACATGAGTATTAGCATTTCTACTAATGTCACTAATGACACCAAGAGAAGACTTCTGTGCTTTGCAGTGGTCAATGTACTGTAGTGAGGGTGTAAATCGTGTAAGAAAAAAGTGAATGGATACATCAGGCAGGCAGTGCTGCATAAGTGTTTACACAGCTATGTGTCACAGGTGTACAGTAGTCTGAGCTACAAACAGTCACAGAGAGCCCCTATTAAATCTTGGAAAAATAGGGGGCTGAAACTTAGATAATATTCTTTTAGACATGAGACAGTTGATGATTGCTGATTGGCTCCTTCACATTCCATGCTCTGTGATTGGCCTGATTCTCAAGGAAAGGCTATTTATACACAAAATTTTGAGTGAATTGGAACCAAAGTGAATTGGGACCAATTACATATTAAATCACCGAATGCAGAATCTCTGTAACTCAACCTGTTGTTATCCAAATCGATTTTTCTTATCCCATCTCATTGGGTGTTTCAAGTAGACCAACGTTATGCCATTCATTCTTCAATGTTTTATGGAGCTCTTGGTTTAAAAGTCATTTAATTTTAATCAGATGCTACATATTGACTAGACAATGATGTTTGTCATACATATATGTGGATTTTTTCTATTTTAGGTTTGCCTAAAAAGGATTAATATAAAATTGTTTCCAATTATGTGCCCCAAATGTACATTCCAAAATCCTAAGTTATGATCTTGCTCCTGCAAAGTTTATATACTATGATGGAATGAATGAATGAGCAAAAGAATAAACTCCAGACCTTGTGCTTCACTGACTGTAGCCAGCACTGCACTTTAAATGAGAACACCGGATGGGAAAAAAATATTTTGTCAATATGTTCATTGAATAGAAGCCATGGCTAGTCCATGCAGCTATAATTACAGCCATTTAATGAAGCCTATGTTCCTTCAAACTCCTTGGTGCTTTCTTGCCTGGAGAAGCAACTGTAACCAACTGCATTGGGGGCGAGCAACTCTTGAACAACAGCTTAGCAGACATCGGACTCGTGTGTTTTTGACAAGTTGGGGGTGTCATAGTGATGGTTACTCCCAGGAGAAAACTTCTTGGCTGATGTAGCTATCAGAGAAACACTGAGACCAGCCAAACCACTTAGTCCTGAGAGAGAGGGTTGTGAGGGACAAAGCTGGAGTTGATGGGTCGTAGAAGTGAAATTGTGAGGGACAAAGCTGAAGTCGATGGGTTGGATAATGTAAATGTGTGAGGAATGAGGCTGAAGTCGAAAACAGTCAAATTAAATAGAACTTTTGGAACACTAGCACTTTCTTGTACAAGGATTTGAAGGAGTGAGGATCTTATAAAGGCTGCAAACAGGTGAGGTTTCTTAGCCCTCATTGGCTTGCCCTTTAGCACAGTGCTGATTGCAGTAAGCAAAAAAAAAAGTGCACTGTCACCTGTCTTCTGTAGCTGGTATTACTATGGATCCTTTCTCTGGAGTTGGACTACATGAAGTGCTTACTACTATATTTTTTTTCCAGCCTCTCATTTTAAAGATTATTTACGGGAGAAGAATGCTGATCATTCTCAAACTTGCACACTTTGAGCATGCTCAAATGCTCTAGATTTGCATTGACAACTCATTAAGTAGAACCTTCTCGAGTAACACATTTCAGGCAAAAACAAGCATGGCGACTCTTACTGTAGTCAGGATATGTTGGAAAGGTTATGTTCTACTTGAACAGTCTAAAATTATCCAATGATTTTCTCACCTCACAACCTATTTTTCCAACCACATCTAGAAATAGTCACGGTACTGTATGTGATCACATCTCCTTTTATTTTATGCAGCTATGTAGAATCATTTATTTATCATGCTTTGCATGAATATTCAAAAGCAAATCACATTTTCTCTGTGTCTGTAGGTGTTTGAGATGACAAAAGATGTGTTTCTACCATAATTGCTGAACATTTTTAAAAGCCGTCAAGTCTGTTTTAAATCATCTGTACACTATGTCTAATTGTGTTTGGAACATACATGAATTATTACAACTATTACAATCCACAACAATTGTGCATATATATATATATATATATATATATATATATATATATATATATATATATATATATCTATATCTGCTGCATATATAAATAAATAACTATATATAGATGGTTTATTATTAATATATTTACTTATTAAGGGACTTTAAAAAAGACTTTCTTTACCTTGTAATTAATTGGCCAACAAGGGAAAACTGCTGTGGAAGGAAATTCAGATAAAACAATCTTTCTTACTAGAGATGACATTTGTTAAGAAATCTTTTTGAAGACTTTTTAAAACATGCATGAGAAACTACCAATTACTAAACCCACTGAGAGTTCTCTGTTAGAAAATCTAGGAATTATAATACAATAATAAAAACAGAGACAAACTAACCCGGAGCATTACCCTCTATACTGTAGGCTTGCAACTTAATCCAATACCGTTAGCTTCAGAATTTGCCTATACTGATGAGATATGTTCAATTTATCTGCTGGACATTATTTCATAAGGATGGTGATTTTCATGGGTGCTGTATAGAGTTATATGTAGGCTCATAAAATGCGGATAGCAGGAAAATTTATTTTTGAAAATAAAATTTGGTTTGACATTCAGAGTTTACGTCAATTTGGTCTGTCTTGCTAGCTTCCAGATTCCATTTGACTCAAGACTTCCCACTGAATAGGTACCCACTGAATAGATACTTGTCATCCCAGTGCTGCTCATGCCATTACTTCCCAATGTAGAGTCATGAACTTGAAAGTTCTCATTTCTAAAACGTTAATTTTTGCCAAGACCACATTTTGGGAGAGTGCTCTAGGATGCGCCCTGCTGTACTTTTCACTCTCTCTAATACTTTAGATTGAAATGATTACAACCACAAAGTGACGACTTACATTTTGTACTTTAGACTTGCCGTCATGTACAGCTTCAGTCCTAGAACAGTCAACATGTACATAATCATCACCCTTATCACCATCAGCAAGGACAGAAATGTTATGTGTACAACTGCAATGTTCATTTTATTTTTGAACTGCCATCTTGAATGTCTTTCCAAATGCTGGATCAGGGTCAGTGTTTCAAGCTTTACGCCCTGGTGACCTCAATTTATCCATGTCACTCTGAAAAGACAAAGATTTTCAGTTTGCATTGGCAACTGACCTTTTCGATAATGTAACAATTTTATTTGTTGAACTGGAAATTACTTGGTTCTTGTTTATAAGGTTATAGGTTTTGGAGGACTAGAAACAATGCCACTGTTTGATATTGTGTTATCGGTCTCACTTGACCTGTTATTAACATTAGTTTATGAATCACTAATATACTCCTTAGGGCATTTCAATTGGAAACAAACACAGTAATAAAACAAGACTGAGTATTAAAAGCAGACAAAAACGTTCAAGTCTGCAATCTCTAGGGAAGCAAGGATTTGAGATATGAGGTTAAGTGCCACATATTGCATAATATATCAGGCAAATTACAATGGGAAAAAGTGCTTAGTGGTATGATCCAGTCACACAGCAATGTTGGATTGGATGTAAGTAGGTTGTTTGAGTATAGATGGATATTAAATGTAAGTTTTGTATAAACTGTGTAGAGTGTAAACTGTGTAGAGGTGTGGCAATCAGTCTAGGGGGGTTAAAAGGGCGGTTTGTGAATTTGACAAGTTTGCTTAAAGAGGTATGTTTTCCGAGTATGCACAGTGTTCAAAATAGATTGTTGGGTCGAAAATCTGTTTAGGGGAAGACCAATAGGAAGAGAATTGCATATTTAATGAAGGAGATTATGAATTCATGAAATAATGTTTTTGCAGTATCTTGTGTGAAATATGAGCATATTATGGAAATGTTTTTTAGATGTAACGAAAGGTTGAATGTGGGAAACAAAGGACTAATCTGGTTCAAGGAAGACACATGGGTAGCAAGCTTAAGAGATGTGGCTTATTGTGGTGTTGTCCACAAGAGGTAGCTTATGTTTACTGCAAGCTCAGTTTTTGAAAGATTGAATTTGAGGGGGCAAGAGGACGTCATAGTTGAGGTCAGAAATACATTCCACAACTTGGGCCAACAGATGGTGAAACATGCATAGAAAATTGTTTGTCATCCTCATTAAAGTGATAAGGAAATCCAAAGTAGATTATTACTTTTCCAAGAGAAGTGTTAAAAATAGAGAGCAGAGGGCCTAGGACTGAACCTTCTGGTTCTTCAATGAAGGAGTAAGTAGAGAGGAAGCGAATATAGTAAAACTAATACTGAAGAAGCAGTATGATTAGGATAAAAGCTTATAAATAATTACATTTTTTATCACAGTATTTTTGGAGGTTGACAGGAGCATTTATGCTTCTCAGAGACAGGTCAATGGGCAGGTAGTTTTTACACTATTCACGTGCCTGCTGAAAGGCATCTTGATCTAGGTGCATGACTCCATCACCACTGAAAACATCTTTTTAATCAGTTTCTGAAAACAGGCTGTCTAATGTCATTTTCTGATACAATTTCATTCCACGAGCTAATGTCACAAGAATCTGCAAATACAAATTGCTTTGCCGAATTGATAAATGTAACACACACATTACATATATTTTTATTCAAAGTAAGTTGAAGGAGAATGAGAATACATCAGCACTACTTTTCTTTTCTTTGTTTCCATTGACACTAGCATTGCTTCTTTTTTGCAAAATGTACTTAGTTATATAGGGTTGTCAGAGTACATCTGCCGTTTTTTTAGCACTTGCCAGGTTTAGCTTAATTAATCTCCATCCTTCCCTAACCAGAGCTGGATTGAAACCCCATGTGTCTCTATATAAATTAGGGACCTATCCTTTGATTAGCCGTCATAATACGTTTCCCTTGTCAATCCCCGATACATTTCCACCATGCCACTCTGCTTACTTTACCTTGTTGACCTTCTTATTGCCAAAAAGAAATTTCATTACAGCATCCCAAATAAGCTCCAGCTGTTGTGGAACCCGTGACATGCTGGGCTTTTTAGTCCCACAGTAGCAGGAGTGAAATAGGTTGTTTAATACAGATCTGCTTCATGTTCTGACTACATAAAATGCTTCAACATCAAGTTCTAACAAATATTCCATAATTGCAGGCAACTCTCTCTCTCTCTGTGGATTCTCCTTGAGCTTGCCTAGTCACTCTGGCCGGAGGTCCTAATAGCTGTAATAAGATGCCAATATTTCTCATCACAGTGCTAATATTTTGTCATGCTCATCTTCAAAATGCTGCAAATAGTGGCCCTTAACTGTAATTTCAGTTGTATTTGTTTTCACCACTTCTAGGATTTTTCTTTAGAGATAATCAAAACCGCAGTGAAATTTTGTGTAGATTCAGTTTACCAGTGAAACATGCTGCTTTCCAGAGATGCAAATTTCTGGCAGCACAATCTGAGTTCAGCTTTTGCTGTGCCACTCAGGATGCACAGTGCCATGCAATAAAAAATACATAGCTAGTTAAAATGGGCAGCATACCATTCCACAAATCCATGACCATCCCCCATCCTGGGCTGGCATACACTATAACAGGGATTTCACGAGAGTATGGGTATAGCGAAAACCAGCCCCACACTAGTTAGCACTGGGCTTATCAAAAGATCAAAAAGAATGCCCCTCTCCCAGAGCCGACCAGCCTTCCCAACTCTTCTGGGATGTGGGATATGGGATTGTCAACAAGATTGGGACCCTGGTGTAGCAACTTTGCTACCTAGTGGTTCCAATGTAATGGACAGGAATCCTTTGAACCTTGCACACTCTACCATAACAGTGAAAAAAATAGAGAACACATTTTTCAAATACAGGATAACTTAATAAAAGATTATCCAAAATGCTAATTTACTACTATTTACCACTTATTAAACTCAGACAAATCTTCTTTCTTGATCCATCACAGCCCAAATAAAAAAATAAAATCATCTGTCTTAAGCTGTAATTTTTCCAATGGGTAAAAAATAAAACAAAGTTGAAAAATACCCATTAAAAAAAGGGTTTTCTCACACGGAGATGACTGAAGTGAAATAATGAAATTCGAGAGATCTCGGCACTCCCATTCACTGGCAGAAAATCATAATATGGGAGTTATTCGACTGTTTAGTGGGACTGAGAGTTCTGTGCAGAACAGAAATGGGAAAGTTCTTACGGAACACTTAAGCCCGGTTTCCTCCGGTGAAACATATGAAATTCTACACCCATAGATGTTAATAACAAGAATATTCTATGCACAGATGTATATGCAGCATAGATTTAAAGAGAATCCGACCAATCTGCTTGCTCGTTGCTAAGGGGAAGAACAACTTGGGAGCTGCTAAAAAAGCATGGCATGGCACAAGACCAGTTTTGATGTCCAGGACAATCTGAGCTGGTGCATGTAGGATACAGAACAGAGCAATAATAAGAGTTTCAGAATAGATTGAACATGTCAATAAGATTAGATTTGTACCTAATCTCATCAGCCCATGTGAGTCTTTGGTGGAGCTGTTTGGCATCCTGTCATAAACCTGTTACAGCATGATTAGCTACGTGCAGCTGCTCTGAATGGCTTGAACTTGAGCCTAAACATGAGTAATGACCAGTAAATGTCTCAGCTGGCATCTAAGGGCAAGTTGATACACTGAACAATGCATATTACCATTATGGTTCATATCCCAAAAAAAGTTTCAGGTTTGGGTTTTAGTGATCTCTCAGTCAAAAGAAGTTTCAACTTTTCATGCAGGACTGAATGTTAGTTGAACTGGAGGGGAACCAACTACAGTATCTTTCTTATTCGGTCATTATATATTTTATTTCTGTGCATTGAGCTGATTAAATATGGAGAAAAAGAACAATTTGCCAAAACATTCTGTAAGTAAAGTTGCAGCAGATTTGATTCTTTACAAATATGCCAATAGAAAACACCAATATTTGTCCAGTGTCCGGACACCTCCTGGTTTGCTACATCGCTGCAAATGTATTATAATGGTTAGTGTTCCACACCTAGGGGTATATTTACTAAACTGCAGGTTTGAAAAAGTGGAGATGTTGCCTATAGCAGCCAATCAGATTCTAGCTTTCATTTATTTAGTGCATTCTACAAAATGTCAGTTAGAATCTGATTGGCTGCAGTTTGAAAAAGTGGAGGTGACTTGGAGAATAGTACCCAAAGGGTTAACTATTTACATTATTTTTTTCTTTTTTTTCTCTGCGGCATTATTTTTAAGAATTTCACTGGACTTAATTTGAAAAGAGCATCAGTAGAGATGTCAGTGACAGTTCTCTCCAATGCTAAACCTTTCTGCAGCTGAGACTGTATCTTTTTCCCTTGCTGAGACCCTATTATTAGATGCTGGCTATGATTACATAGTGGTTGCTGTTGCCTGCTGCATTTTCTAACACTTGTAATCAAATATATGTGTCTCCATCTTGAAGAAAAATCCCATTTAAGCTTTTACATACTCTATAACAAAGGAAAACTGAAGAAATAAATTTCAACTGCAAAGAAAACTCAAACTTTTAAAAATAAATAAACCTATTAAGCTCAATCCTATTATACTTCTTTATATGATGCTGTGAACCTTATACATTTTAATAATAGTAATAATAATTATAAGTCTTGCCATAGTTGTTGCACTTCTCTGAAATAGTTGAAGCAGAAGGGCCAGGAAAAGGTGGCATGACATGAAGTAAACTGATGGGAGGAAGGGGAGGTGACAGAGACATGGCCAGGGCTTAATTTGATTGTGAAAGTGCTACAGCCAGTCCAAGGTAAATAAAGGATTATATAGGCATAATTACTAGCACTGGTTCAACACAGCAGTCAGGGATTGTTGACAGGTACAAACGATATTATATGCAAGGGAAGAAATGTGTTTTCACTGGAGGCAGAAAGATTATGAATGTAAATGTGCAAAGACTGGGTAAAATCATTCCAAGGCATATGTCAAGAGGAATAGCAAGAAGTATCCTATGCAATATATAAGTGAAGATAATAGTGATGATGATAAATATCTTTATCTTTAGCACCATTATCATCATCACTGTTGCTGATGTTACTATTATTGTTAGAACTTGTATTATTAGTGTTATTATTATTAAAATCTCACATCATCAGCTCTTCCTGGTTAGACATTGAAAAAGTAACTTCAATTTGAGTGACCTGGGGTCGTCATAAACTGACATCTTTCAATTTAAGAATCTCTCCAAGAGAATTGACAAAATCTCTCTCCCTTCACTTTGGAGATTGAATCCAACAATCCTGGGTAGAAACCTTATTTCCGCTGCTTCTATTTGTAACCATTGTCTGTTGTCAATCATTGCCAACAGCTCATATAGATGAGTGTATGGACATATATTGTAAACTGGGAGCCTTGTTAGAGAACTTGGTCTTCGTTTTCCTGCCACGGACCAGTACAATGTCCACAAAACTGTGACTGCTGACAGAGTCTGCTTGCTGATCTAATTTTTTTCTTTTCCTCGTGAACAAAATTCCAAGATAATTCTTTCTTTGGAAGAGTTTCCATGATCATCCTAAAAGGAAACAATTCACTCATTTTCCAGTAAGCACCATAGCCTCACATTGGGATAAACTGATTTTCATCCCTTCTGTTACACTCTCATACAAGTGTGTGCTGAGGGTCACACTCTGTCCAACAGGACAATATAATTTGCATAAATGTCACCTCTAGCTTCCTTCCAAAACTCTGGCTACATCTTGCTACTCAAAGCCGCCAAAAAGGAGTAGTTATACGCACACATCCTACGAAAATTAGACCTCAAGATCGAAGTATCTGGAGACAATTTTTACTGCGCTTCGACATGGACTAGCCTCTAATATCAGCCCGTTTATACTGAGGTGCGTGGACATATGCCTTTTCCGAGTCCATGAAACACATTGAGTATTTATCAGCATACTCCCACAATCCCTCATGTAGATATGTGAGGGGAAAGAGCTGACCCATTCTTCTTGACTGGGTTACTCCTGAATTAATGTTTCAGCAAACTGGTGGAATCTCCTCTCCAGCACTCTGGCCTTCCCACAGAGACTGAAAGAACTTTGAAACCCCTACATTTGGAACACACCTTGTGTTCTCCCATTTTGTATATTGGAAATACCAGTCTGGTTTACAAATCTAAAGGCATTGTTGCAAAAATAGATTAGGCCAAGGGTCAACAATACAGCCATTTCCTTCCAATATATGTTCTGTGTACAGTGTTCATCCTCATCCCATCATGCACTTCACAAGGTAAGAGCGCAAAGGAATGTATTAGAAATCCACATCTATAAACAATGAGTACAGTATATAAACCAAGTTTCACACATGTTTCATTTTCTCTTTTTTAACATTTTAAAATTAGTTTATATTTCAAAGTTGTGATATACTAACTCCAAAATATGCAAACCCACAGCATATTTAGTTAAGCGCAAGTGCACCTAAGAGCAGACTCGCTTTCCTCATTTAAGTGGCTTTCTTCTGAGATAAAATTTGTAGGATTTTGTGTCCATAGTGAAATGTGCACGCTGTGGAAACAAAAGCAACATTTGGATCTACCCCTTCATTAATTTGTACTTTTAAAAGTTTTTCCTAAAATGCATCTCAGTCAAGTCTAATTCATACATTAAATACGTTGCGGGAGTATATTGTCAACTATATTAATTTAATGCGCCACGTTACTGTATTTTTATTCCATTGACAGAAGTTTACTTTAATAACAAAGATGGTGCATGCCAATGACAGTACTGGTTGACTCCCAATCTCAAGATCCTACGAGGATACGTAAAAAACAGGTCCCTATATGGATAAATAATCTCTGCCACTGCCTATTCACCCAGAAATGCATCCTTATGCCTCAAAAAACACACAGTAAGCTCATTTAAATACCTTATACAAAAATGAACATCTCGATTTGGCATGTGAGTACAATATAAGGCACATTCCTCCAAAGTTATCTAGGAGAACACTGATATATTTAGGTCCTTCCTCAGAAGGTCGCTAAATTCTGTACCTCCACAGTGGCTAGATGGACACATTTCTTAAAAAAATAGACCCATGATGCCACCAAAGGGCGTTTGCTCTGTAGAGATGCTTTTTCACCAATATAAATGACTATTAATATGTCCTGTACACTTTAGATTATAAGATATTAGAAGTCACCAACATAATTTGGTCATGGATCTCTCACTTCTAATAATCTTATAATGGATACATTTAGGGTCATTTGATATAAAAATGTTTCCCTGCAGTGCAAAATATCCTTTGTGGTGTCATAGACCAATTATTCCTCTTTATCCATTAAAAACATGAATTACAGCATCAAGATTGCAATGACTGCAGGAATTTAGAAATTAGTTATTTTTGATGGGAAGACTTAGTCAGATCAGGGTTTTCCTAATGAACTGGCTAGAAAAGGAACAAGTCTTTCATTGTGGACACATGCTGTCAATTATTACTTTTAAATTGTTTTTATTTCTCTAAAACTTCAAAGCAATACATATAAGCCAAGGATCTCTAAGCATCGTATGTCACCAACAGTCTTATCTGATAAATATACTGTCTATTTATCTGTACAAAGCTCATCCCTTTCTTGTAGCTCATTATAAACTGTGGACTGTATTACTGCATAGCTTAAATTTGCAAACATATAATAGTACAACTTGCTTGCAAATTATTAAACCAAAAAAACAGTAAAGAAATAAGACTGCATAGGACGTAGCAGGTTGTCAAACCCAGCAGCTTGGATTTTTTCTTACTTTCATAGTGCATTCAAATTTACATGCAGGTTAAAGAGTCATCGGAAGGCAAAAAATACTCAATACTTTCGTTAAATTAGTAGAAGAATGAATTAATTCAAAATAATATTAATGTTCAGAGGATCTTCTCCCTCGTCTAATGCTCCGAACAACTGAGTTGTTTAATAATAACATCAGATTGACTGGTTAAATCTCATGGGAGGGACATTTAGGATGAGATTTCACATCATTATTCTGTATTTTATAGCAGCTAATAGCACAGAAACAGAGGCTTTCCAAATACACAATTCCGACTATATGAGAAGCAAAGTTATGTGACCCGAGTTCTGTAGTATCTGTGGATATTAAATAATTACAGAATGGAGATTCTGGTATTTTTTTGGTATTTTAAATGAACTGATAATTACAGAAAATGCTGATTCTTCCTTAGAAGACAGGTAGATCGCTATGAAATGAATTCTCAAACAGTAAATTAATTGGCAAATTATGTTTATTTTATCGTTATTATTTTTTTTACTTCTATTATTATTATTATTATTATTATTAATAATAATTTATATAGTTTGTTCATTAAAATAACATTTTTAATCAGAGGTCATTTAAGAACCACAAAACAGTCAAAATGCAGAGCAGAATTAGATTTGTCCCTCTGTTAGATTTCCTCCATAAATGTCACCTCTAGCTTCCGAAAAAGATGGAAAAAGAAAAGGAAAAAAGAAGAGCAGAGTTTTGTACAGACCAAGGGTAGGAGCTGGGCACAGTAATCACCTTCCATGGAGAGTAGGCAAACCTGGATCATTTTGCAAATGGGATCCACAGTTTCTGGAATATCTGCAAACCCACAAATGTTGATGTGAGTACACCCGTGTGCACCTTGAAATCTTTCTATCTATGTAAAGCATACAAGTCAGGCAAAAGCTTGCCCACCAGCAAGTATAGCTCTGGTATGTTATTAGGATGTCTTTCAGTAATTTCAATGTTCAAAGTTGACTTTACAAAATACTAATGGCTGTAATAAATTCTAGGGGTGGCTCAAATAAGTACTGACCAAGTAGGATGAATACTTATTAAATTATGATATCCCAACTATTTTTTATATTTATTAGCTACTAAAAAAGATGAAAGAGGAGGCGCACAATAGTGTAGTACAGTATAGTATTGGAGCCAAACGAGAATCCAGAAAAGGAACCTAATCACCAGAGTATAGTGAGCCAAAACTTTCCACCATGTGCATATCCACAGTATCTAAAGTGGATAAGAATAACATATATGGTGGGAAATCACACAGAGCCACGTAGCAGTCAAGATAGTCCCATTAAGCAAAGTGCAAAAGAAAGGGACAAGTCACACTAGTGCAGATGTATGCGTACCAGAAACCAAAAGTTTTATGGCTTCTCTGAAGGGATATCCTGTAGACTGTAATGATGTAGTCAATCTTCAGCCATCATGGGTTAAACCGATATGTTGCCAATCACAGCACTGGAGGCGGCCGCAGATAACGCCAACGCTCAGAGCGACGCTCAGGATCACGATGATTTCACGGCATAAAAACCCACAAATGTTGATGTGAGTACATCCGTGTGCACCTTGAAATCTTTCTATCTATGTAAAGCATACAAGTCAGGCAAAAGCTTGCCCACCAACAAGCATAGCTCTGGTATGTTATTAGGATGTCTTTCAGTAATTTCAATGTTCAAAGTTGACTTTACAAAATACTAATGGCTGTAATAAATTCTAGGGGTGGCTCAAATAAGTACTGACCAAGTAGGATGAATACTTATTAAATTATGATATCCCAACTATTTTTAATATTTATTAGCTACTGTTTGTTATTATCTTTCTTTTTGGGGTACTCTCTGTAGATAAACGTGTGACTCAGAAATAAAAACCCAATTCCTATTATTTATACATTTCAGGCTGTTAGATTCTAAAGGCACTGTACATAATATATATTTGATAATCCTGACTCCATCTAGTTCATCTTCAGCTTTTTCGACTGGTAATAATTTTACCAAGCCTAGTATGTTTCATCTACCAAGTTCCAATTACTGTGCTCCTGCCTAATTATCCTTGTTATGGATTCAATTATCAAAATAAAATCTGTGCTTCCTAATTTATAGGACAATCTTCTAAAGCCTTTTGGAGAGCGTAAAGAACTTATTGGAGTAGAACTTTGAGTAACTGAACTGTAACTGGTAATGATCTCTCTGTGGAATATCAGGATCAGAAAAAAAAAGTATAACACAATATTGTGGCCATATGGGTGTATTCACTAAGGATCCCAGGCAGCATGAAACTGTGTCAATAAATTGTTACTGCACTTTAGGGAAGTGTATTAAATAACTCTTTCCTTGCTTATATTGGTCCTAGGGGAGATATCAAAGTGTTCTTTCTACCTAGATTGTACATGTAGTTTTTTTTATCTACCTGATATCTGTGGTACTAAAGCAACGAGGCATGTAGTTATACCTGGTGTATACCATGAACATACATCTAATTATGTTGAGGCTTTAATATAATCTGTACATACCAGCAATTTCCAACTAGAATA
Organism: Mixophyes fleayi; assembly: GCF_038048845.1. Lineage (NCBI taxonomy): Eukaryota > Metazoa > Chordata > Amphibia > Anura > Limnodynastidae > Mixophyes > Mixophyes fleayi. The sequence goes on from NC_134410.1 coordinate 7,963,118, forward strand.
AACACCAAAGTTTATCTGAGCTTTCACTTATTACGGTTCTCCTCAATCACTTCAACACCAGGTTTCCAGAAGCTTCGAGCACTAAGACTCTAAGCTTACTGTACTAAATTATTTATTAATATCTATGAGACTTAGATCTCTTGTTTTTCTAAAGTAATCTCACTCACTAATTTATTGATAACTTTATCATACCATATATTTCTTTTAAGATGAATCATCATCATCATCATCACCATTTATTTATATAGCGCCACTAATTCCGCAGCACGTACAGAGAACTCACTCACATAATTTAGACTGTAAGCCCCATTGGCTAACATATACACACACACACAGACAAAGACACAAAGACTAGGGTCAATTTATTAGCAGCCAATTTACCTACCAGTATGTTTTTGGAGTGTGGAGCGAGCCGGAGTACCCGGAGGTAACCTGTGCAAACACGGGGAGATTATACAAACTTTTCGCAGATAAGGCCATGTTTGGGAATTGAACTCATGGCCCCAGTGCTGTAAGGCAGGTTATTGGTATTTAGCTGAAGTATTTTATATCTTGGCGAGCTACAAATTCTGAATTCACACAGAAAGCCTCTAGTCCACCCAACTACCCACAATTTGCACTGTAAACCAATGCACTTTGTTGGAGACCCAAGAGTCCACCCAAGGGTTTCACTTTTTTTCACTGAAGCCCATAGTTTGCACATAAAATATTAACCGATAAATAATGAACATTTAAAGCTCATTATCCATATTAGGACCAGTTGTACAATGCAGCTACAGAGCTAAATATCCCAGCAATTGCATTAAGAAATGGGTAGCAAGAGATCACACAGGGCTAGATAGAATTCCAAGACCAGTCATGAAAAAGTCCAATCCTGATTCACAAAGACATTAATATATTTCTGCCCTCTAGAATCACTATGGGGCATATTCAATTAGCTGCAATGTTACTCCCCACATTCTTAGGTACTATGGTGCCTTAATATCATGGATCTCTACTCTATGGTAGGTGAAGAGAAATTTGCAATGTTACATCGCTGCTAAGTGCCTTAATGACCGTTCCAGAGGCTCTCCATGGCTAACTGAATATGCCCCTAAGGGGTATATTTAACAAATTGTGATGGTGCACTGACGTGCACTTAACATAGAATCCATGCCCCGATGTGTCCCCCGCATATTTATTAAAGATGCATTGCAGCAGATATCGTGGATATCTGCTGCTTTGCATTCTGCTTCGTTTTGGGGAGTAGTCACCATTCAATAGTATGGTGACTGCTCCCTCTTGCAATCTAACAAGTTCCGAAAAAAAGATTTTTTCGGGAACTTGTCTTGATAATGTACCAGCTGGAGCTGGCGTACATTATCATTAATGAAAAGTTTCAGTGCTGTCAGCTCTGCTCCGACGAGCAGAGCTGGACAGCGCATGTGTGGAGGGATCACATGATCCCTCCCTGTCATTCACACTCTCTCCCTGCAAACTATAATTGCCGATAGAGAACAGAGATGTTTGTGCGCATGCCCGAGGGTTTCACTCGGCGCATGCGCACTGGAGTAAGAACAGGACCCCCGTTGACTACATACTGCTTCGGGAACGAAGCAGCTGTGGTAAGTATGATTTCTACTTCACAGGAACAGCAGTTTTTCGGAACTGCTGTTCCTGTGTTGCTTTTTTAATAAATATGAGAAATAGTTCAATCCTTATCAATGCGATAAGGATTGAAAACTATTTTTCATATTTTGCGAGTGATGATAAATGTGCCCCTTTGTGTTTAAAGATCTTCGAAATGTCCCCAGGGAACTTGGGGTGTACTTAAGCCCTTTTTGTTTATAAGAATCTATCACCTGAAGGAAGTGTGTCCCATCATGAAGACCCCTTTTAGTGCAAGCATTAGTCTAGATCAGCATCTGTATTTTAGGTGGTGTGCATGGTCTTCTGGCCGCAGGGGTAAAAGTCTTGAAAAGGACAGCTTCAGTGTCCGTGCCTGATTTCTGTTTCTCTACGATCATATATCAGACATTGGAAGGGCCACAGAAAGACCAAAGACAGAAGAACATAATGGAGCTGAGAGTGTTGCTTATGCAAAAAAACTGTGTGTCGGAGATGTCGATGTTTTATATCAGGATGCAGTTAAACAACAGACATTTTGCTTCTTTTAATGCCATAATTTATAAATCAACCTATAAATATTGGCATTATTATAAGGAGCGCTCCTTCCTGCAAACGCCTTTATTAATATTATGCGGCACGAGATATATGAGAGAAATAAACAGTTGTTACAGGAAATGTTTTCCGTGCATGAATGCTCCAGGCTTCCACCAAGTGCCGTAAATTCTTAAAGTGGCTGTTATCCCTTTCATACCACCGATTCTCCCTTATGTTTAACAGCATCTCCACTGCTGCAAATCATTAGGCAAATGTTGCAGGATTCTATTCAGCACAATAAAATGATTCTTTCTGACAATGCACGTCTCACTTGATACAATTTAGTCCTAAATATGAATCTGCCAAAGACTGTTTTTAACTAGCCGTCTTATAAATGTCCCTGCTGCATTGATTCAGAGTGTGTGCACATGTGATGCTCGAGCCTTAATAAAGGCTAATTGAAGCCACATGCAATCTAGAGCCAGAAATTTATGAGTTCTTCAATGTCTTTTATTGCAAAGTTGTGGAGATGTATTGAAAATGAAACAATGGATTCTGCATACATGCGAATAAAGACATATATCAAGTTTAATGCATGCACGATACACACAACAGGCTCCATGCGAGGAGAGACAACTTAGATTAATGAATGAAAAAGTTGCCACTCTGAGACAGGCATAACTTAAAACATAAATGTGTTCTTTAATGTGAAGTAATATTGAAATGGGTTTGATGGCCACAGTATATTAAACTGTCAAAAGCTAATAGCTTTCAATGATGATAGTCATTCCAAGTTCATTTCAATTTATTTGATTGAATAATGGGCAGTGTGTACATTTATTTTTGCTTATTGTGATTTAATTGAAATAACTACATTACTAATTCATTTACTGGATGATGAATGTTTTCCAATCATGTGATGCAGGGAGTGAATGGGACAATAAAGTTTTTTGCTGTATAAATCGCAAAACACTTTTGTGTTCTACCAGAAAGCAATAAGCACCTATTGTGTTCTCGGATCAGTCTGTTTATCATTATGGACTGAGACCGCAAACCCTGCTCACGTGCATGACATTAATTTGTTGGAAAATTTATTACATAATATAATGTTACATAATATACTCTTACATAATATAATGTATAAGAAAATAAGTAACGACACTGGGTCTTGTTTATAAACGAACCTTCTGATGCGAACACTATAACGGATTGGTTTTGCAGCGATTCCCCTGGATGGTCCTCCCAGGTGACCTCGCTCTACCTTGTTCATTAAGTTAAACATTTACATCTCCTGCTATACTGTTTGGTGTTATCTCATTTTTGGCCTCATTTGAGGCTGCATAGAAGTTGCAACTGTTTTTATTACATGTGGGTATATGTTTGTGAATGAAGCTTTTTATTGCATCAGAGTGTGAGTAAAAGTGTGCTTCTCTGTTGAACTGTAACATAAACTCATGACATCATGGGACCATATGAGCCATATTTAATTTACTTTTTTTCATGAAAGTAGACTAGGAGGGAGGAGGGCTGATACGGACCTAGGCCACAATCTTAGCAGGCCTCGTATAAAGGTGATCTGCCTCACCATTACTTTGATTCCTGGTGACTACCTACATTCCCTGGACCAGCCACCTTATTGTATTGTGGTACAGAACAGTGACCTGTTCCGCCTATTAGTTTCCCCTCACTTCTTCCCCAGTTGCAAATGTGGAGCTGGTGCAGCACTTATACAGGAGGCAGGCGGAAAAGACAGCATTAAAAAGTAGCTAAGTGTTTTGCGGTTATTAATGTCATATGGAGAGTGTTAATGTTATGTGGGAGTTAGTGAGGGTATTAATGTTATGTAGGAGTTGATGGAGGATATTAATGTTGTGTGGGGGTTGGTGAGGAAATTAATGTAATATGGGGACTATTCATGTGATGTGGGGATGGTATGGGGCTAATAATATATTGCAACATGGGGGCTAATAATTTAAAGTTCATGCTTGTTGGGGACAATGTAATATAATAAATACCATTAGCTTGATATTGGTGCTGGCTGAGGACAAAAAGGCCTATTTATTACATATGAATTTCATAAAAGAATAGTCAATATAATGTTGGTACTGGTGGGTGGAAAAGAGGCATATTTATTAAATGTGAATGCAATTAATTTTTTTCTGACTTGTTGGGCAAAAGGAGACTTATTCAATAAACGTAAAGTATATTAATTTACCAGTGGAATGACTGAGGGGAAGTTGGCTTGATTATTAAATGTGAATAATTTTGATTTAATAGGGGATGGATGCCTAGAGTGCTCACTCATTCCTCTGCTTCAGTAGGTGAATAATACCAAACTATTTCACAAACTGGGTTCTAACATTCCAGGACCCAGCAAAGTAGCAACTGAACTAAAGACACCTGCTGCGGCAGGTAGGGAAACTTGCAAGAACAGGAAGGAGAGAGCAGCACAGGCTGCAAACTGTCCTGATTCTGGTGGGACAGGCCTGATTTTGCTTTGTCCTTACCGCAAGGATAGTTAGGAGGTATGTCCTGGTTCATGCTGCTCTACTTATGAAGGGAGAGCCACGCACACCTAACAGTGGTGGTGGCAGCATTGCTAGGGGGTTTGGAGGAGAAGGAAATAGGTTAGGGTGCAGCCAAATACTTTGCGAAGAGACAGCAATGTCCTTTAATGCTGACTACAACCACACCACATGTATGTCCCCATCTCATGCCAATGTAACCCTCCTTACTGATAATTGGGCCCTGTCTGCAACATGGTCTTTCTTGCAATATTTTCCAGGGCTACTATAAGTTTCCAATCTGTTCCTGGTAACGCATCAGACCCTTCTTGTGACCCTACCATTGTTAGAACATATTCTCATATTATGGATCTTATAGATGCCTGGTCTGCATTTTACCCCACTAAAAAGGACAGCTCATATACCTATAATTTTCACTATAGACTTGAATATTTCTTTATTTTGAATAGCTTACTAGTGCCAGAGTGATAAGCTTACAACCACACAAACGTAGTCTGGCCATTTGGCAGTTCTGATGCAGATAGAAAATAGGGCGCACATGGTGCAGTAAGGAAAGGCTTCTTAAAAATGTAGCAGCTCATGCATAGGTTACTGAGTCAGAACTAATGCAACTATTACCTGAGCAACCCATAAAATGGTAGCACCTGATGCCTGCTTGTTAGTATGTGAGCATTGAAGAGTTAATTTAGGAAATCTAAGTAAATTAGAAGAGGCATTGAATGATGTAAAGAGAAAAAATATATATAACTAGCCTTAAAAGATGGAAAATGTGTGGGGTCCCGGTTTGGTTGGCTCTATATCAGGGTGAACATGCTTGAATAAAAAAAAAAACATCTGGATGACGTTACTTTGCTTGTGTATGGCACAAGCAACCCGACACTATTGAGAATTAAACAGCCGAAAGCGCTATTTATAGTGTAAGGGGGTTTCCCACGCTGTCATAGGAAACCCCCTTATTCAATAAATAGCTCTTGCGGCTGTGTAATTCTCATTAGCGTCGGGTTGCAACCAATCAGAAATGAGTATTGGTTTTGAAAAAATCAATTTTCAGATAAACACGGGCGAGTTTGCTTAACACTGGCGACTTTAAAATTGCCGCAAATCGCGAGAGATGAACAGCGATTTGAAGATCAGACTAAAAATCTTACCCCTCAGACTCACCAAACCTTAATTCTATTACATAAATCAATGTTGGTCTCCTTATGTTCTCTTGTATTTCTGTTTATTGTTCAATATACAACTTTAAGCTTTCAATATGCGTTACTCTTTATAGTAAGTTTATCATCTCTCACCTATTCCCTCCCTCCCCTTCTTTTATTTCTACCCTTTGCAATTACAATGTTGTCATATTTTCAAATGGTTTGTACTTTAATGATAATTTCCTTAATATAAAAGCGTTGAGTTAAATATATATATATATATATATATATATATATATATATATATATATATATACATAGTGTAGCAACATTATTGGTCGGACAGCTTAACCTCATAATTTTGCCAATAACCTGAGTTTGAAGAACTAGATTCACTTGTTTGAAATAAAGAAGAAAGGTGGGAACATATTGCCAATTTTAACAAGTGCATTAAAGGAATTCATGCAGAATTTATTGTTTTAGAGTTTTGCAACGATAATGAGTAATGTGCAGACCTTTTGAATATTAGAGAGCCACCCATATGTCAGTTTGCCAACCACTGCCGCAGCAGAGGAGCAAATTGAATGGGCTATTAATAGAATATAGGATTCTAAGTACCTTGGATATGATGGTATTATAACTATTGCTAATACAAATGTTTTTACAATAATTAATGACTGCATTAAGGCTATTATTTTACAATGGGAGAAAACATAAGGCTTTGTCTACTGAATTAATACGTGCAAGAATAACAATGGTGTTACATCTTGGTAACTCAAGAAATTTGCCTTAGGCTGGTTAGTGAACTTAACAATGACATAAATGACGTTGTATCAATACTAGCTGCCAATTTCAATTTACTTTTGCCAGTGATAATTCAGAAAGAACAAGTGGGGTTTACTAGACATAGAGAAGGTGTTGACAACATTAAAAAAAGCTTCTAGAGCTAATTAATTTTTTGAGAAAGATAAACCAGGCTGCTAGGATCTAGGACATGTTTATCTTCAAGAGTTTTCATTTAATAGCTATTAAATATTTTAAGAATGATTCACCCAGACAAGACGTTCCTTCATATATTTAATGTACCTTATAATAATCCAAGATATCACATTAAGATAATGGGACACCAAGGGGAATATGTGTAGATGTACCAGAGGGTCGTTCTCTATTTTTTGCAATGGTTTTGTAGAAACTCGCTAGATCAATTAGAGCTGATTTTAATATCCCAGGAATATTAGAGTATGAAATGACTGTGTTTGTGGACGATATGCTGTTAACAATTATACAATCATTTAATTAGTGCCCTGTGTCTTTTAATGAAATTTAGGTGTTTTGGTTAATACTCTGGTTTAGAGGTTAATAAAAGAAAAGAGAAGGTTTGAATATATCTATTCTGAATTTCACCTATTATTATCCTTTATTTATAGGGCACCACAAAATGTCCACAGCTCTGTACATGTGTTATACAGATATCAATGATCCATTACACATTATATTATACATGAAAAACAAAATACAAAAGACCAGACATACTGATTAAACAAAAAATGCACAGATAGCATGGTAAAGCAGGTCAATTTTTTTTATGGGACAATGAGTGAGAGTGATGGTAATGACCAATGTGAAGCAGATCTGAGCTAAAAAAAATAGTAAGCTAGGAATAGTATAAGGAGAACAGGAGGAAAGAGGGTCCTGCTTGTGAGAGACATCCTAAAGGGATAGGAAGATACAAATAGGGTGGACCGAGTGGGGAGTGGAGGTGATAGCCAGGGGCAAAGAAATTAGGAGGAGGGCTGATAGACTTGAATAAAGAGTCTTAAGGGTACACTTGGGTGGTAGGAGATTTCATGACATTTTGACACAATTTTGCAAGAAGCGGGTAGCAAAGAAAAGAGCTGAGAGCAAGGAGGGAAGTGAGAGAGGGAGGGGAGGGGAGGAAGCTGAAGGTAGCAAAAATGTGACAAGATTTGAGGATTGGGAGGAAATGAGTGCCTTGAAGTAGGACTATTTAGAGAGTGATAGGGCAGAAATGTAAGAGGTGAGTATGAACTTGAAGTAAAGGAAGTCAGATCCGTTCCGCACTATGGGTCCATTTTTGAAGGTGTGTCCAGTCCTTGCACAAGGCAGGTGCATGAGGTAGAGGTTAATGGGAACTCACAGGTGATTGTTGAATGTTGTCCTCATGTAGCTGTGTTGCTAAGTAGAAAGTTCCCCTCTTGTTCAACTTTTGTTTAACTCTTACTAAGCTATCTTAATCTGTATATACACTTGTAGAAAACCCACACCAGAACAAATCAACACTACCTACATAATTTAACACAGTCAAACAGGCTGACATAGCCTCTATTGATTGATTAAATATGGTCCCAGAGTCATTTCTTTCTTTAGTTACCCCCCCCAAAAAAATCTTAAGAAAACAAATAGTTAGAGGAGTAAGCATACCATAACATACTTACAAGACATGTCAGGAAACATGCCCATTATTTGGAGTTGCAAAATGCTTCTATATCTGGGAGTAAATATATGAGGTACCTTGACACTTGGATGCAGGCTTAAATGTTTTGATCAAAATATGAACCAATACCTCACGTTTTACATTTTGCTAGATACACACATATATGCAGTGTTAAGGACAAGCACTGACATCAACTGTATTTTTTGTTTTGTATACATATAGGGCATTTATTTTGCCAATCATCTGATACCATATATAATATAGGATTAACCAGGCCATGGCTTATTTCTTCTCTGGAGTAAATATAACTTATTCCCATGAGAAGTGAATTTTGTTAATTTCCCTGAAAGGATTAAAGAATTTAAATGTACCATTAATAAATGGATTTCTAAAATAAATGCTTTTACAAATTACACCCCTGCCAAACTTAATGTACTTGTGTAGATTTCTCCCTGTGGAAATCCCACTGTCAAATTTCGAAGCGTTTTCAGGACCAAAATATGCAATTTTGTTTTTCTTCCAAAAGAAAACAAAAATACATGCACTTATTATAATTTGAAGTGTTAAAATAGGGGATCTAGGAGTAACACTTTTAGATGCTTATTAGTTTGCAGCCCACTTGGGTTTTAACAGCGAAAATAACTATGAATTATGACAAACCAAGTTGACTACAGCCGTAAAAATCAGCGCAAATACATCACTATAGAAGTGAGATGATAGAAGAGAAATCAAATGATTGCGTTTAACTAGTCGTTACAGTTAAATATGGTCTTATGAACCAGTATAATTAGTTTGTGCCAACCCTAGAACATACAAATTATATACTTTGCGTTGGAGAGAGAAGCTTTTGTTCATATGTAGAAACACAAGGGATTAGTCAGTTCACATAATGTTAAGTGGGAAAGATGCAACGTGGAATTACTTACAAAGAAAACATTGTGCTTCACACAGTTTAAAACAATGTACAGGACATAATTTACTTTGCTGACGTTATGCGCCTAGGTTTGATTGGATTTCTGCCTGAGTGTGTTGGATTGTGGTGCAAGTTGTCAGCTTTTGCATAGGAGCAAAAGTTTGTACCAAATGATGGGAAAGTTTGGAGGAGTGAGGGCATTACTCTTAGGCACCACAGTGGCTTAGTGGTTAGTTAACCCCAGTGCCTCACAGCACTGGGGTCATGACTTTGATTCCCGACCATGACCTTATCTGTGTGGAGTTTGTATGTTCTCCCCGTGTTTGCGTGGGTTTTCTCCGGGTGCTCTGGTTTCCTCCCACACTATAAAAACATACTAGTATGTTAATTGGCTGCTTTCAAATTGACCCTAATCTCTCTCTCTGTCTGTGTGTGTGTGTGTGTGTGTGTGTGTGTATGTTAGGGAATTTAGACTATAAGCTCCAATGGGGCAGGGACTGATGTGAGTGTGTTCTCTGTGCAGCTCTGCGGAATTAGTGGCACTATATAAATAGATGTTGATTACTCAGAGGAGGTGTTTCAGTGCTCTTAGTTTTGTGAGGTCCTGTAAAAACAAGATGTAATTTGAGTGGGGTATATTGTTTGTATACTTGTAATGAGACAGGCTTACACTCCTATAGAGGAGCACAGTGCTAGGTAAACTCAGAGTAATATAATGAAAATAACATTATCAGCATGTATTTGCAATGCACAGGCATGTGTACAACTGTGACCAAGTCATAATTGGGAGCATTTGCTTGAACACACACTTACTGTACTGCATTGGAACATCCCTTCCCTCCCTTGCCACGCCTAGCCAGTCGTAAAAGTCACAAGTGTCGGATATGTCCAATTCTTACGTATATTTGCTTGTGCTTGTTTTGTAGGGATGCCTAGTGTGAAAAAAATGCATTATTTTGCTCCGCAAACTGGTGTCCGCCCAACACTGAATCAGGCCCCAAGTGATGTATGTAAATGAAGTCAGGTGACATTTTCCATTTTCTTGTACTAACCACTGAAAAGTAAGCGTTTCTCAGCAATGCAAATGTTTCAAATCACTTTATGGCAAATGAATGTGCGGTTTTGCACTTGTAGTGTTTTAAGTGTAGTGTTTTAATAAGTACTCGGGGTAATCACAATATATTGCCTAGGTATTTGCACAGTTAGGAAAGCAACAGCATTATTGGCAAGTACAGAATTATTTCTCATTTTGTGTCAGTCAGCACATTTTATCAAATATATTGGATGACAGGATTTGACAAGGTGGGGGTGTTTTCCTTTGCCCAGAGCAGCCCAACACTTGAATCACACCATTTCTGCAGTTAGAAAGAAGAAATAAACCTTATAGGGACCTCCTTGCATTTCAAACTATTACACTTTAGTATTAAAGACTAATTTTTATGGGAATCTGCATAGGTTTTAATGAACTTTGGCTTCAACAAAATGGCCACCATTAATTGCTCCGGCAAATATTTTGCCTCCAGTGTATTTTGCTTATTTATATTTTGGCTCTAGTGTTTTTCTGTGGCATTATCTAAAAAGAAAGTGGCTGCTGAGAGCGATGTGACGTACTGGGTGAGTAACTGTAACAACACTTGCCATTTTTAATTTTATTGTACCTTTTTTTTATTTTAATTGGCTGTAAGGGGAGATTGGTATTCATTTTGTAGAGTTGTAACACTTAACAAAGTACTATAGTAGTCTGGTAAGGTGTTCAATATGGATTTATGTAAAGAAGGAGGTTAATATTAAAGTGTTTTTCACAGTCATTTACAACTTACTTTATGCCTCATTCTTTTTTATTTCTTTAACATATGTTACTAGATTTCTGTACATTGTTGTAAGGAGACAAGAGGCTTATTTGCACTGTACCTCTTTTCTCACAAAATATGGACTAAAGAGCTAACACTTTTATAGCCCCGTTTAATGTTCTCCAGATCCCCATGGTGCTGAGATGGGGATAATGCCCCATTACTTGAGGGTTGAGTTTACCCCAAGTTCTTAAAAGGTGTTTACTGTTAATAGGTGTGGATTTAATGTTACATTGTCAGGGTTCCCTGTTGAGTGTATAGTTCTCTCTATTTTAATATTATACTTGTGGTATGTTATTTAACTGTATCCGTTGGGTTTGAATCACTGTCGTTTCTGAATGAAACCTGTATTGTTAATATTGATTAAATCTAGCCAGGTGGGTCCATTGTTCAAGCACTGGGGCTTAATGATCTTTGCAGACTGTCTGGGTTGAGAGGCAATTTAATTGTGTTCTCAGTGGAAGAAGATATAGGGAAAATATAGGACCATTCCACACCAGACATCATGGCACCACATAGCTCACTATAGAAAAGATATCTACAGCAGGGTTATACAGCCAGGATGCAAAATTTCAGAGGATGTGCTCCTTTGGTGGACAACTGAGATTCCAGATTCCGTCAGTTTGCCATAATAAATTGCGGTTTAACTGGCGACGGTATTCCAAGACGTGAGACATGGTGCTATTCCTTGCTACTATAAGAGAACTAACGACTCGGATTTTACCTCTGCGTGCTATCATGTATGGGTGAGTATGAGTAATACCTAAAGGGTTGATGGCTCACCCGGCTAATTGTTCAGTGTTTGTTTTTTGTTTTTTCTATCAAATCCTTTTTATAAATTTTTTCAAAACATATAACAACTAGTAACATGAATTGCATTTATGATTAAATATGAAAGGTTTCATAAACTAGAAATAGTGCTATTACAAATTGTGTTTGTAGGTAGTATTATTGCATTACGTTGTTGTATTTTGCAATAAACTGTACTTTTTTATCTTTCCTATTTACCTTACCTGTGTGATCTGTACTACGGCTCTAGTACCCCCCACCGTGACAATTGTACATTTATAATTCTATTATTATTGTTATTATTATGTTTTATGTTTTATTTTGTCTTCTTGTGAAATCTAGCATTTGAAAACGCCTTCTAGAAATCCTGTGTTCGCCCCTGGATGAGATCACAATGGATTTCTACAACAAGATGGCTAATGGCACTAATTACATAAGTATGTTGTAGTGAGGGGTAAAATATGTAAGATATTAATGAGAAAAGATAAATCAAGGAGTACAGCAGTAGTGGTTATACAACTATCTAGAAAATGTGGTGTACACATAAGGTTACTGTAGTCTGGGAATGAAATGTCACAGAGAGCCAACATTAATGTTTTCCCCTAGTGCAATCCAGGAAGAGTGAGTGTTCAAGAGGCTCCTTTTATAAGGCTATATATATATATATATTTGATATTTGTTGATTCTTGTTTACTCATTTCTTTATTTTCCAATGCACTGTGATTGGCATTAATTATTAGCCACCGTTTGAGAAAATTGGGAGCAATTCAAAAATGATTTGGCCTATGGCGAATCTCTTAGTTTACACCGAATATCACAAGCGGCTGAAATGATATGCCTATTTTACTACACCCCTATCAGCAGTCATCCACCATAATCCCCTTGAATGTTAACGCTCACTAGTTTGGCCCTCTCTACCTCCTGTCTCCTGATCCTCATTGGATGTTTCCTTTCTTCTAGTTGTGTCTTCTTATGTAGTTGATTCCTATATTGTCTCTTGTATTTATGTTTATTGATTCTATAGTTTTTATTGTCCCTTATCTGTTTTTTTTTCTGTTTATTTTTGTTGATTGTGCGGTGCTGCGGATTCTCTGGCGTCACAAAAGTAAACTAAGTGGATGATGTCATCAGGGTCCCAGTTGGGGCGTACATTGTTCATCCACTGTTCTTGAAGTTATCTTGTGGGGAAGATGTTTCCCAATGACCTATCTGGTTTAGAGTTTGCCTTCCACAGAAAAAATATAAACTTCAAATGGGGCATCAACTACTACAAAGAAGAGAAACTCTAACCCAGATACCTCTGCCTCTCCTCTGAGCCAATGAAACTGCCCATCCCACCTAATAAACATTTCAGATAGCACCATAAGGCCTGAACGTTTCTTTTTTTTTATTGTATGTTGGTGTCCCACACACATGGACCACATGGTAGAGTTTACCTACTTTTCCTAGCTTCACACTGATGCCCAAAGCTGATTCTAGGGGCAAAGATTTACAGGTCTGTGGAGGTATTAGCACTACAATAAATTTGACAGCAGTTGGCAGTAACTGGTGAATAACCACAAGGCTTAATTTCATTTTCATTATAACCAGGGAAATACAGTAGATTGGATTAAAGTTTTTTATTATTCTTATTCTTATTGTTATTATTATTTTATCTACGCCGATCAGCCACAGCATTAAAACCACTGACAAGTGAAGTGAATAACAGTAAATAACAGAGAATAACAGTGAATATATTATACAGCAAGTGAACAGTCTGTTCTAGAAGTTGATGTGTTGGAAGCAGGAAAAATGGACAAGCGTATGGATCTGAGCGACTTTGACAAGGGCCAAATTGAGATGGCTAGATGACTGGGTCAGAGCATCTCCAAAATGACAGGTCTTGTGGGGTGTTCCCGTTATGCAGTGGTTAGCACCTACAAAAGTGGTTCAAGGAAGGGCAATCAGTGAACCGGCGAAACGGTCATGGGTATCCAAGGCTCAGTGATGCATTTGGGGAACGAAGACTAGCCCCCCTGGTTAAATCCCACAGAAGAGCTACTGTAGCACAAATTGCTGAATTAGTTAATGCTACTATGATAGAAAGGTGTCAGAACATACAGTGCATCACAGCTTGCTGCAGACCGGTCAGAGTGTCCATGCTGATCCCTGTCCACTGACGAAAGCACCTGCATTGGACACGTAAGTGCCATGCCAACTGGGCCATGGAGGAATAGAAGTAGGTGCCTTGGTCTGATGAATCATGTTTTTGCATCATGTGGACGGCATTTACCTAAGTAAGAGATGGCACCAGGATACACTATGGGAAGAAGTTAAACTAGCAGAGGCAGTAAGATACTATGGGCAATGTTCTGCTGAGAATTGGCATCCATTTGAATATTACTTTGATGCCTACCCCCTACCTAAACATTGTTGCAGACAAAGTACACCCCTTCATGGCAGCAGTATTCCCTGATGGCACTGGCCTCTTACAGCAGGAGAATTTGCCTTGCCACACTGCAAAAAATTGTTCAGGACTGGTTTGAGGAACATGACAAACAGTTCAAGGTGTTGACTTGGACTCCAAACTCCCGTAACCTAAATCCGATCGAGCCTCTGTGGGATGTGCTGGAAAAGCTTATTGGAGCTATGGAGGCCCCACCTCACAACTTACAGGATTTAAAGTATCTGCTGCTAACGTCTCGGTACCAGATACCACAGGACACCTTCAGAGGTCTTGTGGAGTCCATGCCTCGACGGGTCAGATGTGTTTTGGTGGCATGAGGGGGACCTGCACAATATTAGGCAGGTTTAATGTTGTGGCTGATTGGTGTATGCCTATACCTACTTGTGTATCACATGCATATAACATTATGTATTAGTCATCTGCTTACAAGCCTGAATCATAGGCTTATTTTTATAAAACACGAAGTAGAAAGCTGTCTGATTATATTGTAGTCTCACAGTGTTTCCACAAATCCACTTTGAGACTATAAGGAACTAATAACCTTTAAACTAATTCTTGCCTTTTCCACAAAGTATCAGAAATTAAATTAAAAACCTGATTTTGTCAGTGTTACCACACAAGTAAGGTATCATAATGTCCCTTTGGGACATTTTATATTATTTATTGATGGCGGTATTTTAATAAGTTGTAAAATACCAGTAAAAGTCATGGCGGTACAAGGGACTTCTGGAAAAGTCAATACAATCCAATTATTATTGTCCTCGCAGAGAACAAGTCTTATATTTTAGCTTATTGTTCAAGTAATAAGACATTCTGTTGAGAGTGTGCTGAGCCTGTTTAAACAACAAAAAGGCAGAAATGCTCAGGGACGGGCTTTTAAAATAATTATGCACAGGTAGCACTAGGAACAAATCTTGATGTTAGATACATATTGTGACAATTGCCTTAAATAGACCCAGGACGAGTTAAGTCGTTTTATTACTGCTCGGCCTTAAGACTGATCGCTGCACTCATCTACAGCCATATGCTCTGAGCATTAACACTTGAGAAGATGCCAAATTATTTGTAAATAATTTAGAAAGTCGGAGAATTAATGAATTCACTGACTTTGACTTCCTTGCCAAGATACAAACCTAAACTCCCGTAGTTACAGTCTATTTCAAGAAATTAATTTCAAGCATTTTCAGATTCTATTACAAATGTAATTTCCTTTAGAAGGGAAGTAGATCACCCAATGAATGTTAGGTATTGTGGTTATCAATGATGTTTAGCTGTTGGTGGAGGATGAGGAGGAGAAACTGGTTCTAGGTTCAGAAACTCCGCTGCCAAACTACAAAGATGGAATTTGTTGGACATACTGTACAGAAAGAACATCCAGGCAGGTGATAGTAAAAGATAAGGCACAGAGGAGAGTGTGGAGTAAGGATGGAGCACAGGTATTGCAAAGACATCAATTTGAGAGCATCGAGGTCAGGTGGAGGTTAGAGGTCAACAAAGATTGTCACTGCTAAGAGTAGGGATGGTTTGTACATGGATTTACACAGCCAGTTAACAGCATGAAAAATCATAATTGTAAAGAACTGTAAATTAATACAAACCAGTCCCTTTGGAAGTCCATTACTTAACAGTGTGACATGGTGGCTTAGTGGTTAGCACCTCTGCCTCACAGCACTGGGGACATATGTTTGATTCCCGACCATGTGGAGTTTGTATGTTCTCCCCGTGTTTATGTGGGCTTCCTCCAGGTGCTCCGGTTTCCTCCTACACTCCACAAACATACTGGTAGGTTAATTGGCTTTATCAAATTGTCCCTACTCTCTGTGTCTATGTTAAGGAATTTAGACTGTAAACTCCAATGGGGCAGGAACTGATGTGAGTGAGTTCTCTGTACAGCGCTGTGGAATTGGTGGCGCTATATAAAGAGCTGATGATGAGCTATTTGAGCTCTCATTTGATTGCCATTACACAATGTTGATCCCATCTTTCATGTCAATTAGAAATTGCACTGGCACTTAGTATTGTCTACAAGGGACCGCCTACCCACACAGTTTAGGGCTGTCAAGGCTTCCTGGGAACAGTAGTGCACCAGAAAACTATTTATTAAAGGCGAAAAATAGATAGGTGCGCCAACAGAAAAATTAGCAAAACAGTTGCAAAAGATATGGTGGAGAGTATGTATGGATACAAAAGTATTTATTAAAAAGCCCTAGATGCAATGCAGAAATATATAAAAAACCAAAACTATGTAAACAAAGGTTCGGAGATGTATAACAGTCAAAAAATGCCTGGACTGGGATAACCTGAAAAGTTATCCAAATGGATGCTATGAAATAAATGATGGTATCAGGAATCACTGAAAAGTTATAATGAATAAAATTCCAAGTATGTAATATATTTCCCAGCTGCTCATACATTGTGATGTAAATAATTAAACCTAGAATGGGTAGCCACCCCACTCAATAATTCAGAGTCACAAAATACTGCGTAGCATAAAAATGAAAAACTAAATTCAATATAGAAGAGTTTAAAAAGAAGTTTCCATATATGAAGGTACCTCATTACATCAATGTAGTATGATTTGATTTCCTCCAGTAGAATGTGGTGGCTGTTGTGGGAAGACCCCCCTCAGGGGCAAACGCATGTCGCCAGGGGGCATGACCAGCATGCATGAGGGCGTGGCTACGTGGCTATAATATTAGACAGTGCTTGGCTGCTCTCCACCGACTCTTCCTATTCCCATAATATACATGGGCAATGCTGCGTGCACTACTGTTAGGTACACGCAGCTCTCTCTTTTCAAGCAGAGCTGTGTGAAGCGGGAGCAGGGTCCAGCTACCTCAATTATACAGTGCCCCAGGCTTGGAGGGGGGTTTCCAGGCACTAGGAACCCCCCCCCCCCTCAGTTTGCCTATGCCCCTACCGGATATTTATACCGCCTCAGATGATGTCCACAATCCGGATGGTGCGATGATGAAGTTTGTGGTAGTTAGAGAATCTGTGCAAAAAAAGCATCTCACTGTGCAGAAAAATAACTTGTTTGAGACGTAAAGTGGGTAATCACTTAAACAATGGCAGTATCATGGGGAGAAGACAATCAGCTGAAAGTCCACTGGTGAATATTCAATATGAGATGTGGACTAGTCGACGCGTTTCATTAGTGTACATCCAGCGACCACGCATCTGGATTGTGGATATCATCCATGTTGTAACAATCTTTGGTATTACCAAATGATAGAAAATGGATAGTGTGTATGTGTAATACATAAACATAAAAAAAAATATATATATTACAAATTGCACCGAGAAATTATTAACCAAACATATCTTTCCGTATCCATGGCGTGCTGCTGGTAGGTGACTGTCACAGTGCTATGTACAAACGGGGGTCCATAGATTATGGATGGAGTGGAGTGGAGCATTGGAACACAGGAGGGAAGTACTAGGAGGTGTAGAAAGTAACATTGTTAGTTGCTTAAGGAACATTTGACTAGTTAGGTATTGAGGTATGTATGGGGATAAGAGAGAATAATGCAAACAGCAGATGTGGATAAAGAGGCTTTAAAATATAATGGAATGACAGACAATAAAGTGCAGCAGATAGAACTCGGTTATAAGTTATTTGCAATGATGTGCAGAAATAGGAGGAAAAGTGAAAATAAGGAGTACGGTATAAGGTGTTAAGATGGGATGAATTATTTAGGTGGCTCAGTGGTTAGCACTTCTGCATGACAGCACTGGGGTCATGAGTTCAATTCCCGACCATGGCCTTATCTGTGTGGAGTTTGTATGTTCTCCTTGTGTTTGCGTGGGTTTCCTCCGGGTGCTCCGGTTTCCTCCCACACTCCCAAAACATACTAGTAGGCTAATTAGCTGCTATCAAATTGATGGGGATATGAGTACTCTGTACAGGGCTGCGGAATTAGTGGCGCTATATAAATAAATGGTGATGATGATGATGATATAAAAAGATATAGAACATAACTACAGGAATACAAGAGTCGAAAATAGATTAAGGAACAATAAAGAGGAATGTCTTGTGATGAGTATCCATTAAGAATTGGGGGAGAGTGTGGGGGAAAAGAAGGGAGAAAAATTGAACTAATAATGTTTCATTGAAGTTGAATTAAACCTAAAAAAATTATAATAGAATCTTGTAACTCTTTGCAGCTGCCACAATTAAATTCAATAATATCTGTTTTTCTTTCCATGATGACCAGACATCCTTGATCTCTGCTACATTACCTAAATACTCATTTGTTTCTTGATTTAATGTTGAATTTTATGACTTATTTTAATAATTAGACACTTGGAACCCAGCTCACTGCCAGCTTTCAGCTATATGTTTCCTAGCTATAAGTGTTGCCATTCTTACTAATTTATTTTCATTATCGGTAAGCGCCTTATGATAAGCACCCAGTAATGCCTGTAGCCTTTCTCGTTTCATTTGCTTATGTATAACCATACCTAAAGTTTACTCTATTGAGTTCCAAAAGGATTTCACCTTATCACATTTCCACCAGATGTGAATGAAATTGTCCTTGGGCACCGAGTCTACTAAAGTGGTGCAGAGGTTTGCTAGGATTTCCTCTGTGTAGAATAAAGGGAGATATGTGTACCAGAAGAACCATATGAAACATTCTAATTGCCTGCCCAGCACCCTGCGAGGAGATATATACCACACAAATTCACAAATTAAAGTTAATATATTCTTTTCCAGTGTTCTGTCTTTCCGTCTCACTGCTCCCATGTATTGTATTTGTGGTATTGAATTCACTTTTAAATATGAAAGAAAAGGTAGGAATTAGTTTATCAACATTCTGCATCTGGACTTTTAAAAGGTTTGTACCATCTTGCGGTAAAATGTACAATTACTCTCTGGCACCCAACAGATGTAGTATACTATATGCACTACAAATCAGTTTGGTTTTGAATCCGGGGTTCTCCCACAGCTGAGCAGAGTACCGTATACCTGCTACGCAAGCTCTAAGTGCGTCTAAGTTTGTGGGGAGTTAGAAAATCTGTGCAAAAAAAGCGTTTCACTGTGCAGAAATGTAAAATGACCACAAGGTTGTATTACACTTGTTACTTTTGTATAGTTTAAGATTATTTTTGCAGGTGAAAGTACATCTAGAAATTGTCTTCTACGCTGAACCGCAACTGGAAGCTGCAAAATGCGTCTTATTAAAACTATAGAACAGGACCCGATTTTTGCAGCTTTGAGATGGAGCAAAAAAAATGTCTTTTTCAGAGTGGAAGTGAAACCCAGCGCAATCATTTTTTTTTCTCCGATGCACCAATTCCTTAGGAACGCCCTTTCTCTGCTAAGCAACTCAATTAGACTTTATAGTGTTCCCGCCTTATAGTAATTTGACGGAATATTGACCAGTGGGCAAAACTATCAAACATCATTATAGATGGTAATTCTTACATTTAAAATAAAAAAAAATGACCATTTATTGTGTAGTTGATTAGACTCAAATGGGGAAATGTGAACATTTCAAATAAAATTCGGACATTTATAGTGACAAAATTTTCTCAGGGGAAAATCTTTCAAATCTGGCATTGTTCCAGAAAATTAGGGAATGTTGGCAACTATGTATTCGGAATCTCATGGGCTTCCCCTCCCACAGAGCAACTAAAAGGCACCATTAGGATTCACCAAATCTGGCACTCAACCCCTCCCCCATTCAGCATTCTGTCACCTGGTCCCACCCCCAGCCCTTCCCCTTTGCAGCATTCTGTCAGCTGGTAGAATCACAGAACATTGCACAGCAAGGTAACAGACTGTCATTTGGCTCCATCCCAGCTCCTCCTACATTCTGTCAACTGCCCCTGTCCAAATCCCTCTCCGTTGCGGCATTCTGTCACCTGGCCACAACTTAGCCTCTCCCCCCTATACAGAAATCTGTCACCTGGCCAGATCTCAGCCCCTCCCCCATGCAGCATTCTGTCACCTGGCCAAATCTTAGCCCCTCTCCCATGAAGCATTCTGTCACCTGGCCACATCTTAGCCCCTCCCCCATGCAGCATTCTGTCACCTGGCCAAATCTTAGCCCCTCTCCCATGAAGCATTCTGTCACCTGGCCACATCTTAGCCCCTCCAACATGCAGCATTCTGTCACCTGGCCACATCTCAGCCCCTCCCCCATGCAGCATTCTGTCATCTGGCCACACCTCAGCCCCTCCCCCATGCAGCATTCTGTCATCTGGCCACACCTCAGCCCTTCCCCATGCAGCATTCTGTCCCCTTTCAACATCTCAACCCCTTCCTCATGCACCCTTCTGTCACCTGGCCACATCTCAGCCCCTCCCCATGCAGCATTCTGTCATCTGGCCACATCACAGAACTTCCCCCATGCAGCATTCTGTCACCTGGCCATTTCTTAGCCCCTCCCTCATGCAGCATTCTGTCACCTGGACACATCTCAGCCCCTCCCCCATGCAGCATTCTGTCACCTGGACATTTCTTAGCCCCTCCCTCGTGCAGCATTCTGTCACCTGGCCACACCTCAGCGCCTCCCTCATGCAGCATTTTGTCACCTGGCCACATCTCAGCCCCTCTTCCATGCAGCATTCTGTCACCTGGCCACACCTCAGCCCCTCCCTCATGCACCATTCTGTCACCTGGCCACATCTCAGCCTTTTCCCAAGCAGAGGTCTAATGGCAAAAATAAAATGTAAATTGCAATGTAATAAATGACTGCATTCTGTTAGATACGAGTACACACTGAAAGTTATACTTTCTTAATCTTAAAAACCATTAGAACAAAGACTAATGTTAGTTAACCACAGGGGAGGGCTGGCAAATTTTAGCCCGGGGGACAAGACTTGTCTCAGCATCCTATTCGGAACATTTTAAAGGAAAAAAATGCAGGTGACCCAGCCCAAGGTAGCCCACTATGGGACTGCCCCGGGTGGCAGATGCCCCCCTGCCCCCCAGCCCAGCTTGCCCCAGGTCAGCCATACCCTTTGCCTGTCACATCTCTTCTTAGGAATAAGGCTGATGAAATATTGTCATTGGAAGAAGCTCCATAGTAATTCTGTATCACTGGATGTCTTACATACTACACAGCAGGACTAATACACAGAGGTCAGCACAGGTCATATGAATGATAGCATTGGAGAGGAGGAAATGCACATTTAACATTTGCCAGCTTGGATAAGTGAATCTATTGTACAATGTAACTATAATGACCCAGCAGTATTGTGTATGTCAGGTCGTCTTTATGTGTAGCAATGATTGCTGACTTCTCCAACTAGCCCTGTAGACTCTGTGCCTAATTTACTAATGTTACACTTAGGTGCACAAAGGACCCTTCATCACACCAACCAATCATTGCTTTCATTGTCTAACGTACACTAGACAGATTACAGCTAATTGCTGAGTGTTCTAATCATTGTATGAAAAAAGTGAAAAATAAACAAAAATGTTTAGCAAAATTATGTTTAATAAAACGGTGAATGAGAATTTGTCTCTTATTCTGTTAAAGTTTGTTTTGACATTGTGTGTGTCTTTATTTTATTTTACTCTTTTATTGTTATGGTGGAAACCAGACCATACGGGCCAGCGCAGGGGCTGGATGAGAATCTGGAGAGGGGGGGAGGCTGCTCATATTTTAAAATAATGAATTTATTTTTTTACTTTACAGCTTGTGAAATCAGGACTGGTTCTGAGATTGGGAGGTGGAAAGAGGAAGCATTATCATTTGAGCCAAAATTTGGCCGAACCTCAATAAGCAAAATTTCTGGGGTTTTATACAACCCTAATATACAGCTGCTGTTTTCTAGTTGTTCGGAGAATGCACAGAATTTGCAACACGAGGCGTACAAGATATTTGTTATAAACAGCAGTACAGAGCTTGCATACTAAGTAGTGTCATTTGCTCTGTGTCTCCAGGCTGCTCTGAGTTGTAGAACGTCTCTGTTTTCTTGTCTCTAATTGCTTTTTACTCAGGAAATCTGCAATATCAACATTTGCATAAGTTTATTTTAAATCACGTCCTTGTTAATTTGTATCATAACACGCGAGTGGTGCCAATATGTGTATAAACTCCTGTAAATAATATCTGTATAAGCAGGGAAATCATTATGTCATCGCTTATCATTGGTGACGTCTGATGTCATCACTTCAGTGCTCATAGGGAAAACTTTTGTACGATTTCCAGTGACGTTTTAAAATAACATTAATAGTGTTTTAACAAAAGGGAACATGGGCAACAACTGTCTTTTTTTTTTCGATATATAGGGCCTGGTGCCACTCAAACTACCCCCCATGCAGCATTCTGTCACCTGGCCCCACCCAAACCCCTCCTCTATGCCGCATTCTGTCTCCTTTCCCACCCACGTCCCTCCCCCATGCAGCATTCTGTCACCTGGCCACACCCAAACCCCTCCTCTATGCCGCATTCTGTCTCCTTTCCCACCCACGTACCTTCCTCATGCAGCATTCTGTTACCTGGCCACACCCACACCCCTCCCCCATGCAGCATTTTGTCACCTGGCCACACCCAGACCCCTCCCCCATGCAGCATTCCATCACAGATAGAATCAATGCACATAGCACAGCCATGTGACAGGGTGATAGCTTTCCATTCTAGCCTCTTGGTATGAAGTACAACCCAAACTTGTCAATTCTCCTGGAATGTCTAGGAGACTCCCGGATTACGGGTAGGTCTTCCGGACTCCCGGGAGAGTATGGCAGCCTCCCGCATCTGCCCACTTCCTAGTGAAGTGGGCAGAATTAGATCCAGGTCAGGGAATCGCGACATTTGGCCCCGCCCCGCTTTAAAAATGGAACTAATTGCATAGCCCCGCCCCCGGTACGCAAACCTCCCCAGGCAGCTCCCAGACGCCGATTTCAGGAAGTCGGCAAGTACGGTACAACCGCATATTTGGCCATGAAAAAAGTTTCCAGTGGAAGCCAAAACATTGATGATGCTCCAATTAAGCATTTTGAGTTTTCAGTCCAGTGAGAGACATTATTAATTTCCTTTTGAATATGTACCAGGCCCACATATTATTTTGAGAATAGAGTGAAATAAATTTCAGATTGGAATCATGTTCTTATATTTAGCATAGGATTGGCCAGAAAGGAATGAATTGATGTGAGTTGATCAGTTTAACATGTACTATGTGGAATTAACATTTCCTGTTTTTAATATAGAGTACAGCTTGAAGCAGCTAAAATAGCAATAATAATGTTTTTTCTGTGTGCACAGGATCAATCTATTTTTGTTTACACAATTTTATTACACCCCTATTGCACCTCAGTTTTTATTACTTTATATTAATTAAATAGTTGTGGTAGTGCACAATACATTATAGCCTTTTATTATTATTATTACAAATGGGTTT
Organism: Mixophyes fleayi; assembly: GCF_038048845.1. Lineage (NCBI taxonomy): Eukaryota > Metazoa > Chordata > Amphibia > Anura > Limnodynastidae > Mixophyes > Mixophyes fleayi. The sequence goes on from NC_134410.1 coordinate 7,986,731, forward strand.
TCTTTTTAGCAAACCCTTATAGTGGCTCCCCTCCTTATCAAACATGTGTCAGGTGATTCCTTAGCTGTCTAATAGCTGCTATTGCTTTGGGAGTACTTGCCTTTACACGTTGTGCGCAGGTAAGACACAACCCAGTTATAGCAATAATCATGTTAAAATTCATCTTAGATTCATGTTTATGTTTAGCTTAGGACTGGCCAGAAGGGAAATACTTTGGTAGGAGTGAGCTGCCATAGTGCTGTATACCAAATCTACACTTCTACCCACTGTTCATCACGCTAGTGGTTGGAGCCAATCCCATCATCATCATCATCATCATTTATTTATATAGCGCCACTAATTCCGCAGCGCTGTACAGAGAACTCATTCACATCAGTCCCTGCCCCATTGGAGCTTACAGTCTAAATTCCCTAATATATACACACACTCACACAAAGACAGACAGAGAGGGAGACAGACAGAGACTAGGGTCAATTTTTGATTGCAGCCAATTAACCTACCAGTATGTTTTTGGAGTGTGGGAGGAAACCGGAGCACCCGGAGGAAACCCACGCAAACACAGGGAGAACATACAAACTCCACACAGATAAGGCCATGGTCGGGAATCGAACTCATGACCCCAGTGCTGTGAGGCAGACGTGCTAACCACTAGGCCACTGTGCTGCCCCATAATCCCATAACAGCTACTGAGTCAAAAATGGCAATTAGAGCCCAATAGCACATAGTGGTTTCTACTTGTTATTTGCTGGGATATGTACATCGTATTGCCCTTGTTACATTGGCATTATATTATTAATACAGTTATTTATTTAGTGTGTCAGGAATTATTGACCTGAAAACTGATAATAAATATTTGTAAAGGCGGCGCCTCTACATTGTTGTGGTGAGTCCTGTTGGGGTTTCCAGCATTGGGAATAAGGTTACCACCGATTTAGGGTGCCCCCTAAATGCTGGTGCCTTAGGCAGCAGCCTTGGATGGCTGTAGCTATCTCTTGGCCTGGGCTGTGGAAATGAGAATATGGTTTTATGTGTTTGTACATCAATTGATCAACACTAGATAGGTAAATTCAACTACAAACAATTGACTATTATGGTCAGAAATATGTGATGGTGCAATTTTAGTTTTACTAGAGAACCCATTTTAGCCAGAATAGATTCTGCCTGGTGCAGCAATGTGTCAAAATGATTGACATATTGTAAATGATGACGCTACAGTCCAAAAACCACAGATTATTCTGTAATTTTTGCTTTGATATTGCTAGGTCCACTTCTAGCATTTGAAATTAAAGCTTCATGTATTATTCAGCTTCCCTTGGAGACAAAGTGATATTGTGACTATATGAAGTTGGTCTAAAATTATTTAGACCCCCTCCCCTTTCTTCCTAGTAATCAGTATGCTTTAAAAAAAAACATTGATTGCTCAGTTGATTGAAGTTGATTAGAAATTGTTTTTTTCTTCTACTTTTGCCCTGAAAACCTAAATGTTGAAGATCCAATAATTTCACGTTGTATTTTTATTTTACTTTAAAATCAACTATTCTGCAATAAAAAAGAGCACAGCAACTGGAACAGTACAAATTGTACCCATTGACCACATTTTATTTGGTGCTTTATTCAATATTGCTTTTAGATTTACTTGCAAGACATTTAGAGAGTAAACTTTTAAAAACTGTGTCTCAGAATGTTTTCCTCTTTCTGAGAGTTTGGCTGCGGAATATCACATTTGGCCTTAAGTGTTCTGCGCTGAGTTCAACCTATCATTTTTCTTTCTGACAGTGTTCAATCATATTATACCTCATCCACACAACAGAGCAGAATGAATTGACACTGTCATCATCTCAACTCTATTTATAGAATATTTAGAGTTATGGAATTACAGAGAATGGCAGAGCAAAAGCAGAACCCAAAGATTGTATCGCCAGGGCTTTGCACCTCTGCGAAATGGGCTGTTATGCCAAAAGATCTGTCTCGCACAAATGTTTGCCGCAGCTTCACTCATGTCTGTAGACATCAGGGATACATTGCTTATAGACTAAGCCTGGGTACACACTAAGAAAATTTCTTTCAATGCGATATCGTTAGCGGTTTTACCAATGACTGAAAGTCCCGATCAGCATGGCGATTCATGTGTACACGCTATACACGTTTTACAAGATTTACCTTCAGATCTGTGCTCTTCATCTATCATAACCATCGGCTGAAAAGATGGTGACTCTGTAAATTCTATGGAGATCTGCTTACGCTGCTGGTCATGAGTGCCTACACTGCAGAATTGGAACAACATCGTTACGATACGATAATCGTTCATCGTTGGAGCGTACATACTAATGCGGTATCGGCCCGAATGGTCGTTTATCGTGAGATTGGCTCAGTAATCGGCTGAAAACTCTGTAGAGTGTACCCAGCGTAACTTCCCAGCCCCTAACTACTCTCAACAACTAAAATGTAGGTTTGGGTGGAATTAGTGACATGAAATACAATACAAAGTTTTACACAGTGGCACTTGTGATGCGAATCTGGGGATTTGATGGGTCCTGTGATACATCTAATGGTGATCAGGGAGATCAATTAAGAAGTTTGCTTGGGAGGGACATTGAGAAGTAACAAGACTTGGTGCAGTATGAGAGAAGTTTCCCTGCTTGGTCTGTTAGATGCATCTTGAATGCTATCTCTTGTCCACTCTTGTTTACTAGCAGTCGGCTATTTTACTGTCACTGTCGCCCCAGAAAGCAGAAAACAGGCTGACAATATGTGATGATACAGGACATTTCTGTAGGAATAATCCTGGTATCTAAGATTTCATAGTCACACAGTCAAAGAGAGAAGATGGATACAATAGTTCCTTTATTACAAAAGATGAGCATCTAATGCAAACAATAACCACTCAAATGTATATTTACTTTAAATGAAACCCCAAGTGCTCACCACACTCCAAATCAAATCCAAAAACCTCCCAGTGATATTCGCCGTAAAGTTCCAAAGTCCCGAATACACTGCAAGGGAAATATCTCCATGCAAAGCTTAAAAATCTCACCCACGCTGTTGGGTGTATATCCCCGGTGGAAATCTGTACCCTCCAGCTAAGCGGTAAATGAATGGAGGGGACTGGAGGCAGTTACCAAGGTAACAGAGCCTTAGGACTTACAGATCCCTCAGAACAATGAATTCCCAGCCAAGTTCTACTTTCAGTTATTGCGGTGGTAAATTCAAATTCCCTGCTAAATTGTTCTGTCTATATCTATGTGGTACTTTCCAAACTTTTAAGGATTCTGGCTCTTTATCACTGTGATAACAATCTCAACCCCAGGCTCCCTGCTTCAGCAGGCCCACTATGGGAATAGACCCACAAGCAACTCCAGATGGAGCAGATCTCCTGGAAAGCACTATGAATTAAGTATTTGTAGGATCAGACACAGGAATCATGGAGCCGGTGAGAGACAAATCTCTACACCAAGCACTGGTGATCCTCAAAGACCCTTTTAAACGGTCTAAATTCCCACATTGGAAATCCCATCCTGCAGGGGTAGTACTAAGTCTAACTTAGTGATGGGTATGGATTAGTATTCTCCTGATGAGTGTCTCTCACCTGCTGAGCTGGTGCTTCCAAGTCTACAAGAGTCTCAAACAAGCACAATACCAAATGAAAATAAAATATTGTTAGTTCTCCAGGAACATACTTAAGATCGCACGATTCAGTAAACTGATGAAAAGACAGCAGGATGGAATGTTTGCTGTAGTCCGCGCTCTCACACAATAATTTCTGCTCTGTGATAACTGAGATCTGACAACCCGAGCACTGTCAGCTCATCTTCCTGGAACTCAATCGCAACTCATTTCCCTGGCAGTATAACCCATCAATGTACCAAGTGTTGGGAGATGGCTGTTGTTGCAGTTTGTGATGGCGGGCTCATGGCACTCAGCTACCGTAAGGATGGCTGTTGGCACAAGGGGCCATCTGAAACTCCTCCTCAGAACAGTTTAGTTTAGTGAACATTCCACAATCTATTCAGAGCAGAGTTCTTAATTGCCACATATCCAAATCCACCCAAAAAGTGCCATCTGAGGCCAAGAACTTTATCTGCCTCAGGTGGGGTAAATATATCACATGTACAATTCAGTAGCAAGTTGTCCTGTAAAAATGTATTTTTGGTACCATGCTTGTTTTTGACAACACAATGAAAGTAGCGGTTTATCTGTGTAACAGATTGCCATGTTAGATTACTACAGGTTCTATTGTATTCTCTTCCTGACAGTGATAACGATAACACAGCATCACAAATTCCTATGGAATGTACTCATCTATTTGACATTATATACAGCAAGAGCCAGATGTACTTTGAAATTATATCTTAATGGAAGACTCCTCAAGGTTTTACAGAAAGATATGTGATCATTAGTCCACATTCCTGAACAACTTTATGTAATGTTGTGATAGGATCCCAGGCAATTATATCCTAGATAATAAAACAAAATACTCCCTGGATTTCTACCTACATCAAAGTAAAACATTTCATAGGTTGCCTTGGATTTACAAGTTAATTGCTTCCCTGACAGAGGAAGTATGATGATCTGTCATTCATCCACCGAGAGATTTGGTTCCCTTTAACCGGCTGACTAATAAGTGATGTTCTTGCCCTTCCTGTAGTAGTACATTGCGAAAGGAGATTCGGTCGTCATTCCTCACTTATGTCAACCTCTTTGCACAGATCCCCGTGACCCCCATCAATGCAAGTTCTGTAATGGAGCTGAGGAGCGGGTTGTGCTTAGTTACTTGGTACTTTAAATTTACCATTTGCAACACAGAAAGATAAATACATTTTTATGATGTTGGTTGTCAACCACAGGTATTGGCATCATTCATATGTTTATGGGTTAACTTGTTCATTGATGAAACATTGTTGGGAAAAACTCTTTGTCGGGCTGCAAAACAGCTATTGTACAACAGCACAGTTTCTTGTTTCCTTTGTTTAGTAGCACTCATTCAAACAGGACTATTATCTTGTTTCTGCCCATTGGCGGTACATTGATATCAGTGGAGGTCTGTGGTTCCTGGGTCCAGTGAAGTTACCAGATTCTGTTACTTTTGAGTTCCCGGGCAGCTGAGGGAAATTTATTAAACTGAGAGTTTTCCAGCGGGTTTAAAAAACCAATCAGATTCTAGCTATCATATATTTAGTACATTCTACAAAATGACAGCTAGAATCTGATTGGTTGCTATAGGCAACATCTCCTCTTTTCAAACCCGCTGGAAAACTCTCAGCTTGATACATTTACCCCCTGACATAGCATTTCAATTGCACCACTTAATGGGAAATGCGCAATGAAAACTCGAAAACCAGTGACTTAGGGCTCTCCTAAATGCTGAGATTAACTGAGGCTTGAGACAGCCTCCCTGGAAATAGGAGAATCATTGAGATACTCAATCATGAAAGGGTTACTTATATAAGGATAAATGCACTCACTAAACTATTTGACGCATAGTTGCATTGTAGAGATGGATGGAACTTTCTGAAAACTCCTGAAACTTTCGTCTTCAACGACTGTAATAATAAGAACAACTCTCCAGGTTTAATTCACCACTGTGCTAAAACAAAGCCATAGCAACCAATCAGATTCTGGATGATAGGTTAAATCTGAATGGCTGCTATGGGCAAAGCTTCTTTTCCTTTTTAGAAGTTTTGGTAAATCTACTCTATGCAAGGGGTGCAAACTACTTTATTATTGCACATAAGATAAATACTACATCAACTACAAATCTGCCATCACATTATAAATTTACCTCCCCCCTTCAATGTAACATGGTTTTGACAAAGTGCAAAGTTACTCTTTTTTGTGCTTTACTTTCCTTAATGAATCAGGCCCAATGAGTTAATGTCTGCTAAGCCTGTCTACTTAATAGCCGGGCAGCCAATCAAGAGCGTTCTCTCATCTGGAAAGAATGTCTTGATGTTTTGATTTTCTAACTATACCTTGTATATTTATAAAATAATTCAATATTAGGTCAGGTATTTTGCTTTGGGGTTATAGATATAGGGCCTGATTAATCAAGGGATACATTCTGGGCATTTATTATTATATGCACGTATTTATGCTTTGGGTAGTTCTGAATTCATCAAGGCTCCGATCTCGAGATACGTGTGCTTTTGAAATTGGGTCTGCTGAAGACACTGCAGGATACGTCCAATACCGATGTGGGTTATTATTTAAAAATGTAATTAATGTCGCCTGTTAATAATCTGGGGCCTGATTCATTAATGATCTTAACTTAAGAAACTTCTTATATCAGTCTCCTGGACAAAACCATGTTACAATGCAAGGGGTGCAAATTAGTATTCTGTTTCCAACATAAGTTAAATACTGACTGTTTTTTCATGTAGCACACAAATATCAACTTTAAATTTCAGTGTACAAATAAGCTATCAAGACTGAAATAAGAAGTTTCTTAAGTTGAGATCCTTAATGAATCAGGCCCATATACATACAACAGTTAAAAAAGTGTGTTTTTTTATTCTTTTTTTCCATTAAATACATTTATTAGGATGCTTTTAATGTCTACTGAGCATAAAATATATTTTTACAGTTGCTCGTGATTGCAAGCACATGTTATAGCATGCATATGAAACTGATCAGGCCTTAGACTAGTCCAGTAGCTGGAGCCAGAGATACAGTAGAAAAACAAGTAACTCTGAGATGGCCAAAGTTTGATTCGGACGTGGTTGCATACACTTGAGTTTCCCACACCACTACTGTAAATTGACTACAGCAAACGCCCCTTCTATACCTAGTTCACTCCCTGAAATTGTAATCTGTAGTAATTGTCCTTTGCATTTGAAGACGTGTTAAATTGAGCTCTGACATTTTACTGATAAGTCACAGCTCACTCCACAAGTCACAGATGATTTGTCAAAATTTCAGAATTTTCTGAATCAATTTGCCCATCTCTAAACCTGCAGCCAATCAAATCATGGGCATGTTGACAGCAGTACAGAGTACTTCAGGAGATGTGTATGATTATCTTGTGGGAGTCAATGACCTGTCCATGTGTGTCACTATGTTAATGAGGACAGGGCAGCATGTGACAGGGTCCTCCAATAGCACAGAGCAGTGACAGAGGTTCCTATTGGTTGACTGTTGTGTCAAACACAGAAGTACAGGCACAAAGTTTGTACAACCGACTGGTTTCTAGATGACTCTAAAAGTCCACACTCTATGAAGACATTGATATTAAACATGGTTGTAACAAAAAAGTGGTAGTTTGTATTTGCTGATATTAAACAAGGTTAAACACAATACTGTATTTATGGGTTATTGTAACTTCTTTGATATTAAATTTTTCTTTTATTATTAAGCCATCTTATCTACAAATGCAAATAAAGATATAAAATAATGAATACAATTACAAGCTTTTGGTAACAATGGGTCTGGATGATCTATCTTCCTCTATTACTGCTCCATAACTGCTGCATTAATTCCGCAAATCCATCCACTTGTTTCCCTTCACCTCCAGGATGCAACTCAATCTAGTCCCCCTCACCTTAAAAGCCCTTTCCAACTCCTCCCCTTCAAACATCTCTAACATAGTCATGAGATACTATTGCCCTCTTAGACCTCCTTTGACCTGCACCTCACCTCCGCTCTGATATCTCTTCATCCAGGACTTCTCCCATGCTGCTCCCTGCTTATGGAACTCCTTACCCTATTTGACCAGACTCTCCCCTGAGTTCAAAATAATACAAATACCAGACATACCGACTAAACATAAAATACCCAGATAAGACGTTAATGTGGATCAAATTATTTACGGGACAGTGAGTGAGAGTGATGGTAATGATCAACGTGAAATAACCGGGGTTCAAGAAAACAGGGCTAGGGAAGCAGATCAAAAGGTACAGAGGGTGCTGGATTAGTAGAAGAAGAACACAAGGAAAGAGGCCCCTGCTCGTGAGAGCTTACATCGTAAAGGTAAGTGTAAGACACAAATAGGGTGCTGCTGTGCGGGGGAGTGGTGGGGATAGTCGAGACAAAGGAGTTAAAAGGAAGACTTATAGGCTTAAATAAAGAAATTAGTCTAAAGGGCACACTTCAAGCCTTGGAGAGTAGAGGCTAACCTGATAGGGCATGGGAAATCGTTCTACAGGTAGGGAGCAGTCTGATTGAAGTCCAGCAGGCAGGAGTGGGAAGGTGTAATCAGCATGGTAGTGACAAGGTGGTCATTGGCATAACAAAGGGGGTGACAAGTAGTGTGTGTAGAGGTCAGATTGGAGATGTAAGTGGGGGGTTGGTTGAGAGCTTTGTAGGTGAAGGTGATGATTTTAAATTTAATTCTGTAGGCTACAGAGAGCCAATGTAGAGTCTGGCAGAGTGGGACAGCAGAGATAGAGCGGCGGGAGAAAAAAATAAGGTGGGCAGCAGCAACTGTTCTACCAATACCTGATACTGCTCCCTCTGGGTGTTCTAACAGCGAAAGCCCCATCTCAATTTTGAGACCCACTAGCTCCTCATGTCACAGCCTAGCCATCTCGCTCTACACTGTAAGCTCCAACCCTTGGCCGTGTATGATTTATATTGTGTATGATTTGTCATTCTGACTGTCCATCCCTGAGGAGTTTTGTGGCATCCTACAAATGAACAACGATGGCTTGCAGTTCTTCCTCTGTACTTTTGCCTTTGGTTTGAAGACTGTATAAAGTTATTTTCTGAAAATCACAATTTGTTAGGACCAAATAGACTTAATTTTAAGCCTTTTTGCTTCAGTAAAAGCAAATATAATTCACTGTTTCTTCTCCACAGAGACAGTCATTTTGCCATTAACATAGAGTAGATCCTTGGCTTAGCAGCCGGTGGTCGGTGATGCATACATTCGTAAGTGCAAATGGGATTTCAACCATTGTCGATGCAAAATAAATAAGATGCAACTGCTAAATCAGTATTTAACTGCATAAACTGAAGAGTTTAATTTTGGGAGCTTTGCCATGTTTTTTGGTAAATGTAAATTAAGCAATACACTTTGGCTCCTCTATAATTTATGTCTTTGTTTCAAATAATCATGATTAATTTACAGATTTCTCTTCAATTTGCTGTCTCACCCAGCTGTAAATGTTATTTACTAATCAGGAAATGGTTTTATGATGGAACAGATGAGACATACTTAGCAAGGAAATAAGTGTGTTGGGTCTACGGGGGATTTTCAATGTTATTGTGGGGAGTTGGTCAAAATGTTGCATTCCAAAAACTGAGCATGCAATGAATTTTAAAACAGCTAATAATAAAATATGCAATACAGTATTCCAATAATTCACTAAACAATATATAAACGCATGTAGTGTTTTTTTATTTTTACGTGTCATTTGGGGCTTGATACATTAACAAACACAAAATAAACATCGGTCATATGTACGTCCAAATTCAAAAAGGAGTGGATGAATAGCTACGTCGGTCGATGAATACGGGTCTGGGTCTTCTCTGCTCTAACAGACAATACATTGCAGGGTACACCCAATACATGTGGGTATATAGTAGAGATGGGTGGGCTCGTTTTCCCGAGATCCGAATTTAGCCTACCCGAGTACCGAGCTGAGCAAGCTCGGTACTCTCCCACCCATTCGGATTCGAAATCGAGGCAAAACGTCATTGTGACATATTCGTATTTCTGAGCTCGGTTCTCGCGAGATTTCAAAAGCATAACTACCAGCCTCGACAGTAATCCATCGCCATTTGACAGAGGGAGAAAGCAGGGTTAGGTCACACTGGCTATATGAGTGCAGGGACAGAGCAGTAATTGGACACATTATTGTTTCTATTCAATACCATTCTAATCTTAATACTAGTTGTTACAGCAGTAAGAGGAGGATAGAGGAGTGTTTTTGTTCAGTTTCTGGCACTCCAAGTGCTTTTGGGGTCTTCCCCATTCTTTTGCATTCATTTTTCTGGCTGTCAAAAGTCCTATTTGTCAGCAGTCTAAAAAAATTATATTTAGCACACCAAGTGCTTTTGGGGTCTTCCCCATTCTTTTGCATTAATTTTTCTGGCTGTCAAAAGTCATATTAGTCAGCAGTATAAAAAACAATTTGTAGCACTACAAGTGCTTTTAGGGTGTCCCATATTCCCCATTGTTTTACTGTAATTTTTCTGGCTGTCAAAAGTCATATTTCTCAGCAGTATCTATCTAATACAATTTTGGCACTACAAGTGCTTTGGCCTCATTAAAATGGATTCAAAGCAGTCCACATATGAGCAGAATCAGCAACCCGGTTCTGTCACCAGTCCTGATGGTAGTGTTCCCAGTACGTCATCTGGGAAAGGCATTGTAAAAGTACATAGTCTTTTTAAATCAGGGAAAAAAACACACACCAAAATTTTTTTACTGTGTTGAAGCGAAAAAGAAGTGTAACTGAGGAAAAGTTAACTGCCGATAAAAAATAAATTGACAACATGCCATTCTACACACGCAGTGGCAAAGAAAGAATGAGGCCTTTGCCTTTCTCTATTAGTGGCAGATCAAAAAATGTTACTGAGCCTTCTTCTTGTACGGTCACTCGTGACCAAGCAAGACCAAGTAATTTGGAGTTTAAAAGTGGTGCACAACTACTGTTACGCGTCAAAGCCGAGCTGCAAGAAAACAGTAAGGCATTAGAGGATAATGTATGCTCTGAATCAGAAATGACACCAATCCCTGTGGAGAGTCCATCCACCAGTGGTATGTCTAATCGTGAGCATTCTGTTAGTGACAGTGTACCCATAAAGAAGGGTACTTTCAGCAGTTCTGCTGATGTGTGCATAAACAGCCCGAGTGTAGCCGGTGATACTCCAATTGAGGATGCCATTTTGGAATTAGAAGAGGATGAGGGGGAGATTTGTGTAGGCGACGAGGGCACTAATGATTATGTTGATGATTATGATGCAGACAGATACCAAATTGCCTTTCTCAATTTCTATTTATATTCTAGACTCTATAACGGCTGAATAGTTTTCTATTTTACTCCTAGTAGAGATGGGGACTGATGCAGACAGATACCAAACTGTCTTTGTCCATTTATTTTTATATTCTAATTCTACAGTCTATGCAGGTTGCTTTTTTTCTTTTCAACTATAAGTGGAGGGCGGGGGGAGTCATAGACAGCCACCAAACTGCCTTGGTCCATTTATTTTTATATTCTAATTCTACAGTCTATGCAGGCTGCTTTTTTTCTATTAAACTACAAGTGGAGAGGGGGGGGGCTATAGAGACTGAAACCAAGCTGCCTTTGTCCATTTCTTTATATATTTAACTATAAGTGTAGTGTGTAATATACACCTAAAGACGACAGCTGCATTGCCAATAGGCTAAGATGAAGAGGAAGACAACCAGGTTTGTGTGCAGAATTAAGGACGGCCTACCAGGGATTAAACTGTTTTCTTCCTAATTTATTAGCTTTAAAATTACCTTACTCATTCAACAGGTGGAGCACTGAATTAGGTTATTTTATGCCCAAAAACATTGATTTTTAAACAAAATTGCAAAACAAAACAAACCAAAACCAAAACCAAAACCAAAAAACGCAAGGGCGGTTTGGCAAAACCAAAACACGACAGTAATCCAGATCCAAAACCAAAACCAAAACACAGGGGTCAGTGAGCATCTCTAGTAGAAAGTTCCAAAAGAATGCACAGAAAATTAAAAAAAATATTCAATTCATGTAATCTATTAAGTCATTAATAACAAAACTTTATAATATTTCTCTTTTGTTTCCCATAAAATAAATTTCTTAGTATGTTATTAATGTCTACTGTACATAAAATGCATTTTTACAGTTGCTCCTGATTGCAAACACATGTTCTAGCTGTATACACATGTTCTAGCTGTATACACAGCCGTCATCACTAGTAATCAGCACTTACACCTGACCTGTATATGGTGCAGCACGGTGGCTAAGTGGTTAGCTCTTCTGCCTTACAGCACTGGGGTCATGAGTTTAATTGCCGACCATGGCCTTATCTGTGTGGAGTTTGTATGTTCTCCCCCTATTTGCCCAGAAAATAATGATAAACAGCAAATAATAATAAATAGCAAATGTCTATTTGCAAATAACAAAGTCCAAGTACACTGGATACAATTAAAATACATACAAGATAATGATTTGAATGGTCTCAATAAGTTCGTACAAACCGATAATTACATGTGATAACACCTTGCTACAAATACTGACCCAGCAGTGTGTTGCAGGATATAACATAGTGAGCAGTCCAGCCGTATAGTCTTAAGCCTTCGTGCTGGGTAAAAAAAACACTTATCCTTATCACTGCATATCTGTGTGTTTCTAGAGCACATGAGGTATTAGTTCATATTTTGATCATTTAAGCCTGCATCCCAACGTCAAGGGCGCCTTATTATATGCAGGTCCTACACTGACCTATATGCTTTCAGCACCATTAAAATGCAGTTAAAATCAGATTTACTCACCTCCCGGGTATAGGTGTTTACATCTAGCAAGGGCTGAATTGTGAGCCACACCCAAATGTGCCTTAAATAGGCTTGATGGGCAGCTGCTATAACAATAAGGCGATATTTTGAAACAAAACCAGAGAAAAAACAATTCTGTGCTCGGTATATCCCATATTGTAAATGGTACCAGCTGCGTGGCAATATAAATGCCCATTTATGTATTCAAAACAAATACAGATGTCAGCGCTTATCCTGAACACTGCATATCATTGTGTTTCTAGCAGAATGAAAACATGAGGTATTGGTTCATATTTTGATCAAAACATTACAGCCTGCATCCCAGCGTTAAGGCAACCTCATTATATGTAGGTACTACACTGACCTATATGTATATACTCCTGCTAAGATGTTCGGAGATAGTGATGGATAGCCTTCCAGGAATTGAATGAAATGGTCTGTAAAACATTGTTTTACCAGGGAATGTATATTTTAGACATCGTTAGGTTCTATCCCTTTGTGCTGACTATCAGTAAACTTAGTGCATTGTTTCTACCACCGCTTTGCTTTCAATCATATTTTGAAACCTTTGCCCAATGACATCATACACCACCCACAATGACATCACACACATTCCTTGATAGTAAACCCGTTAACTCAATGTTTTGAGGATTATCACACCTCAACAAGATTTTACAGCAGGGCACTGGGAGGAGAGACGGGTATTCTTGGGAAGCGAAGGTAAGTAATGTATATGAACTAAATATGAGCTCTGTAACAAACTTACAGAATTATAAAAAGTAGCCCCTATGACAAAAATATATTTCTACAGTCATCCCCCACTATGCCTATTCTTTATACTGTAAAGCAAATATCATTTTATTTAAAACTCGTTTTACCTCTATATTTTGAACATAGTTGATGTTTTAGCACTGTTGTTTTGTATTTTTTTCCTGGCATAACTTCTCTTTGTTGCTAAATACAAAGGGAAGGATATATACTTAAAATAATGGTGATGGGAGCCCATTTTTCCCATTCGCATAAACCGAAATAACACATGTCATTAAATATTTAAGCAGAACCTGAGAAGTATAGCTATTTTAAAACCTTATATCTTGTTTGCTTGAAGACTGAAACAACTGACAGTTGTCTTCACACAGAGGCACCCTAAACGGTTTATTTTAAACCATTTATAGGAAATGTACATTGTGCTGGATTTTATTTAGTAAAGGCAAATTTAAATAGAGTGCAGGGAACATATTACATAGGTCTTTCATAGTACAGAGTGCAAAGGAAATTGTGCCACACAAAATATTATTTTGAAAAGATTCCATCTTATGCTTACCCTGGAGGAGTGGGGGGGGGGTTTCAAAATTTGTTAATGGAGGGCTAGAGGTGGTTGTGATTGGGATCGAAGGAGAGGCTAAGACTGGAGTTTGCTATTGCTGTCCAACATGACTTTACAGAAATAAGACCGTGGGCTGAGTCTAGGCCATATCTAAAATACTTTCATTATAGTACCCAAACTACTAATCAGTTGTGCATAGAAACCCCAACGGTGAGAACATTCAGTGAATCTACTTGGTTATGCTGTGCGTGTCAATTCGGATGTGGGCAACACAGTAGCTTAGTGGTTATCACTTCTGCCTCACAGCACTGGGGTCATGAGTTTGATTCCCGTTCATGGCCTTATCTGTGTGGAGTTTGTATGTTCTCCTTGCGTTTGCGTGGGTTTCTTCTGGGTGCTCTGGTTTCCTCCCACACTACAAAAACATATTGGTAGGTTAATGGGCTGCTATTAAATTGACCTTAGTTTGCATTTTAGGGGATTTAGACTGTAAGCTCCAATGGGGACTTATGTAAGTGAGATCTCTGCACAGTACTGCTATATAAATAGCTGATGATGTCTGTTTTCTTTTTATTTAATATCTTGAATATTTACTATGCGTGGCATGACTTTTGGGTGCTACTACATGCAATATTGTTCAGCCGTCTCGGTGTGAGCTCTAAACACTGAACTATGTCAATACTGAGGCCTTATCTCCTAGTTCAGTGATGGCTAACTTGTGACACTCCAGGTGTTGTGAAACTACAAGCCCCAGCATGCTTTGCCAGTAGTTAACTAGCTGATAGCTGGCAAAGCATACTGGGGCTTGTAGTTTCACAACACCTGGAGTGTCACAGGTTAGCCTTCACTGTCCTAGTAGATGTCTGTCTCTACAAACGCGGAGAGGAGTCACTGCTGTATTTGGATCCAGACACTACCATCTGGTTATAGTGACAGCAGAGCAGTCACCCACCTACGGAAAAAAAAGCCCTCATGTCTGTCAATTAATCACTGTGCTCCTGAAAATCCTGCTTCCACCTCTACTCACTCAGCCAATCCTCGTCTTGTCCATACGTTGACTACCGGAAGAAATGCATAATTTGGCATCACATTGAGTCCATACGGCCATCATGTTTCAGGTGTCAGATGACTGTTGTGAGAGCAGGAACCGGTTGGTGACTGGGAGGTCAGACAGTCATCCAGTGTCGGATTGCCTTAAAACATCTCCACCTTGAATGAGATTCTTTCCCCATCTCAACTTGATACATTTTATAGACCTCATGTATGGTCCTTGGTTAAAAGTTGCTCTATGGTTTTAGCCAGTTTTCTTTTCCAATACCCTTGTGTACAATGTGTACAAGCCCTTAGGATATTTTTTATATTATGAAATATAAAGTATATTGGTACACAATTAGCATTTTTAATGAATTCTAGGCCACTTATAGATCATAATATCAAAAGTAGTAGTATACATCCACACTAGATATCTTTTCTTATTGTTCTATATCATCTGTTTGTAAAACTTAGCTGTCACTCTCATTATCCAATATTGTTTATTCATATTACTTCCTATAATTCCTCTCATCTTTCCTTTTCATAATGTATGGGAGGAAAGGTTATTTCGTCCATTCCACCTGTCTCCAGTAAGTCAAGCACGGCACCCCTGTTGGCTTAAACAAAACATTTGCATAAGAGCCTCTTGGATCCCTGCAAATCCATACAATGTAGTATAATGTTTTAAATCATTTCACAATCATCATAAAACTGAGGCTACAATTTGTTTTCAAACGAACCTGATTTACCGGGTCCCTGGGTCTAATGAATAATTCAATCCATTACATCCCTTTCAAATCTATCATAAAGGTAGAATTCAAAGCAAACACATTTTCAAGTCCCAAAAGTCTTTTTTGTAGAAAAAAATAAAATCCAAAACCCATTGAAACATTCTTTTTAAAATGTGTTTTTTCTTAAATTTTCCTGCACCTTTGTGTATTTGTACATTTTGGTTGTAGAGAAATTAAATGAGCTGTTCAGAACACTGTCTTGCAATTCCTTTTTCCATTAGTGTTGATACAAAATATCATATTGAGCATCTGTCATATAAACCTTATCATGTTGTTCCGACATTATTCCACAACACTGTGCTGACTGTTTCCCACTAATACATCGGATTCCCTGTCTCGGATCCCATGTTGAATTTAAGTTCCTGCAATGGTTAAATGATTGGGGCATCACATTTCATGTGGTTTTCATCTGTCAATTTCTGAAAACTACCTTATCTCAACATTAGAAAAAGTATTTTATCTCTGGTGTTACAAGCTCAATATAAAATATGGTTCATCTCCTTATATGACTATTAAATTCAATGAGCTTCTCATATGTTACGGTGTCTTATGAAGCAAATTTATTACAAGATATGTCACAATAAACAAAATATATGCCGTGCTCAATTTGTAATATGTCTAATAGTTCTCTTTTCTGAATAGAAAGCAAGTATCATATACTTTGTAACAAATTCTATACTGAAAGAGGAATTTTCATCAACTGTATGGGTGAATTCACCTTTTTCTTTTCATCAAGTATTTCAGTTACTAAGATTTAGCAACTTCTACACAGGAAAAGTGGAGGTGTTGCTCATAGCAACCAATCAGATTATAAATATTGTTTACTTTGTACATTCTAGAAAATGATAGCTAATTGGTTGCTACGGGCAACACCTTCACCTTTCTTTTTTAGAAGCTCTGTGACATCAGTAATTTAGAAAGTCTTCACAGTATGTGCATAGCTCATATAAACCATTCGGTGGTAATCGTTTTCACGATTACCACTAATCCGACATCGATAAGCTCTACAAAGAGAATCCAAATTTCTGAAAAACCGACTTACCTTGAAGCCGACGCTGGAGATCTCCGATTGGATCACCATGCTGACAGCAGGTTATTCCGATTGGACAAGTGTTCGACACTGCAGCTTGACGTCATCGCGACGTCTGTCAATAGAAATTTTAAACACTTAACCTTAGGGGTCCCCACATTGCCGCTTTAAATTTCTATTGACAGACGTCACCATGACGTCAAGCTGCAGTGTCATACACACTTGTCCAATCGGAATAACTTGCTGTCAGCATGGTGATCCAATCGGAGATCTCCAGCGGCGGGTGCAAGGTAAGTCTGTTTATTTTCCAATTGGTTTCGCATTTGTAGGGCTTGTCGATGTCGACTTTTTCCTCCTCGGTCAAGCAAACCCAAACCATATGTCAATACATGAGTGATATAATGTTTCTTCTTACCCATGGGTTAGTTAAGTGACTTTATTTATTTTAGTTGGTGGTTTATTTAGTTGACTTCTCATGCATGAATGTGATCTAGTAGTTTACTCATTGCACCGAGCCAGTTAGTGGAGATTTGAAAACTGCTTTGAATAAACTGCAATTCCCATTAGACGCTAATGTAGTTCCACAGCGGATTCATATCTGAATTCAGATCTCCTCCTGACTGGCTCAGTGCAGTGAATAAATTATCATGTCAGCGAGGCAGCCGGAGTTTTGAAAGCAACTTTGCATCCAGAGTTACTTAGATTCTAGATACTTTGTCAGTGTTGCCTTTATAAGTGAATGATACATTTATTCACATAACAGAAATCACTGGGCTTTGAACAGTCCAGTATGCCAATTCCTACCATACTTGCCAACTTTGGCAAGATGTATTCCGGGCGATTGGGGGCAGGTGGGGGTGTTGGAGACGGGGCCCCGAGGGAGCATCATTTGATGACGCACAATTTGCGTCATTGTCCATGCCCGCATACTTACTTCACCCCCGTAACAGCACCTATAACAGCGTCGCAGTCGCCAATGACGTCATCAAGTCTCGCTGGCTTCTTCATTCGTCGCGATGCCTTGCAGTCGGTTGTCACATCAGTCATCCTGGAGCCTGGTCGGGAAGGAACCGTTCGGTGTGAAGACGTCGGGGTAATCAGCATCGATATGCTGACTACCACCGATATAAAAGCAAAACCAGAACCAGCTGCAGCCTGGGCTGGAACAACAAATGTAAGGTAACAAAAAGGGCCCCCTATAATATCGGCAACCTGCACCAGGCAGCATAGGGTCTCCCAATCTGAATGTGTAACAGCCCCGGACTGGTCATTACAGGGGAGAATTCCCTAAGGCAATCATGCACACAAAAAAATGTGAGGCCTTGTCTCAGGGCAAACCAGTCCCATGCTGAATGGCAACATCCCCGGGCAGTGTAGGCCAGGTTAATGTGTCAAACACAGATCATCATCATCAGCATTTATTTATATAGCGCCACTAATTCCATAGCGCTGTACAGAGAACTCACTCACATCAGTCCCTGCCCCATTGGAGCTTACAGTCTAAATTCCCTAACACACACACACACACACACACACACACACAGGCAGTCTAGGGTCAATGTGTTAGAAGCCAATTGACCTACCAGTATGTTTTTGGAGTGTGGGAGGAAACCGGAGCACCCGGAGGAAACCCACGCAAACACAGGGAGAACATACAAACTCCTCACAGATAAGGCCATAGTCAGGAATTGAACTCATGACCCCAGTGCTGTGAGGCAGAAGTGCTAACCACTAAGCACCATGCTGATAACATTACTTTTGTGGAACAGGGACTCTCAGCATGTCCTGAGAGCCATCAGCTGCTTAGCCGCCAGGGTCTGCAGGAACATGTAGTTCCACAGACCTGAGTTATGGGAAAAAATAGGATGCACACACATCCACTATGAAAGCAATGGTGTAAAAATAAAACTCCTCCAGCCCTCCTTGGCCATTTTATTACACTGCTCCATCCAAAGGTAATGTTCCTGAAGTTGTCCTTTGGGATGATCGTCCATGATGTGCTGTAACCAAAGCGAGATAAAATAATAAACTGTAAGAGACAAGCACAAGTGCTCCTTGTGGAGCCCTGTTTCTAAATGCATAGACGAGAATAGATGTACAATACTCAACTAAAGTGTTATGTTAAGGGTATGATGTATTAATACACCTGCATAGTGATACAGCACAGTGTTGTGACACTGCATGCCCAGCACACACTGACAGACATATAGTGTTTCTGCATCTACAAACACCAGTGTGCCCATAGCTGTCAGTCCTCACCTGCTGTGCCACATGCAGTTCCACAATGCCTGTAATACTGTATATACAGCTTTGTATAATATTGCAGGTATATTCACACACACATAGATGTAAATATTCATTATACAGTACTGCACCTAGAATAAATATACAGTACTATAATATATTCTAGGTGCAGTACAAACACATACAATGCCTGATACCGAGTTGGAAACATGTTGGGCATAATTTAGGCTGAAGAAATGCCAGCTGTAAAAATAGCGTATTTACTCATTTTTGTAGAGTTGGAGGTAACTCAAGATGATCCTGTGCCTGTTGCGTTAGCTCAAGGTTTAATGTCAGATATATACCCACATAGTTAAATGGGTGATTGACCTCACTGATTCAATTGGATGTTCCCAATCCTGTTGACAAATTCCACCACTTTGGTTAGTATTTTGTGTGTTTAAGTGTAAAAATAATACTCTACGAATGAGTAAGGTGGCTACTTAGCGCTCCAAAGACTCCAGAGGTTGTTGACATATGCTCAGTGGAACCCTGTTTCGACTTTTAGCTCCTCTGTTTATACCTTGGCCTCTGCTCATGATGATAATGCTCATGGTGGATCAGAGCCATCCAGTGTAGATGGTCTACACATCTCAAGCATGGTCCTTCATGGTGGCAGTTAATTAAACACCAGGGGGTATATTTACTAAACTGCAGTTTGAAAAAGTAAAGATGATGCTGCCTATAGCAACCAATCAGATTCTAGCTGACATTTTGTAGAATATAGTAAATAAATGAGGACTAGAATCTGATTGTTGCCATAGGCGATATCTCCACTTTTTCAAATTCAGTTTAGTAAATATACCCCCAGGATTCTACAGTATTCTAGAACTGTTCTCAAATATTGTTACAAAATGAGAGGCCTACTTCATGGGTGTGAGAGAGACTGAGAGATTACAAGTAACAATGATGAGAGGTGATTCCAAACAGCACTGGTGTGCAGGGCTTGAATGCGGGTTTTATATATATATATATATATATATATATATATATATATATATATATATATATATATACACACACATATACTTAACGTTCAAATTCTATCCTTTTAGAACATAAAGTGTCATTTAACAGTTTTTGTTTGACAAGAGTAAACATTACATTATTTTAAAATCCAATGTTACCCCAGCATGTTATATATTACCCAATTACATTAAATAATACAACAAATAATTATCATGTACACTTATTTTTAGCCATAGTACTTTATCTACTGTCACTATTACATCAATAGTTTTGGCTTTTCAAACATGTTGCTCTACACTGCTATCATTAGGGATCTATTCTTGTCCAAAATGAGAGTGTTTGGCAGCACATTCAAAACTAAGAAACTTTGTCCACTGGACTACACAAATTGAATGAAGAGGCTAAAAAAAATCAATTTTCAAATTGATTTCTCTTTTCTTCATGTTCACTCTCATTGATGTCTGCAAAACAAACACTTAGTTAAGAAACATAATTTTGTAAGCCTTACAAAGAAACTAGTAAGTAGGAAAATATAACAAAGCTTAAAATACACTCGTATCTTAAGTAGTATGAACTCTGCGCCTCTTTATTCTTCTCTCTCTCTCTCTCTCATATCTTTATTTTCCTCCTTCTCCGTCTCACTTCACTTCTCTCCTATTCCTCCTCTGTTTCTCTCTTCCTCTTTTCTCTCTATCATTCATACCTTCCCTCTCTCCCTCTTGTTCTTCACCTGTTCATGTTCAGTCTCTCCCTCCCTCTCTTTCCTTTCCTCTATCTTTCTACCATCTCTTTCCCTTTCTTCCCCCTCTCACTTCCCCCCTCTTCCTCTTAACTCCTCTTTCTTTTTCTTTTTATCTCTCTCTCTTCCTATTTTTCATACCTTCCCCTCTTTCCTCATTCATCCACAGTCCTCCGCTGATCCTATTCTCTTTCTCCCTCTCTCTGTCTCATTCTTTCTCTATCTTCCTTCCATATATTTCCTTATCTCCTGCTCTCACTTCTCAGCCTGTTTCTATCATTTTCTTTTTCCTCTCCTTCCTCCGTAACCTCTACTTTGTTCTTTTCCTGTTCCGTCTCTGGCTCCCTTTCTCTTGTGCCCTCTCTCTTTCTCCCATATCTTCCCTCTCTCCCCCTTTCACTCCCCACCTCTCTCTCTTTTACTCTTTCTCTCTCACTGCTCCTCTACTTCCCAGCCTCTTTCTATCATTTTCCTCTTCCTTTCCTTCCTGTCCTACCTCCCCATTCTCTCTCTAATATACTTCAACATCGACAAAGTGTGTAGGAAATAGGAAATGGGGTGTTTATATTAAACATGGGGTAGGTCTTGGGATCAGGCGTGAGAAATATTTAAATAACACTGTTCAGGTTTCGGCCAAAGATATGTTTTACATAGTGCCTTGTACATTCTGTATGTCCTACAAACCTCTGCGACTCCAATGCTCCCTCACCCGGGAGAGATCATTGCTCGTTCCCAGGTGACTTCCTCATGAAGTTCTGAAACCGCCTGGTGGGGAAGTGGAGACGTAGGCGGACGCTGCAGGAAGCGACTATGAAGCCATCTCGACAGCCAACATTCTTAAAAATGTAAAACATACATTAAATACAATATGACTGGTCTTCTTTAAGTCTTTTGGGGTTTATAGAGCTGATGTATTGTGCACATAATTCCACCAAGACTTTATTTTCTCACTGAAGTATAGTCAGTTACCTGTTTTCCTTCATGGATCTGAGTTTCGAATGTGGATTGGAATGTTTCTCATGCGTTATTTCAGGATATGGATTTCATCTCACACTGTCGACATAGCTTGCTCTCCCTGGACTTAAACTTCTTGATCTCCCTGTCTCAATTTTCCAGCCCTGTCTGTAAGAGCTTAGAAACAGAGACTCTTTTTCATGTCCTTTTTACTTTTTGTACATATTGTGCTAAATCGTAGTCCTTTGTAGTAACTGAGAAGTTGTACTTTTCTGTGGGATTTTGTTCTTCCAGTCTGTTGTATGTTGTTCCTTTAAGCTATTTACTATTTCCTTTGCTTGGTAGTTTATTCCAAGTTTCTTCAAAGAGCCTTTGCTGGGAGGAAAGCTGATGACTTTCATAGTTTATCCTGGGGCTCATGGCTGAGAATTGCTTTCATGGGAGTATGAGATGGAGTTGTTGTTTTCTTGTGTCTAGTACGTTAGTGCCCTCTTCTGTATTTGCAATGAGTAATCTACCCAGCTCAACCCAACATGCATGGTTTAAAGGGCACTTGGAATCATTTTTACAGAAATGAAGACGTAATGGGGCTGATGCAGTGTGCGATGTATGCCAGTTTGAGTAAAATATCTTAAATTAAATCACTATGCACATGTCCAGAAATGCCCAAGGGCATTCTACGATAGGTCATATACAGTAAACAGTGTTTTCCGTGAATGTGGCTCATGCAGACCTGCAGAAACATGCACATACGCTGTTAACAGGAATATCTGCTGCACCTGCTATGTTGCTGCTGGAAATTATTGCTGAAGATGATGACTTATAGTAAACCCACCGCATTTGCTGTTGATGCAAAGGAGGATACAATGTGAGATGTATAAAGCTCTGAATATATGGGTAAAAATACTGTACTCTCTTTTTAAGAGTAATTTTGCCTTCAACTCTGTATCTGCCCCTATATCTCTTTTTGACAGGGATGCCATTTTTAGGAATATGGGTATATAACAGAGCGCCACGCAATATTAGCATGTTGGGGGATTTGGATGATGATGCTGTGATCGCAGTCTGGGTAGCCATGGCATTTTATACGACCTTACATTGGCTTCCTGATAGCATAGAAAGCTTTACATGTGCATGTTTGTCCTTCAGAAACATGATAACTGGTTTAAAGCATTTGTTGAAATACTCACAGATTTATATGTCGGTATTTTAATTGTCAAGATAAAAATGGCTTAAAGAGAGCAAGTAACACCTAACCAACTCTCAAGGCACCTCGTTTCTTTGGGAGTTAAGCCGCTTACCACTTTTCTCTTTAATGGCTAACCATGAATACATAGTCCTTGTATTGCTGAGGTTCCCACGTAAATCAGTCACTGTGGACAGACCTCTTGTCTGTCTCCAACCGGTCCTCTTCAGACTTCTTCCGGAGGTAGAGGAGATGTCAGATTGCATAGATATATGGCGGCATGTTATATCAACACTTCTCCCCTCTTCTTTGATTGAATGGAGAACAGAATTATTGATCAGTACCTCTGTCCTTGTCTCTATACTCTGAGAGAGTAGCTATCTGACAGCTTGCTCTAGATAGAAAGAGAAGGAACCATGTAAGTGCAAGAGAAGACCAGGGAGCAAATGGAGAACCAAACCAATACTGTGCAAAAGTTTTTGGCACTTGTGGAAAAAATGCTGCAAAGTATGCTCAACGCGTTTCGTCTTGACACAAGCTCGTTGCTCCTGATGAAGTCTTGTTTGTGTCAAGATGAAACGCGTTGAGCTGCACAGTTGTCTTCCAGTGCTATCTCCGATATTTGATGTGAGTGCTTTTATTACCTTTTTAATAAATTTGGTATGCATATTATATCACCTTTTCCTTTTTCAACCTGATTCATTACCGCCACTGAGTGAGGTTTGGACTGTGAAGTGGTCTTATTCTACATATGGGTAAATCCTCAATCAACATCTTTTTGGATTCATGAGGTCTCCTCCATGACATTTGGTACGCAGAATTTATTCATATGATGCACTTATAAGGGTGTCCTGTTATATCTACTACACTATATAGAACTTGGGTATCTAGTGGTGCACCTTCCCCAGCAGATATAATCTGTATGGTGTTACACTATGTTTGTCCTTTCCACATTTTGATTTGCCGATTGGTGGAGTTTTGGAAGAAATCCAATCCTGACAGAGGATACTCCCGCTTCTCATCAACATCTACTACTGTTTACCTCACAGTACGCATATTATTACCTTTATTCATTTTGTCTATATGGTATTACACTATGAGGCGCTCTGCTTGTTCTCTATTACAGTAATCTCCTCTATCCGGACTGACCATCTGGTTCCAGGCTTTTGAGGCTGCCACTCACACAGGAGTCAAGTGTTTACTGTGGGCTTTTTATATTTGGGACTTTTTTTATATGTATACTATTTGAGATATATATCTAAGTGCTGACGCTGTGGTTAGTAGGGCCATTTATATCTATTTGTGCTTTTTAATATATATATATGTATATATTTATATATAAATGTTATGTAATTCACATTGAAACACCGCATGACATTTCAGGTCAATAAGTTAAAATAAATCTTCAGACTTTCATTTTATTATAACTCATCTGCTCTCCGGGGAGTTTATCAACATTTGCAACTCACCGTATCCCATCCAGTAAAAGATACAAGGCAAGGTCAGAAATGGATGAAGTGATAGAATAAAAGCGTGTAAAGTGCTTTGATGGCAAAAGGTTATACAAGCATGAACGACGCTCTTACACTTCTCATTGGTGGCAGACATGCCTTTGATGTGTGATTTAATAGCCAAACCTAAGTTACTTGGAACTGTCCGAACCTTTCTTTTCTTGTGGTTGCTGAAACAAAATAACAGATTTTTCAAGTGCACTTAGGTGTCTGGGACAAATTGATCTTTTATGTGTTATACAGTTGAAAGTTAATCAAATGGGTGATTTGTGAATTATTTCCAGTTATATTTGAGGCTGTTATTACCTTGTTGTAAATCATGTTTACATGAGCTGCAGTGCAAAGCTGCCAACTTATGTGCCGAACCGCAGCTAGAGCTGTATATGCCGTATGCAAAATTGTATCTATATAGTGAAACAGATATAGGGAAGTAGGATGATTTACATACAGTGGTGTCAAATAAATGCAGCTATATACAGTATGGTAAGTGGTCAAAATGCTCATTTAATTTCTTCTGTCTTTCCTGTTTCTTGTACCAAACTACTGGCTAATAATGATAACCATTTATGACTCACTTATAGAAACACTGTCTTAAAAACTATAAACTCAAATCATGTAATAACCAAACATTGAATTACATATAAATATTAAAAATAATAGTGATATTAGGACTAATATATATATATATATATATATATATATATATATATATATATATATATATATATATATATATATGCATAAACAATGCAGGAAGAAAAACCACAAACCAGCTATAGTGACCTAAAAACGCTGCTGGTAAGGGGCTGTGGGAACCACTCATAATATGTGTATACAAAAACAGAAAACTCCAAGAGTGAAAATGGCTCAGTATAATAATAATAATAATAATAAAAATAATAATAATAATAATAATACATATTGACACAGTGAGCAACCATCAATAATAACAACACAATTTATTAGAACATTAATAAAAACATAGGTAAAAAAACTTATCTTATTGAAATCGCAGCTTGTAAATCAATAATAACTAGACCAACATGCAAAAAACTATAAGGAATGTATGTATCAATGATAGGCAAATGGATTTGATGTCACTAATAACATTCATAAGTCTCTAGAACCATAGCAAAGTTCTGATACATTCTATAATGAAATATTGTGTAGAACTTGATTGAATGTCAAATTTAATTGCACTGAATGATGTTAATGAGAGCTGGTCAAAGAAAAGAATAACACATAAGACAAACTGAGCCAGAGAATGAGCCCCCGGAATAGGCAGCAGTAGAGCGGCCCTGAACTGATGTACTTGGGAGGTTGTACTTGAATAAAGTGAGCAGACTGACAGCTCACTGTGAGCTGTCATACCGGACTCCGTCTGACCCCTGATCCCGGCAGCAGGGTTCCAGTATCAAACAGTGGATGATACAAATTATGAGAAGAGCTGCCAGTAAATGAAAACTCCTCCTTCGTGGTTGTAACAATATAAGCTCACGGACTTCAGAAATATCTCTTAGGTCTATAAAATGAATAAAACACATATGATCGTGCAAAATCCACAAAAGTGTCCACTTGACATAAGGTCGGATATCCCAAAATAAAGAAAGTTTTGGCTTACCGTCTGTTCCTTCCAGCAGCCAACAGGTCTATAAAATCCATCCGAAACACTAGGGCCTTCCTGGGGCAGTTTGTGACTTTAGCTCTCAGGTGCTGCCTGACTATTGCACCAATTTACACTTGTTGTTTTTCTTACATATTTTAATACATTTTCAAAGTAGATAACAAAATAAGGAAAAGTGGAATTTAAAATGAAACTCTTCATTTGCAAATGGAATAGATTTTAGTTTAGTAAGCTTTGGGGAATACTTATTGTCAAACTAAATATGCAGCACATTTAAATAATACAATTCTACACAATGTGTGAAAGTTACAAGACAATTCAATCATATCGAAAAAATGTTATTTTATCAAGAAAACATTTCTTGTTCTTCTTTCCTAGAATTTTGGCCTTAGGACTCCTGCCTGTGCCTTGTCATTTCTAGCCTTGTCCTGACTGTTCAGTTGGCCTTCTCTCCCTCATCTGTATCACTCATCATTTGTTCGGTTACAAGATTGTAGATCTGCATTCTTTACTGAATATGATTGTATATTGTTTGGCTATAAGTTATAAGCTGAAGTGCTTGGTTTGTTAGGGCCCCCACAAAACAAGCTAACAATGTGCTTAAGGCACCTAAGCAAACAGTACTGTTAATGAACTCTACTGTGGCAAGTCATGCACCAGTGGAAGCAGTTCTTGCTGGTGATAAGAAGAAGGCCATTGTCATGCCTGGGCATAAGACCAAAACATCCATATCTTATGTCTGGAATTATTTTACACAAATCCTGACAACAGTTGTGTAGCCATTTGTTAACATTGCAAAGCCACAGTCAGTAGCGGTAGGGACCTTAACCATCTAGGAACCTCATTCATGTTACGCCATTTGAAGCGAGTTCATGGAAAGCGCTTGGGAAAATCAGAAACTTATGCTAGCACACAAATATCAACTTTAAATTTCAGTGTACAAATAAGCTATCAAGTATTTGTGTGCTACATGAAAAAACAATCAGTATTTAACTTATGTGCAAAACAGAATACTAATTTGCACCCCTTGCATTGTAACATGGTTTTGTCCAGGAGACTGAAATAAAAAGTTTCTTAAGTTAAGATCCTTTATGAATCAGGCCCCTAGTTATCATGTTCTAGAATGTACTAGATAATTGATAGCTGGAATCTGATTGGTTCCTATGAGCAACACCTCCAATTTTCCTTCTTAGAAGGTTTGATAAATCTACCCCATAGACTTTAATATATTGTTCATTTATCCATGAGGAATTTTAGTTCAAGAGATATTAAGATACAAATATTATCCACTTTGTCTGTTTACCATACCATCATAATCTAATTTTAACTTTGTCTTCATCACTAATATAATCAGCTGCCAAAACACTTTTTTTTCTTCTACTTGGTACTTTTGAATGTGTTTTTTAATTACTCACCGTGGGACTCTTAAACTGATTATTTACTGTCGGAGTCTCATCTATATCAAAAAAGTTATTTTGTACTTTATTCTGAATGCTAGTATATTTTTTTCAGTCCTTTATAATTAAGCGGTTGGGAATCAGATCTCAAAGATTGATTTTATCTCTTGTCCTTTCTAAAATGAATTCTGACGCAGTCTTTCTTCTCTTCGCGAGACCAGAATGAAAATAAATGTTTTTTTTCTAAAATTGACACAAAGCAAAACTCCAAAGGATTGAAGAAGTATACACAATTTAACTGAACTAAACTTATAGTGGAGGTAAGGGTGGAATCCTTTTGATAAAACTTATAGTAAACAAAAACATACTATGGCGAGCAATTATCTAATCATTATTAATAAGCTTTATAATATACCTGTCAGAAATTTTTTATCTTCAATGTCTCTAGTCACTGGAGGTCATTTAAGAACCTCACGGCACAGCACAAAACCCTATTTGGTAGCAAAGTGCTCCTCAAGTTGCCTAGTTTCCACCAAAGTGTGTGCTCTTGCCGAGCAAGATGGCAGAATTTTTGGAGAGCAGAAGTTTACATCGGCTGATGCAAGAAGTCCGAATGAGGGGGTTTGTTGCTAAGTACAAAGTAGACATAGTAGTAATTAGATAAGAGGGTGCAGAAGATGCATTTTTAGGGTCTTTGCTGTGCACAGCTGTCTCCAATTTACGGATTAGAGTTGCCCCACTTTCTGTCTTATCCTATACTTTTAATGGGACACATATTTCATTTTCGGTGGCACTTCATTGGATTGGGGCATTTTAAAAACATCCCTTTTCCCAATGTTAAAAAAGCTTCGAAGACACAACAGTGAGAAAGGTAATAAAGGCAATGGCAATTTTTCCTCACTCTTGTGATTAATTTAAGACATAAATATAACTAAACCCATGCAGTATTTTAGGATAAAAACATAGAAGTATCATTTCATGTAAATGTTGATTCTAAATTGTTTGTAGATTGTACCTTGATGTGAAATTTACAGTTTTGTACAGTGCACCTCTTGCGATTCTTTCACCTCCCCACAAACCGAGACACAGCTTTAGTTTGCTGGAGACCTTGTCTAAAGACGTGTCCTCTCCACCCCTTAATCTAATTTTATTAATCTCGCTTTCCAAACTTAAACTCCATGCTACCATCTTGCTGTGCACGTTGGTAGAAATCACGCCACAAAGTGCCGCCAAATAGGTTTGGGCTGCACCTCGGATGCTTTGCAGTTTATAAATGAAGATCAAAGAGTCAAAAGACAAGTTAGATTGCTACTGAGGTCATGGGTCCTATTTAATACCTCTCAGCAATCTACCCCAATTATTTATTTTATTTTGTCAATTGTTCTCAACATCCAATTCCTGAGGAACACTATTCTTTCAATGAGCACTAAATTGTCACCTGTGATCTCTTAGGCATCACTGTTTTCAACGCTGTTTGCTGTAAAAGTCTGAACATGTATTTATGTTGAACTGTTTCTTACACACAGTGTACGGTTCTGTAATTTAGTTAAGCCAACATTCATGAGGAAGCGATTCAATAAGAAGTATTGCAAGTGCTAAGGTCCAAACTGAACACTGTGCACAAGAAATGTCAAGAAAGTTCTGAATCCCTATCCATGTAACTGTCCAGTTTTGCTGCACATGCGCTCAGCCACATAGATCGAGCCTAACATTTCACCAATGTGTATATGGGCACTTCATGAAAAGTGTCCAATATATTTTTAATCCAACTAGTTCTGCCACCTAACTAATTCTGACACCCAACCGTAACTAACCCACCAATATAAAAAACCCTGCTTTGCTAAAAGCCTCTTTCCTCCACTATCAGTGGATGCCTATTGCCACCTGGATGGTCTGTGGCACAAATGTTATTGACTTTGGATGTATTTCTATATATAAATTAGATAATCTCTAAAATGCACCTTCCCAAAGTAAACAACCCCCAAAGTGTCTAGCAAAAGAGTAAAACTATGTTTTCTTATCCAGCATCTAGCCCCAATTTTGTATGCACGTTATTATTTGATTAGCCTTTGCAGCTGCTGCCTGGCACTGAGTGCTGCTCCTAAGCTTACTTTTGACTAGTATTAATTGCACATATTAACATGCTCTAAAGAATATCAGTGGGTGTATGACAGGAACTCAGGACTTATACTGCTTGATGTGCGCATTAAAATGTGTAAGCGTCAGTTATCCAGGACTAAATCATGCATGCTTTTGAAGTGCAATTAGTTCATTTGCCTGAATTAGCCAAGGAAATCTTACAAAATAGTAAAAAAAATAGTGGAATTGATATTTAATAAAAAATCCAAGTTATTGTTATTTTTGCTCATAAACTATAAAGGTAAATTTTAAATATGAAATGTCAATGTATTAAATGTACTGTGTATAGTACTGACGAACTTTACTGAATGAGGAAGTTATTATTTTACGGTACTTGGCTGCTTTGAGCATTGGTTATATCTGACTAAAAGGTCCTTAGTGAATTGTGTCAATTAAAAAAGCTGAACTTCGTAAAGTGTCACTATCGGCTGGATCTATTGTGCTTGTGGTAGCTCATCTGAAATTTAGTACTAATTATCAAGTTTGTTGCTACTTACTTACATTTCAACTGTTAAAATTAGATTCTCTAAAGTGCAACTGGCATTTGAAAAAGAATCTACTGGAACTTAATTAAATTGCTAACAAGAGTGAATACAAATCTGGCAAACATGCTTCCTAATTAAGTTATAGGAACTAGCACATTAATTGCCAAGGAATAAAAAAACTTGTTAACAGGATATTTTTAAGATTACAATAGTGAATTCTTTGAGACAATAAATTGTCATGTTAACCCATAGATAAAGAAATTAAATAGACATTATAAAGCTATTTAAACTAATAAATATTTTCAGATTACAGCTTAGTATTACTTTGGCACCTTTGGAGATAATTTACAAAAGGCAAAATGGTGACTCTGTAGAGCAAATAAAGCTTCTGACCGGCTGTTCATCTCATTTACGGAATTATGTCTACGTAAGTCTAGATTCCCTTTGGGGCACATAGGTTTGAAAAGCAAAATGTGAGCATTTGTGGAAGAGTACAAATTTGCATGGGCAGGAGTTGGGCGGCGATGAGCACTGAGGTACGGAAGATATGAACCGCACAAAAGGACTTGAATTGTGCAGCAGCTCAGAGATAAAACATGTCTTGTACATAGTAAATGCTTAATATATTTTTTTAAGGCCATCCAAGGTCAACGCAACACAACCTGAGCTGATTTCCACTATAACAGTGGGTTCATAACTATAGTATTCATCTACTATAGTGAAAGGCATCCTCAGACTTGTCAGCAAAGGACTAGTTCCCCGATATGGGGGCAACATAAAACAACATGCTCCACATCCTACACACAACTAGCCCCAAGCTAAAAAATAATGCCCCTCTCTGCCCAGCAGTTTTAATCACACATGCCCCTCTCTGCCAAGCAGCTATAGTCACACATGCCCCTCTCTGCCCAGCAGTTTTAATCACACATGCCCCTTCTCTGCCCAACAGCTATAGTCACACATGCCCCCTCTCTGCCACATGCTTTACTCACAAATGCCCTTCTCTGCCCAGCAGCTTTAAAAACTCATGTCCCTCTCTGCCCAGCCCCTTTATTATCATATGCCCCCTCTCCAGCCCCTTTATTAGCATATGCCCCCTCTCCAGCCCCTTTAGTCACACATACCCCTCTCCAGCAGCTTTAGTCACACATGCCCATCTCTGCCCAGCACCTTTAGTCACAAATACCCCCTCTCCAGCACCTTTAGTCACACATGCCCCCTCTCCAGCACCTTTAGTCACACATGCCCCCTCTCCAGCACCTTTAGTCACACATGCCCCCTCTTCAGCACCTTTAGTCACACATGCCCACTCTCCAGCACCTTTAGTCACACATGCCCCCTCTTCAGCACTTTTAGTCACACATGCCCCCTCTTCAGCACCTTTAGTCACACATGCCCCCTCTCCAGCACCTTTAGTCACACATGCCCCCTCTTCAGCACTTTTAGTCACACATGCCCCCTCTTCAGCACTTTTAGTCACACATGCCCCCTCTTCAGCACCTTTAGTCACACATGCCCCCTCTCCAGCACCTTTAGTCACACATGCCCCCTCTTCAGCACTTTTAGTCACACATGCCCCCTCTTCAGCACCTTTAGTCACACATGCCCCCTCTCCAGCACCTTTAGTCACACATGCCCCCTCTTCAGCACCTTTAGTCACAAATACCCCCTCTCCAGCACCTTTAGTCACACATGCCCCCTCTTCAGCACTTTTAGTCACACATGCCCCCTCTTCAGCACCTTTAGTCACACATGCCCCCTCTTCAGCACCTTTAGTCACACATGCCCCCTCATTAGCACCTTTAGTCACACATGCCCCCTCTTCAGCACCTTTAGTCACAAATGCCCCCTCTCCAGCACTTTAAGTCACACATGCCCCCTCTCCAGCACCTTTAGTCACACATGCCCCCTCTCCAGCACCTTTAGTCACACATGCCCCCTCTCCAGCACCTTTAGTCACACATGCCCCCTCTCCCCTCTCTAGCACTCCTTCTTCTTACATTATTCTCCACTGCACAGTACACAGGACAGGAAGATATCCAGCTGCCCACCCGCACTGAGTACCATGTGACCGCTGCAGTCACATGACCTGGGGTCCATTTAGCAGTTATTGGAGACTTTCTAACTGGGAGCACTGGTCAGTGATATTACTGCACAGTTCATCTGGGAGAAACCACAACTCGACATTTAAAAAATATATTAATCAATATATGCAGGTGTCTTTCCATGGCCAGGAGGCTCACAGCTCTAATATTATTCTGGAGCTTTACTGAATTCTGTACATGTACACAGGGCCAATACGTGTACCCCTTACATTCCAGGCGCCCTCCCCCCGATGCAATGCAGGTGGCATATTCTCTTCTTGTGTGTGGCACTGGACTATGACATTATAGCCCAACATCTCATTCCCTGGCCATTACCAACATGAAGTACAGCTTCACAGGCAAGCAGCGGCCAGCAGCAGACCCTCCGTGTCAGTCGCCGGTGCTCAGCTTGTGGGGGCACCTGGTGTACAAAAGAACACTACATTCACAATGCATAAGACTTAATGAGCTAGGTACTAGATAGTTGTATAAGTGGTTATATTGGAGTTCATACAAGAGATCTGTGTCTCTGAGGAGTGGGATAATTATACCTTAAATCCTTGTTACTAAACACAAAAGCTCGGAACTTTGTCCCTACTTTTAGCTTTGGGACTTTGTCCCTAAAACTAATTTGTTTGTTTTAATATAGACTTTCCCTGGCTTGTTCCTGATTATTCTTTTGGACTGTTATTCTCTCTCATGTTTTGCCTAAACTTTCATTCTGGGTTTCTAAACCTTTTACACTTTTATATGTCTCCTTTGTCTGTCTACCGGTCTGTGTCCAAGGTCTTCGTTTTGAGAACCAGGTGGCAACCTAAAAACTGGCGAAAGAGATTCTGCAAATTCTGCGAGTAAAACCAAAAAAAGAGAAAAAGAGGGCATTGTTCTCATGTCTGTGCTAAATTACATTTTGCAGTTAAGTGGCAGTATGACATACCCCCGTATACACCCCAATTCCACCACCATATCTATATATATATGGCCAGTCATAGCATGATGGAATGCTACAGCTTTTAAAGGCAAATACTCTCCAAGCAATGGCAGCCTTCCGACACCTAAGGACTCACCTGTCAATCTTCTCCAAATCCGGTGTTCATTCTTGAAATTCATTAAATAAGAACAAACGAGATCTAAAAAAAATGGCAATTACATAAACGCAATTTGTTTTATAATAGTACAACTTCTTAATGAATGATTAATTTTTGGTGCTGCCATTACAGGTTACAATAACTGAGATGACTAAAATTGAAAAATTATTTGTTTGAGCATAAATGTCTCATTTGCTAACAGTTGGTATTTTGAAAAATCGGTATAGAAGAAATTCTCTGTTGCTGGGTTTACATCTAACCTTACATAACATTCACTTATTCAGTATCACTATACTCAGGATAACTAGTTAAAGATTTTGTTTTTCCTAATAAATAAATCCTGGATATGAAGGGATTAGAATTGATTTAAAGGACTTCCATCCCATATACTATATATAGAGCTTTAAAGTTCTCTTTTATTAAGTTCACACAGCAATTATCACATATAGTGAGCACCAACATATTATAAGGGAACCTCAATTTTTTTCCCCAAGTAACTATGCAAAATATAGTTTTTCATAAACCTAACTGGTTCTCTTTAAAAAAAAAAATATCTGCAAGACGATAATAATTAATACTTTGCAAATTGCTCCTTATGCTAGCCCCATCTGGCTGTACAGAGTCTCAGGCTTTCGGATACCTGCTCAAGACTACAATACTTACATCTATTGACAAGAGAAGTTAAGTTGTCATTTATCTGTTTTTGCAAAATGCTCCACCTTCACGATGGTTCACGAGGCTTCAGTCTGAACCAAAGGACTTGATCAATATTCACCTCCCCTAGTGAACAGTCTGCGGTTCAGTGAATATTGGTGCAGCCTAAAAAATCTCTGCCTCTACATGACAAGTGCTCTTTAATGTTAATGGAGAAAGATGAACATACAAGTGTACACAAATGTAAACTGTATTTTTTCTCGTATTGATCCTAATTTACAATTTTGGTGTAATATAACTTTTTAAACTTGCTTAATAAGGGGGGGGGAGTGGGCTCAATGAGGTCATAAAAATAAATATCCTGCTCAGGTTGCAAAATATAGATTTGTGAACACACCTGGTAACAATATATTTAATTCACATTAACTTTGCATACGGTATATTTTTTCAATTGACCTATTTGTTGGAAAATTAGTTGATTCACGGTAACTGTATTTTTTTGCTGCAGACAAAATGATCTGAGCGCAGATCTAATCACGTATTTTATAGACAGAAATAAGCTATTTCATCTCCAGCCATATTTTTTTCTCTCTCTCTGTCCCAAAAGTTAGCTCGATATTTTGTGTGGAAAGATAACAAAACTATGTTCTTAATAATAGATGTAGCTTTGCTTTTATTCTGGGTCTGTACCATCATTTTGTCTCATTATGCCTCAACGTTTTGCTCCCTTATAGGAAAATTACATCTATTATTTAAAAATTCCAACAGGAGTACACAAATGCCAACTGCTTGGCTTAGTATTCACAGCCAGTGAGACAATGATGCTGCTATTTAAAAATTTGCGCTATAAGATGTCAGTTTTCAATTTTTTTATTTTTTATTCACAATCAAGGTTAACGGTGAAGTGAACAAACCTTGTGGAATTGTATTTATTAAAATAACTCAAAATAAGATTTCATTGAGCTAATTAAGTCCCTTCTGAAACAGAGCTCCAGGGCAAGATGATCCAGGTCAAAGGAACCAAGAGGAAAGTCTTATTCGTTGCTAGTTGATTGCTCAATCATAATTTGGTAGTTTGTTTTAAATATTTCTGCATTTTTGCTCTAATTAAAAGCATAATTTAATGCATTCCTCTCTTGTAGCAGAACACAGATTATGTAAACCTTCTTATTTGAAGTTGAGTAGCAAAGTCAATCTTGGTTCATACATTTATTTTTATCTGTTGCCAAAACCTGAACTAATATCATATGAAGCTGATACTCTAGATATAAAGAGCTGTTTTCAGATTAGTTCACTTGAGATGGCCTTCATCTGCTATGGTGGAATGTACTCTAGCCAGGGATAGAGTTACATCATTTATACCTGTAGTCACACATTTCTTTGTGCCCTAAAGCCTGCCCCATCCACTACCGAAACATAAGACATTCGTATAGTTTTCCAATACTGCCACAAATCCTTAATGGTGGTATCCACTCTTCAAGTAAGCTCACATCAGTGGATTTGTTTTCTTCCCTTCATTAAACGCTCTTTGCTAATAAATGAAAAAAGTTTCCATTTGTAGGGAAATTTTCACCTGAGGGCTACTGTCTAATGAGCCACCTAAGAGCCACCTTAGCCTTAGCGTAACGGACTAATGTCAAATCTAAACTTGACCCTGTTCCTTCTTTGGCCTACGTCCCAACTTAATCCTCCTCTTTTTCCACTACTTAATTGCAATCATAACCACTGGTTGAAGTGGATATTTAGAAGTGGCAGTATGGAAATTTAGAATTGTATGAGATAGTGTTACAATGAAGGCACTGGGAGAAGTGGCGCTAAGACATACCTCAGTATACCCCCCACTTCCACCATTGTATATATATATATATATATATATATATATATATATATATATATATATAATGAAAGTGACTGGAATGTAATAGTGTTATAATGAAGGCAGTAGGGAAAGTGGCAGTGTGGCATACCACCGTACACACCTCCACTTCAACCACTGATCATGAATCCAAATTGCATTCAGTTTTGTGCTCCATATTGCCTAGATCAGTGTTGGCTAACCTCTGACACTCCAGGTGTTATGAAACTTCAAGTCCCAGCATACCCCTCCAGCAATAAGCTGCTATATATTGGCAAAGCATGCTGGGACTTGTAGTTTCACAACACCTGGAGTGTTACCGGTTAGCCAACACTGACCTAGATGGACGGTAAGACAAGGAATATACACAGAAGGGTAAATGGTGAGTGGACAAAAATGGCTCTCATGGGAAATCAGACCACCAAAAGTTTTACTCCAATGGGATATGTGTCTGTTATTCCACTCCAAGTGTGTAAGTGTACTAAATAAATCTCAGTAAATGAAAAAAGTAAAAATACTTTCAAGAACTTGAAATCCCAAGAAGTCAGTTGTAAGCCCTAGAGAAAACCCCCCAAAAAATGATCACAAAAAAACATGATTTTTCACAAATAAAAAAAAGCTATTTGTTTTGTCAAAATGTAAACTATTATTAGTGAAAATGGAAATTTAGACCTCTTTCGGTCCTCTGAAGTCTTGATGCTCCCATTTCAGCAGGGTCAGATTCTGTTGAGTTTTAGATCTTCTGCCTAACCCAACTTTGATGACAAGATAGACGGAGTCCTCCTACAGCACGTTTTATACTCTCCAGTATATTTTTATTTGTTGCTCCTTCATTAAGGAAAGTAGAACAAAAAAAAGGAGCAATTTTGCACCTTGGCAAAACCATGTTACATTGGAGGGGGAGATAAATTTAAAATGTAGGGACAGATTTATAGTTGGGGTAGGGCATGTCCTAGATCAACTATAAATTTAAGTGTAAAAATAAAGCTATGAAGTGTTTGTGTGCTAGATTAAAAAAAGCCAGTATTTAACTTATGTGCAAAATAATACACTAATTTGCACCCCTTGTATTGTAACATGGTCCAGGAGAAAACTTTTGTCTTACTTTCCTTAATGAATCAGGTCCTCCATGTTTAAACCATAATAATAATCTGATAAAGTGAATTGAATATTTTGACTTGGCACATTGATCGGCACTAGTTATGTACTAATACTTTAATTTTATTATTTGCTATCTATTATTTCCTCAATTGCTTGAACAATATGGGCCTGAGTTATTAAGAAAAGTAAGGCAAAAAAAGGAGTAAATGCTCTCCGGGACAAACCATGTTACAATGCAAGGGGTGCGTATTAGTTTATTATTTTGCACATAAGTTAAATACTGGCTGTTTTTTCATGTAACACACAATTACTTGATAGCTTTATTTTTATACTGAATTGTAAAACTGATCTAGAACATGCCCTCCCCAACTATAAATCTGTTCCACATTTTAAATGTAACTCCCCCTCCAAAGCAACATGTTTTTTCCCAGGTACAAAGTTACTCCTTTTTTATGATTTGCTCTCCTTAATGACTCAGGCACTAAATCCTTTTCCAGAGATAATGAGCGATATCCTTACTTAATTTATCGGAAAAGTCAGCAGTCTGAATGTTAAACACATTTTTTATTTTATTTATCCATAAGCAATTATTAGGATGTTGGCTGAAATGTGGTCAATACAGGAACAGAAAAGTAATATACAATTCATCATAAACATAATATTCCAATATGGTTATATGTAAAACTCATTGTATACAACAGCAGAAACAATCATGACAAATAAAGGATTCCAGGGGATTGGGGAGCAAAATGGGTGTTTGTTCCTCCTACTCTTCTCGTTGTTGCCCATGAAGGACAGAATTAGGGCACAGTCACTATATACCACACCTCCATGGCTGTGTGACCGGTTACTTGGTCTCATTACAAACAGTCACACAACAAATGTATAAATGACAAAACAGACTTTATTAGCACAGAAAAGATGGCTAAAGTAACACTATTTGATACTGTACCAATTTCATTTGGAAGTGCACATAGGTATGGGGCAGAGTTTATTGATGTCTTGCTGCTGTGAAAACTATTTGTATCAGAATGTTCCAAATTATCTGACATACAAAATATGGAGCATCAATGGTGGGATAGAGATTAAATGGATGAAAGATATTAAGATGCTTGGATTTGAAAGGCTGACTTTACCAAAATTGTAGGACAAGTTAAATTATGACTCTAACATCACCCTTCAACACTAACACTCATTAAAATGTTACCGTGGGTACCACTCTTGCTCTTACCAAGCCCCCTTCTAGAGTGAAAAGTAGAGACCTCCATCTTCACTCTACACCGGATTCCCTGGCTAAACTCTTAATCAAACATGCAACAGACTCTAGTGGCAACAAAAATCTAGCACTGTGAATAACAAAAGGTATAGTAGTCAACACTGCACCAGGTTACCTAAATGGCTGTTAAAAAATGGCTACAATATGCATTGTCGGGGTGGTGAACTCAATTCATGTAAATTGAACATTAATATCTTAAAGAAGAAAGAGGAAAACATGACTCATAAGGGTACTCTATGACTCAATAAATAGTATTCATTAAAACTATAAGCTTTAATTGGTAGCGAAATATTAAAACTAGGTAAGTGATCACTGATATTAAATAACAAAAGGTGTAACCTACCTAAAGGCAGTGCTCTCACCAAATCCACTGCACCTTACATTTCCACCCTCATCTCTATTCACACTCCTTCTCGCCCACTGCGATCGGCCAATGTACGTCGCCTCTCTTCATCTCTACCTATTCTCAGGCACGCATTCAAGACTTCTCCCACGCTGCCCCTGTCCATTGGAATGATTTCTCTTGCTCCATCAGAGCATCCCCCAATATGTGCAGGTTCAAACGGGCATTAAAAAACCACCTTTTCTTAAAAGCCATTCAGTCATCCGCTTAAATACCCACCTTGTCGGCTACCTCTCCATCTCATCCCTTCTTTCCCCATCCTCTCTTGTTCCGTGTGACTCTACCTCTGTATCACCCTCGTGTCTTCAGTTTGTTGCCTTTCCCTTTAGATTGTAAGTTCATTTGAGCAGGGCCCTCTCTCCAAGGTTCCATGTAATCTTGTGGCTCTGTTCCCGCAGGCAGTATTGGCAATTACAGGAACGGAAGACTTGCGCATTTTTGCTTACACCTATATTTTGACATTTTACAGTACTGCTAATATTTCCCCAAATCTAACTTCAAGTTTATTTCAGTGTGTCTGTTGAAAATATGGATATTATAATAATACGATGCCGTCAGCCTGTATATATAAAGTATAGATATCTTCTGAGTGAGAGGTGACTTTCCTTTCATGCGCTTACATTGAGTTTCAATGCAGCAACTTATTAGCTTGTCTAATCACACCTCGCGATTCTCTAGACTATGTTACCTTTGCCCCCTAAGAAACTTCTACTTTACTAGAATGATGAAGTTGTGGATGCTAAGAGACATTTAATAAAATGGTACTTTATATTGCATTTCCTTGTTATTTGTGATTTATGACAAGGGACCCACTATGTAGGAAATCATTTCAATTCGTGTTTCTCCCATTTGTAGTTCAAAATGTTTTATTGAAAATACCTTGGCATAGCTGGCCTACCAATTTCCCCGTAGGGAAGTCTTTTGAACCTAGAAATAAATCTTAGGCAGAATAAGGGTGAGCAGGGGGAGGTGGCTCTTTATACTGGTACAGATGCTCACCTCTATGTAAATGTGTACAGCCTTGTGTACTGCCAATGTCCCATGAGTACAGCTTTTAAATGACATTTTGCAAAGTCAAAGAGCATCACTATGCCTAAGAACAGAATTAAAATATGCTGCCTAGCAGCAGGGCTTTGTGAAGATTTTATACTGTGTAGGAGACATCAGTTTACATTATATTTTCAACACCTTTTTCATCTCATAAAAAGACCTACTCTGCATACAAAAGAGAAAGCAACTGAGACAATTATATTTCAGGGTTTAGATGACAGACCAACATTTACTTTACTATTGCTACTTTGGGGACAGTTCATACACCATAATAAAAATACAGATGTAAATCTATCTATCTATCTATCTATCTATCTATCTATCTATCTATCTAAAAAGAGGCAAAGATCCTCTGTTCTCACCAAGTACAGACTGGGGTGCAAGAGGGGGTTGACAATGTTGTTTAGACAAAAAACAGGGATGCTCTGCACTCATTCAAACACATAATTAATGCTGTACTAACTTCTTTTCTATATTGAAAACAGGGTATGTAAGTTCCCCATACGGCAATATATGTTAAGCTGACCAACTCACGCCAAAGTCTTTCCATTCTGGTCAGTCCTCGCATGATCACATGCTATGCTTTTTTGTCTAGGCTACAGGCTTACCTGCACACAGCTTTAAAGGCAGGTCTTTCACTAACAGTCATGGGAGACCTGGGACTCACCTGACAAAAGTTGGAATTAAATAATGTATGTAAGAATGGGGTGCAAGAGTGATGGGACTTATAATTATATATTCATATATATATATATATATATATATATATATATATATATATATATATATATATATGTATATATATAAAACAATTGTTGGACCACTGGAAGGAGACCTCACCACAACACGATATAACGACAACGCCACAAAGCAACAAATCTTATTTTCTAATTAGTAATTTTGGTTTATTTACCAAATAATTTGCTAATATATAAAAAATGCTACACATTACAAATCTGACTGTGCTGGTACGATATAAAATTTAAGTGGTGTGAATACTTTTATACGTACCTGTGAAATCTATAGTTACATTTCGTGATTCGCTTGTTTCTTTAATATACGATGATGGACCATAAGAGAGACATGATTTCCAATATCCTTATTTATCTACTAATATCCATATAATTTATATTTAAGGGTTAATTATCCAGTATATAATATACAGGTGATTATAATATATTTATAAACTCTTGTATAAAATCACTGTATAAACAGTGACGATGCTTATAATCTAAATTTGGGTGTCTTCACGCAAGTGTTCGATAGGAAACTGTGTCATTATATTATAAACAATTCATCTACTGTAAATTATAAGGAAATTATGGGGAATAATCAATTAGCCGCGGAGTGCCTCTGGAATGGTCATGAAGGAACCCGTTGCGATATAACATTACGGATTACTCTTCCCCGAATACCCCCCCCCTCCCCATAGGGGTGTGGGGAGAAATCTGCGATGTTGAGGCACTGTAGCACCGGAAAAAATGTGCAGCAACATCGCGGCTAATTGAATAGGCCCCTTAAAGTCAACCAATTTTTCAGTGAGCTGCATACGGGCTCTCAACCTACGCCTGTCTTGGCTTTGTATAGTCAGATTTCCTCTGTGGATAGTAGCATCTAAAATAATTGTGGATTCCATTATATATATATTCAGATGATATGATTTAGTTCTCTCCAAGCATGACATATTTATTCACTACATGAACGTTAAAGCAATAATAATGCTAAGTATATAATGAACTACGCTAGTTTGCTTAACATATATTGCATGTAAATGATCTGTGCCGAAAATGGACGCATACATATTCGTCGGTGCGGACTTGGTCTTTTCTGGGACTTATGCCGCTCTGGAGAGGCGAGGTGGGGAGTGGAAGGGGAAATCTAATGTACCCCGAGTACTGTTTACGCAAATGTGACTCATGACTGCACAAACACACATATACACCCATTAGGGGGCATTTTATTTGCACCTGCTATATATATAATGTGTAAGGTAACCAGTACTGATATATACATTTCCAAAGAGGATGTCATGCTGTTATTTTGCAGTCAACGTGTTCTTTTTACCTGTTTTGGTTCTGTTTATCCCAAATTTAACAAACAACAGAGTTATGATTATTTATTCCTAACCCCTATCTATTCCATATGACTAGTGTTCATAATCTGAAATCACAAAGGGGCACGGACATAGAACAAGCCTGCAGTAAAAGTGGAAATATTTTTTTAAAAAAACGTAAACATATATTGTTAGTCTCAGTGTGATTGATGGCTAAAATCTGGCAATAGGGGCCTGATACTTATGTAATATCCACAATTTCGTGCTGTGCATGCCCATGATAAAAGACACACATGTATGCACGAATGCATAGGGGCATGCATTTAAAATTGCATCAATT
This sequence comes from Mixophyes fleayi, assembly GCF_038048845.1. Classification (NCBI taxonomy): domain Eukaryota; kingdom Metazoa; phylum Chordata; class Amphibia; order Anura; family Limnodynastidae; genus Mixophyes; species Mixophyes fleayi. The sequence goes on from NC_134410.1 coordinate 8,028,541, forward strand.
TGTGATGGGAGAGGCATTCTGGAGGAGGTAAGGGGTGGTCTAACGTACTGTAAGGGTGTGTTTGCATAATTGTGAACAGTTGCAAACATGCACGGAGACAAACATACACCTGTCAAGGACATGTCAATTGCAGGTGCCTGAGCACTGATGCGAAGACACAATAATGATGATCGACAGTGCTAGACAGCCTCTTTTGATTGGCTGATTGGTGTTTTCTTCATACAGGTGTAGATACAATATTTTTATGGACTCAACATGCATTCAATTTAGCATCAGACAATAAGTGATTCATCCTCAATTTGACTACTACAAAGTGTCCGTTACAGGCTAATTGCAGCAAGTTTGTTTTGCTTCTCAATCCAGCATTTATAATTCCCACTAGAAAGTCTGTTTGTACCTTACTACAAACTCTATTAGAAAAACAAACTGATTTCTCCGTAGATATTAAACCCGATGATTACATTTTTAACTTGTGTATTATGTGTCATTATTGCTAACACTGTAAAGTTGCATATTGCAACATTCTAAAACTTTATACACTGTCCCATTTTCCTTTCCTTTTCCTTTTGTTCCCTTTTCACATTCGTCAATCTAATTGAGCCGAAATGCACAACAAACTTCAATATTTTTCTTTTTTTGTGATTTTTTTTTTCAGTGCATAGATGTGAAATTGCTGAATGATTGATAGACATCTTAGCAATGCACCGTACCAAACATCTCTTATTGGCATTGTATTAAAAATTCAAGATTAATTCAAGCAACTTCAAGTTTGAGAATGTCGGAGTTCTCTGCACAATACAGAGAAAAAATAATATAGAATTCTGCTTCTTTTCTGTGACAATTGGCTGTGTCTGTTTCATGCTGAGGATATCTACATGACACCTGTGTTTTTCATGTGCTAATAACATGGATTGTGGACACATAACCAGAAAGACACATAGAAACTTGACCATTCCTGTCAAACCAAAAAAATAATAAGTCTTATGCCATCAGAGAGCTCAGCTTTCAGCTGACACTTAGGAGGTGTAGAGCGCTGACAGGTAACTTAATTTATGAATATTTAAATAACATTTGCCTTGTAAATGTTGACTTGCAGACAAACAAATATTAAGCTAAGATATTTATTTTGTCACAGCAAATATAACCCATTCCTGTCTGGTATAGTGGTATATACAGTATACTAGAGTCAAAACGATCACAATAATTCCTCAAATATGACTTAGAGCATACATTAAAATTGTACAGTAAGTCAATAAAAGCCCAACTTAGTCATACATCTAAAAGCTGATAGGGCAGACTTACAATATATTTAAACTAGTTTTGGTTTTGGATCTGGATTAATTTTGTGTTTTGGGTTTGGTTATGGTTTTGGTAAAACTGCCCTTGCGTGCTTTGGTTTTGCTTTTGGATGCCAATATTTTTCGGTTGGAGCAGCCTCCTTTTTATCTTATATCTACTTTCTGTAAATAATAATAGTTATAGAAATGTAGTGTTCACAGTTCTATTTATTGCAATATAGGAAAAAATATTATTTAGTTCAACCTCCCAGTTCCTCAACACCTTTGTTACGGGGCTCACTCATTTCCTATCTATTAACCTACCCAATCTTATTCTAGTTCTTCCTAACATTACTTTTGACAACCAAAAATACCTACCACCACTAAACCTCTCTTCCTCAACTCTTTCTTTAACTTCTACCAATTGACTTAATCTCCCACACACACTGTATTTGACATTTCATTGACCTTCACTCCCCCATCTCTGCTCCATCTACAGTTTTTACATCTTGCTTTCTCATCCAGTCCAAACTTAACCTCTTTGCGACCTTCAATTCCTCCTCCTGGCCTCAACCCTTTTCCTACTCACATTCTTGACTTTGCCACTCAGTTTAAAATTAAAATTGACACCATCTGAAATGATATCTCCCTTTTCCAGTCCCAATTTGACTTATTGTACTCCTGTCCGCTATCCACTTTATGTTTATTCTCTCCTATGTCTTGCATTCCATGCACTCCTGTCTTCATACCACCCCTCAACCTGCCAGCATTCTCTCTCACTCTTTCCTTACCTTAATGACTGCTAATATTTTGCCCTTATTTCTTTATTCAGCTACTCTACAACAGCATAGTTTTCTATTTCTTCATACAAGCTCTCATCTCAACCATCCTCAAAAAAATCTCGCAACATCAGGGGCAGGCTGGGATGGAGGGCAGGGGGGCATATAGGACCACACTGGGCTGCCTTCCACTGGGTCACTGAGCCACCTGCTTTTCTCTGCTTTAAAATGTTCTTAGTAGGCTGCTGGGTCGAGTCTTTCCCCTTGGGCTAAAATATTTCAGTCCCCCCTGCTCCACGTGGGCTCTTTCTCTAACAACTGCCCTATTTTCCTCCTCTATTCAGTTATAACACTTAAAATGACTCATGCACAATCATCTCACTCCCTTACTTTCCATTTACCCCATGCTTATCACTCCACTGAGAATGTTCTTACCAAAGAGACCAACAATCTTCTTTTGGCTAAGTCACAGGATCACTCCATGCTTATCCTCCTTGATCTCTCAGCAACTTTTGACCCTGTTCACCACCATCTACTCCTGCACACATTTTACTCCATTGGTACCCATAATTACACTGTTCTCTCAAACCACTCTTTCTGTGTCACTACCTCCAAATTGTGCTTCCCTCTCTACATCCTTTGGTGTCCCACCGGGCTTTGCCCTTGGAGCTTTGCTCTTATCACTGTATACACTCTTACTGGTGAACTAATCAGCTCCCCACAGGTTTAACATCCACTCTACTCTAACACCTAAATTTACCTTTCCTCCTCTAACCTCTCACCTCCCCTAGTATACTGCATGTCCAGCTGCCTCACTTCCATCTCCTTCCTAATGGTTGTCATATGCTACCTAAAGATGTACAAAACTGAGCTCATCATCTTCACTCCCTTCAAAGTGTTCTACCCCTCACACCTGTCTTCTCATTAACAATACCACTCTCTCCTCTGTTCCTTATGCCCATAACCTTTGTGGTATGCTCGTTCCTGCCCTCTCAATCAACTACCACATCTAGTCTTTCCCTCTTTTCTTACCATTGATGTGACCTCTCATCCACTCTCTCATTATCTCCCACCCTGACTACTGCAATTTATTCTCATCCATCTTCAATTCATCCTCAACACAATTGAAAGACTGATTTTCTTTCCTTGCTACTCAACTTTTGTCTAAACACCCACTCTCTCCCTTCCTACATCTCTAACCTCTTCTCTCTATATGTTCTCTTTCACTCTTTCCAATCTGGATTCAATCTATGCCTGCCTTTAATGATAACCACCTGCCACTCCCAACTCCCTTCCACGCCCTATAATACTTTCACCCAATCTCCAAAGTCTCAAATGCCCTATATCTATTTACAAATATATACATATATCTATATACACATATATACATATATATATATATATATATATATATATATATATATATATATACAGAACCCCTAACAAATTAAGAGAAAAGTCTAAGGAATAAAGAACTGTCAAGAAAAGGAAACAGGAGAGAAGATATGAAGATATGAATGCAGCCATGACTCATATCCAAAAATTTAATCTCACCAGACTTATAATCAAGAGGATGTTAAACAGTATGTTAATAGGTGGAATGGAAGAAAATGGAAATCTTATGACAAAAATGCCCAGCTTTAGTATGACAGGCAATATGAGGAAAATAATTGATGGGGAGGAAGAAAACCATACAACTCATATGAGAGAAGATGGGAAAGAAGGTCCGTTGAATAAAGGACATATTACCCCGAAAAGACATTCCATCATTGGGAAAGATAGACACAGAGGTTGGGATCAGCAGGAATTTTTTTTTAGGAAGATTCGATTAATAAATAAAAATACTAAACGCAAAAGAAAGAGAGGAAAAACGGCAGGGATTAAAAACGGTTATAGAAAAGACTTCAATAAAAAGAAGAGAGAAATATCTAAGAATATTTGTTATCAATCTTCAAAAGATGAAGTAAGAATTTATAACCTCAGTGAACATCCTTTGCCTAAAGAAGAAGAACATGTACTGAAAAGGCAGCTCAAATTTGCTCCATCAAGTAAGCCTGACAGTTTCTACTTATTTGTGGATCTCCACAAATTTGTGAGGAAATTAATTATGAAAACGAAGGAATGTTAAAGATACAACATCGGGAAATGGAGATAATATATTCAAAACTAAATCCACCTTTGTTCCCACCTTCTGTAAGGGTCCCATGGTAGAAACCTTTGAGAAGTTAGTAAAAGATGATCTGAAAGAGATTAAATTGAGGAAGAACAATCTAGGGCTAAATATGAATAAAAAGAAAGCTTTGAAAAATCTTAGAGAGAATAAGAATATCGTTATCAAGCCAGCGGACAAGTGGTGTAGTGTGGTGATCCAAGATAAGGATAAATATCATGAAGAGATTATGAGAGAATTGAAAGATAGTAATACATATAAAATCTTAAAAGGAGATCCATCCAAACAGGTATTGGATAAACTTAACATCATACTAGATAAATATATGGAAAAAGGTATCATCTCAAAAGAAATAAAGGAGTATATAGTTGTCTCGAATCCTTCAATTCCGGTATTATATACCCTTCCCAAAATTCACAAAAAACCCCTATGTCGACCAGGCAGACCTACCATTTGCCTGTACAGAGTCAATTACTTCAAACTTATCCAATTATACAGATCACCATCTCCAAATTTTTATGAAGTCACATTCTATTTAAAAGATACAATGGATATACTGAACAAATTACAAAACATACCATATAAAGAAGAATACACGTTTGTGACAGCTGATGTTAGTTCGCTTTATACTATTATCAATCATGACCAAGGTATGGAAGCAGTTAAATATTTTTGAAATCAATATATGATGGAAGAAGGAGAAAATGACTTCATGTTGGAGGGAATACACTATATGTTAAGGAATCATTTTTCTGGCATTCTGGGGAATTTTATTTACAGTTAATGGGAACGGCCATTGGAACCAGATTTGCATCAGTTATGCCAACATGTCCATGGGGTGGTGGGAAGATGGCCACATTTGGAGAACCAGAAAACCCCCCTGCTATACTGGTAAAGTCTCTTTGCGAAACTGATAGATGGACACATTTCATTTTGCCTTTCATCAAATGCTTTTTTAATGCATTGCAATAAATTGAGATGTTTTATTCCTTTTCATCATCCAGAACTTCTGCTTGTTCTTGTGTTTTTGCAGGTACCATTTACTTTCATTATGCATTACAACACGTAAAAAAATCAGATTGAATCTCAGATGCCTTTAAATGTGTTTATTTTCAGCTCCTGGATGAAGAGGAGCCTGACTACACCACAGGTCAGGGATACACTGTGGACGTATAATAATACTGTTTGCATTTTCATGAATATTCAATATGCAATGACCAGTGTACACTTACCTGATTTTTCCAGTGGACACTTAATAGGATTAATGGTTTTATTGAGCTTCACCTGAAATCACTCGTGACACTAGATTTACAGTTGAATCAATATAATAAAAATAAAACCTTTGGTTGAAGGCAATTGTTACTTTTTCTTCTGTCTAACATGTCCCAGAAAGATCAAATGTGTATTTTCCTTTGATGTTTGAATAAGTTGCTGTCTCTCCGTTTGAAAAAGGTTCTCTGTGTCTACATATTGTACATGGTGACATGCCCTCACTAACCTACCCACTGATCCGTTGCCAAATATTAAATAAGACCACAACATATCCATTAAGCCTGCAGGTCTTAAAAGTGAGCAAGTATTTAATAGTTTGCAGAAATGATCTTTAAATTTAATATATTTGGGTAAATGATAACTTTTCTCTGTAATCTGTCCTCCTGTTTTGTTCACCGTATGATACATGTATAACAGAGCATAAACAGAGTATAAACATTACGCAATATGACCATCACCCTTTGGTTGCAGTGAGACACTGCGCGGCAACAACAATTTTTATAAAACTAAAACTAAATCATGTGACGATAAAACGCTATGGTAAAACAGAGATCTGATTGATTTTCTTGTCTCTGAACATCGGAGAAAAAAACTTCTCTTGCATTGAAAGAGGATGAGCAATAGATTCACTTCATTGCATTTTTACACAAGAGTGGAAAAGTGGAAATCTCCCATTGTGAATCCAAGACAGCCGCCTAGGGCTTTTGCATTCCTCACTTTCCTTTTCAAAGCTTTTTTTTATTTTTTTTTACTGGATTTCTGCAAATAAACAGACAATATTAAATAAAAATGTATGGCTACTCCTAAACTCTGTTCATGTTGATGAAAATAGGACATAAACTGAAGCATCCAGTCGGAGTATAAAGGCATCATATGTTATTGCTGCTCTGGTAAATTTATGTTGGGTTCAGTGTGAATGTCTTTCAATTTCATCAATTCTTTTTTTTTTCTTTGCAGCAGTGTGGGAATTATTTATTAGCAAGTGAAAACGTGCAATATCTCATAACATGCAATCAAATATTTGCTTTCTTTGCAAACAGCTCATTACTTGCTATGTATTCCTGTAGATTTTGCTCTTTGTTAGTAATATATATTATACAGTATATCCTGCTTTTATTAAGAAATTTTCAATCTTGTACTAAACTATGTTTAATCCTACTACTCCGTTCTCTGCTGGTATCTCACCTAATACTACTGCCATTCATATGCAAATAAGAGACAGGAGAATGAGTCAACAGACCTCTACGTTTATATAGCACAATGGTCCTGTTCGAGTAACAATTGGGAGAAGAATGAAGCTATAACTGCAATATCATAACGGCCAAAAGTTCTAAAGTCCTCTGAACTGACCAATATCGTTCCCTAAGTAGTCCAAACAGCGCTCATGCACTGGGCACGATTTGTTGGACCAAGGTGTGACCAAATATGTCAGATTAGTATGAGATATTTACAGAGAAAAATCAACCGTAGTGTGTAGAGATGTCAAAGTACACTGGCTGCTTTGTTGCTATACACAGTATGTGCAGAATCATATTTAAACAACATTTATTGAATACTCAGACCTTGCGCAAACTTAGAATACATGTAACCATATATTTATTAATTTACAATTTGTGTCGAAATGCCAGCTCTTTGTTTTTTTTTTAATCTAAGCGTCTCCTGAAATAGGGGCCTGCGTGTACACACAATGATCTTTTAATTGATATATTCAGTACACCCTCAATAGTATCGCCTTAAAATGGATTTTAGTCTTGAACATATACTGCCGTGTCACAAGAGAAATCACTTTAATTTTGGCCCCAAAATGATTGCAATGTCAGCTTATGATCCTATCAAAACCGATTTGATCATCACTGGTCATTTTGGTAAACGTGGTCAAAAGATGACTAGCATTGGCCTGAATCTTGAGTCATCTTCCAATCATGCCAACAAGCTCCAGTACAGCCAGAAGTAATCCAGCTACTCATCTTGATCATCAAATAGCCTGGATCAAATTCAGTTTAGTCACTCCTAACACAACAGAAAACCAGAAAGTCCACTGGACTTAAATGGAAAACGTTTACAGTATAGCTCCTCAAAGTTGTAACTATCATAGTACTAAACATTGCTATGGGGCCCACAACCAGGACCCCGACTTCCTTGTCAAAGACTGATGCGTATGTGTGTTTTCCACCCTGGGGAGGTACATAGACACTCTTTCAAAGTTTTGTTCACAAATGTTTAGCTATGCCCCTGTGGATCCTTACCAAGCTCAACCAGGTAGCTTCCAAACTAGTCCATCCTATGCTGGTGTTTTAAAGTCACACATGGGGGGGGTTCAATATGGAGCGATGTGCCGCAGAGTGCTTCCGGTACGGTCCATGAAGGTACACCTCAATGTATCTCCTCTCATTTTCCCTTGCACACCATACAGGTGCACAGGTAAATGAGCAGAGATTCCTTACTGTAATAGATCCTAATTTAGTTCCCCCATGGAGTGTAAAATTATATTTTGTGGAAGCTTACATTTTCTTTCTCATAGTTGTTCATTGAATGTATCCCTATATGTTAAAAAAACACTCCAAGAGATTCTTTGGCATAGAAGCTTTAGTGCAGTCAACATCGCTGACGTACCATACATCAACTCTACGGCAATCAACTGACAGTTTCATTCTGTGTCTCCATTGACAGAATCTACAGCTAATGGTTGAAACAGATCCTGCAAACCTGGAAAAGTGTCACCATGCACTTACAGAGAATGTCAATTTTTTACATCATGTGTGTACATTTTAAAGCTCTGTACTTTTCCATCATACTCTATATCTCAATCTGATTTCTTTGCAATGAATTCCTTGTGACAATATCATTATGGTACATACTTCATACCACTCCAGACAGCATAAATCACTCCGTGAAGTCTTCCTGAATCTCTCAGCATTGAAAAATTTATTTTTAGGATAATATATGTGTAGAGGTACAGAGGAAAAAAAATAGACAGCAACAGTTGACCAAGATGTTCAGAAATTAAATAATTTTCCTATTATGACTTCTGATCTGCAGAATAATATGTGACCTCAAAAAGTGGACAAATTATTAACAAAGACAAAATAAGAATGATCTAAAGGAAAAGCTTGATTACATATTCCATATCTGGAAGAAGAAAAAACACTTGCAGAAAAAGTAAATTTTACTGTACAGTCCAATCAAAATATGCCATCACTAGTTTAGAAATGTGCCACTCACAAATGGTTCCATTCAAGTTTATGGACATGTAAATTCAAGACTAGTCTAAAGCTTCTTTAAACCTTTTTAGTACAGAACCATGTTCACCCTTTTACAAAGGCAAGCCCATACACACCAATAGTGCATCATAATATTTAAATTAGACATATTTCATTATTTTTGTAAATATGTGATTGGACAAATCGGACAAGATCAGGTCATTCCCCTCACAGGTCAAGAGGCTATCCCTTCCAACTTCATCGCAGCCTGTTTGGGAGATGATGGCATACACAGGCTGATAGCAGTTATATTCTGAAGGCATTTTACATCATACTCAACAATGATCATTATCTGACATTTGTTAATTTTGGAACAAGACTCACTGTGATATTGGGCAGATTACTCCATACTGGCTGTGGTTTGTATGGACATTTTAAGATCTCTTCCAGATTTATCTGGCCTATTTCATTAAGGAAAGAAAAGCAAAAAAAAGGAGTAACTTTGCATCTTGGAAAAAACCATGTTGCATTGGAGGGGAGCTAAATTTAAAATGTGGGGACAGATTTATAGTTGGGATAGGGCATGTCCTACATCAACTGTGAATTTC